>NW_022261985.1:17181567-17324067 GCF_002021735.2 Oncorhynchus kisutch | reverse complement strand
TGGGGCCTGTGTTAGAAAGGCTGTCCTCTCTGCCTCCTTAGTAAGTAACTGTTCTGGGGCCTGTGTTAGAAAGGCTGTCCTCTCTGCCTCCTTGGTAAGTAACTGTTCTGGGGCCTGTGTTAGAAAGGCTGTCCTCTCTGCCTCCTTAGTAAGTAACTGTTCTGGGGCCTGTGTTAGAAAGGCTGTCCTCTCTGCCTCCTTGGTAAGTAACTGTTCTGGGGCCTGTGTTAGAAAGGCTGTCCTCTCTGCCTCCTTGGTAAGTAACTGTTCTGGGGCCTGTGTTAGAAAGGCTGTCCTCTCTGCCTCCTTGGTAAGTAACTGTTCTGGGGCCTGTGTTAGAAAGGCTGTCCCCTCTGCCTCCTTGGTAAGTAACTGTTCTGGGGCCTGTGTTAGAAAGGCTGTCCTCTCTGCCTCCTTGGTAAGTAACTGTTCTGGGGCCTGTGTTAGAAAGGCTGTCCTCTCTGCCTCCTTGGTAAGTAACTGTTCTGGGGCCTGTGTTAGAAAGGCTGTCCTCTCTGCCTCCTTGGTAAGTAACTGTTCTGGGGCCTGTGTTAGAAAGGCTGTCCCCTCTGCCTCCTTAGTAAGTAACTGTTCTGGGGCCTGTGTTAGAAAGGCTGTCCTCTCTGCCTCCTTGGTAAGTAACTGTTCTGGGGCCTGTGTTAGAAAGGCTGTCCTCTCTGCCTCCTTGGTAAGTAACTGTTCTGGGGCCTGTGTTAGAAAGGCTGTCCCCTCTGCCTCCTTAGTAAGTAACTGTTCTGGGGCCTGTGTTAGAAAGGCTGTCCTCTCTGCCTCCTTGGTAAGTAACTGTTCTGGGGCCTGTGTTAGAAAGGCTGTCCCCTCTGCCTCCTTGGTAAGTAACTGTTCTGGGGCCTGTGTTAGAAAGGCTGTCCTCTCTGCCTCCTTGGTAAGTAACTGTTCTGGGGCCTGTGTTAGAAAGGCTGTCCTCTCTGCCTCCTTGGTAAGTAACTGTTCTGGGGCCTGTGTTAGAAAGGCTGTCCTCTCTGCCTCCTTGGTAAGTAACTGTTCTGGGGCCTGTGTTAGAAAGGCTGTCCTCTCTGCCTCCTTGGTAAGTAACTGTTCTGGGGCCTGTGTTAGAAAGGCTGTCCTCTCTGCCTCCTTAGTAAGTAACTGTTCTGGGGCCTGTGTTAGAAATGCTGCCCTCTCTGACTCCTTAGTAAGTAACTGTTCTGGGGCCTGTGTTAGAAAGGCTGCCCTCTCTGCCTCCTTAGTAAGTAACTGTTCTGGGGCCTGTGTTAGAAAGGCTGCCCTCTCTGCCTCCTTAGTAAGTAACTGTTCTGGGGCCTGTGTTAGAAAGGCTGTCCTCTCTGCCTCCTTGGTAAGTAACTGTTCTGGGGCCTGTGTTAGAAAGGCTGTCCTCTCTGCCTCCTTAGTAAGTAACTGTTCTGGGGCCTGTGTTAGAAAGGCTGTCCTCTCTGCCTCCTTAGTAAGTAACTGTTCTGGGGCCTGTGTTAGAAAGGCTGTCCTCTCTGCCTCCTTGGTAAGTAACTGTTCTGGGGCCTGTGTTAGAAAGGCTGTCCTCTCTGCCTCCTTGGTAAGTAACTGTTCTGGGGCCTGTGTTAGAAAGGCTGTCCTCTCTGCCTCCTTGGTAAGTAACTGTTCTGGGGCCTGTGTTAGAAAGGCTGTCCTCTCTGCCTCCTTGGTAAGTAACTGTTCTGGGGCCTGTGTTAGAAAGGCTGTCCTCTCTGCCTCCTTGGTAAGTAACTGTTCTGGGGCCTGTGTTAGAAAGGCTGTCCTCTCTGCCTCCTTGGTAAGTAACTGTTCTGGGGCCTGTGTTAGAAAGGCTGTCCTCTCTGCCTCCTTAGTAAGTAACTGTTCTGGGGCCTGTGTTAGAAAGGCTGTCCTCTCTGCCTCCTTGGTAAGTAACTGTTCTGGGGCCTGTGTTAGAAAGGCTGTCCTCTCTGCCTCCTTGGTAAGTAACTGTTCTGGGGCCTGTGTTAGAAAGGCTGTCCTCTCTGCCTCCTTGGTAAGTAACTGTTCTGGGGCCTGTGTTAGAAAGGCTGTCCCTCTGACTCCTTGGTAAGTAACTGTTCTGGGGCCTGTGTTAGAAAGGCTGTCCTCTCTGCCTCCTTGGTAAGTAACTGTTCTGGGGCCTGTGTTAGAAAGGCTGTCCCTCTGACTCCTTGGTAAGTAACTGTTCTGGGGCCTGTGTTAGAAAGGCTGTCCTCTCTGCCTCCTTGGTAAGTAACTGTTCTGGGGCCTGTGTTAGAAAGGCTGTCCTCTCTGCCTCCTTGGTAAGTAACTGTTCTGGGGCCTGTGTTAGAAAGGCTGTCCTCTCTGCCTCCTTGGTAAGTAACTGTTCTGGGGCCTGTGTTAGAAAGGCTGTCCCTCTGACTCCTTGGTAAGTAACTGTTCTGGGGCCTGTGTTAGAAAGGCTGTCCTCTCTGCCTCCTTGGTAAGTAACTGTTCTGGGGCCTGTGTTAGAAAGGCTGTCCCTCTGACTCCTTGGTAAGTAACTGTTCTGGGGCCTGTGTTAGAAAGGCTGTCCTCTCTGCCTCCTTGGTAAGTAACTGTTCTGGGGCCTGTGTTAGAAAGGCTGTCCCTCTGACTCCTTGGTAAGTAACTGTTCTGGGGCCTGTGTTAGAAAGGCTGTCCTCTCTGCCTCCTTAGTAAGTAACTGTTCTGGGGCCTGTGTTAGAAAGGCTGTCCCCTCTGACTCCTTGGTAAGTAACTGTTCTGGGGCCTGTGTTAGAAAGGCTGTCCTCTCTGCCTCCTTGGTAAGTAACTGTTCTGGGGCCTGTGTTAGAAAGGCTGTCCTCTCTGCCTCCTTGGTAAGTAACTGTTCTGGGGCCTGTGTTAGAAAGGCTGTCCTCTCTGCCTCCTTGGTAAGTAACTGTTCTGGGGCCTGTGTTAGAAAGGCTGTCCTCTCTGCCTCCTTGGTAAGTAACTGTTCTGGGGCCTGTGTTAGAAAGGCTGTCCTCTCTGCCTCCTTGGTAAGTAACTGTTCTGGGGCCTGTGTTAGAAAGGCTGTCCTCTCTGCCTCCTTGGTAAGTAACTGTTCTGGGGCCTGTGTTAGAAAGGCTGTCCTCTCTGCCTCCTTGGTAAGTAACTGTTCTGGGGCCTGTGTTAGAAAGGCTGTCCTCTCTGCCTCCTTGGTAAGTAACTGTTCTGGGGCCTGTGTTAGAAAGGCTGTCCTCTCTGCCTCCCTGGTAAGTAACTGTTCTGGGGCCTGTGTTAGAAAGGCTGTCCTCTCTGCCTCCTTGGTAAGTAACTGTTCTGGGGCCTGTGTTAGAAAGGCTGTCCTCTCTGCCTCCTTGGTAAGTAACTGTTCTGGGGCCTGTGTTAGAAAGGCTGTCCTCTCTGCCTCCTTGGTAAGTAACTGTTCTGGGGCCTGTGTTAGAAAGGCTGTCCTCTCTGCCTCCTTGGTAAGTAACTGTTCTGGGGCCTGTGTTAGAAAGGCTGTCCTCTATGCCTCCTTGGTAAGTAACTGTTCTGGGGCCTGTGTTAGAAAGGCTGTCCTCTCTGCCTCCTTGGTAAGTAACTGTTCTGGGGCCTGTGTTAGAAAGGCTGTCCTCTCTGCCTCCTTAGTAAGTAACTGTTCTGGGGCCTGTGTTAGAAAGGCTGTCCTCTCTGCCTCCTTGGTAAGTAACTGTTCTGGGGCCTGTGTTAGAAAGGCTGTCCTCTCTGCCTCCTTGGTAAGTAACTGTTCTGGGGCCTGTGTTAGAAAGGCTGTCCTCTCTGACTCCTTGGTAAGTAACTGTTCTGGGGCCTGTGTTAGAAAGGCTGTCCTCTCTGCCTCCTTGGTAAGTAACTGTTCTGGGGCCTGTGTTAGAAAGGCTGTCCTCTCTGCCTCCTTGGTAAGTAACTGTTCTGGGGCCTGTGTTAGAAAGGCTGTCCTCTCTGACTCCTTAGTAAGTAACTGTTCTGGGGCCTGTGTTAGAAAGGCTGTCCTCTCTGACTCCTTGGTAAGTAACTGTTCTGGGGCCTGTGTTAGAAAGGCTGTCCTCTCTGCCTCCTTGGTAAGTAACTGTTCTGGGGCCTGTGTTAGAAAGGCTGTCCTCTCTGCCTCCTTGGTAAGTAACTGTTCTGGGGCCTGTGTTAGAAAGGCTGTCCTCTCTGCCTCCTTGGTAAGTAACTGTTCTGGGGCCTGTGTTAGAAAGGCTGTCCTCTCTGCCTCCTTGGTAAGTAACTGTTCTGGGGCCTGTGTTAGAAAGGCTGTCCTCTCTGCCTCCTTGGTAAGTAACTGTTCTGGGGCCTGTGTTAGAAAGGCTGTCCTCTCTGCCTCCTTGGTAAGTAACTGTTCTGGGGCCTGTGTTAGAAAGGCTGTCCTCTCTGCCTCCTTGGTAAGTAACTGTTCTGGGGCCTGTGTTAGAAAGGCTGTCCTCTCTGCCTCCTTGGTAAGTAACTGTTCTGGGGCCTGTGTTAGAAAGGCTGTCCTCTCTGCCTCCTTGGTAAGTAACTGTTCTGGGGCCTGTGTTAGAAAGGCTGTCCTCTCTGCCTCCTTAGTAAGTAACTGTTCTGGGGCCTGTGTTAGAAAGGCTGTCCTCTCTGCCTCCTTGGTAAGTAACTGTTCTGGGGCCTGTGTTAGAAAGGCTGTCCTCTCTGCCTCCTTGGTAAGTAACTGTTCTGGGGCCTGTGTTAGAAAGGCTGTCCTCTCTGCCTCCTTGGTAAGTAACTGTTCTGGGGCCTGTGTTAGAAAGGCTGTCCCCTCTGCCTCCTTGGTAAGTAACTGTTCTGGGGCCTGTGTTAGAAAGGCTGTCCTCTCTGCCTCCTTGGTAAGTAACTGTTCTGGGGCCTGTGTTAGAAAGGCTGTCCTCTCTGCCTCCTTGGTAAGTAACTGTTCTGGGGCCTGTGTTAGAAAGGCTGTCCTCTCTGACTCCTTGGTAAGTAACTGTTCTGGGGCCTGTGTTAGAAAGGCTGTCCTCTCTGCCTCCTTGGTAAGTAACTGTTCTGGGGCCTGTGTTAGAAAGGCTGTCCTCTCTGCCTCCTTGGTAAGTAACTGTTCTGGGGCCTGTGTTAGAAAGGCTGTCCTCTCTGCCTCCTTGGTAAGTAACTGTTCTGGGGCCTGTGTTAGAAAGGCTGTCCTCTCTGCCTCCTTAGTAAGTAACTGTTCTGGGGCCTGTGTTAGAAAGGCTGCCCTCTCTGACTCCTTAGTAAGTAACTGTTCTGGGGCCTGTGTTAGAAAGGCTGCCCTCTCTGCCTCCTTAGTAAGTAACTGTTCTGGGGCCTGTGTTAGAAAGGCTGCCCTCTCTGCCTCCTTAGTAAGTAACTGTTCTGGGGCCTGTGTTAGAAAGGCTGTCCTCTCTGCCTCCTTGGTAAGTAACTGTTCTGGGGCCTGTGTTAGAAAGGCTGTCCCTCTGACTCCTTGGTAAGTAACTGTTCTGGGGCCTGTGTTAGAAAGGCTGTCCTCTCTGCCTCCTTGGTAAGTAACTGTTCTGGGGCCTGTGTTAGAAAGGCTGTCCTCTCTGCCTCCTTGGTAAGTAACTGTTCTGGGGCCTGTGTTAGAAAGGCTGTCCTCTCTGCCTCCTTGGTAAGTAACTGTTCTGGGGCCTGTGTTAGAAAGGCTGTCCCTCTGACTCCTTGGTAAGTAACTGTTCTGGGGCCTGTGTTAGAAAGGCTGTCCTCTTTGCCTCCTTGGTAAGTAACTGTTCTGGGGCCTGTGTTAGAAAGGCTGTCCTCTCTGCCTCCTTGGTAAGTAACTGTTCTGGGGCCTGTGTTAGAAAGGCTGTCCTCTGACCATAGACACCGAGCTACCTGAAAGGTCCCTTTTCTTATTGATGTGACTTAAGGAGTCTGTAGCCAGACATTTCACATACAAATGATCTGCATTTCCACTGTCAATCAACTGGTGGAGAAAAGAGTCCCAGGATCCTGAGGTGATCAGAGTGTGTTCAGATCAGAGATCTTTCTAGTAATCCTCTGTCTGTGGTTGGAACAGTCCTTCACATAAAACACACTCTTCAATAACATGGCATGGCAACGTACTAACATACTGTAGCATGATACTAGCAACAGTTTGGCCTTCCTGTCTGCACGCTGTCTGCACTCTGTCTGCTCTCTGTCTGCCTGCTGTCTGCCCTCTGTCTGCCCTCTGTCTGCTTGCTGTCTGCACTCTGTCTGCTCTCTGTCTGCCCTCTGTCTGCCCTCTGTCTGCTTGCTGTCTGCCCTCTGTCTGCCCTCTGTCTGCTTGCTGTCTGCCCTCTGTCTGCCTGCTGTCTGCCCTCTGTCTGCTTGCTGTCTGCACTCTGTCTGCTTACTGTCTGCCCTCTGTCTGCTTGCTGCCTGCTTGCTGTCTGCCCTCTGTCTGCCCTCTGTCTGCCCTCTGTCTGCTTGCTGTCTGCTTGCTGTCTGCCCTCTGTCTGCACTCTGTCTGCTTGTTGCCTGCTTGCTGTCTGCCCTCTGTCTGCACTCTGTCTGCTTGCTGTCTGCCCTCTGTCTGCCATCTGTCTGCTTGCTGTCTGCCCTCTGTCTGCCATCTGTCTGCTTGCTGTCTGCCCGCTGTCTGCTTGCTGTCTGCACTCTGTCTGCTTGCTGTCTGCTTGCTGTCTGCACTATGTCTGCCCGCTGTCTGCTTGCTGTCTGCCCTCTGTCTGCAGTCTGTCTGCTTGCTGTCTGCAGTCTGTCTGCTTGCTGTCTGCACTATGTCTGCCCGCTGTCTGCTTGCTGTCTGCCCTCTGTCTGCAGTCTGTCTGCTTGCTGTCTGCAGTCTGTCTGCTTGCTGTCTGCACTATGTCTGCCCGCTGTCTGCTTGCTGTCTGCCCTCTGTCTGCAGTCTGTCTGCTTGCTGTCTGCACTATGTCTGCCCGCTGTCTGCTTGCTGTCTGCCCTCTGTCTGCAGTCGGTCTGCTTGATGTCTGCACTCCGTCTGCCATCTGTCTGCATGCTGTCTGCAGTCTGTCTGCTTGCTGTCTGCACTCCGTCTGCCATCTGTCTGCATGCTGTCTGCACTCTGTCTGCCCGTTGTCTGCACTCTGTCTGCCCACTGTCTGCCTGCTGTCTGCACTCTGTCTGCCTGCTGTCTGCTTGCTGTCTGCTTGCTGTCTGCTTGCTGTCTGCCCGTTGTCTGCCCGCTGTCTGCACTCTGTCTGCCCACTGTCTCCCTGCTGTCTGCACTCTGTCTGCTTGCTGTCTGCCCTCTGTCAGCCTGCTGTCTGCTTGCTGTCTGCACTCTGTCAGCTTGCTGTCTGCCCGTTGGGTGGTGATGTGGGTCCAGTGGGGGTTGAATAAGGAAGCGCGGACTGGTCAAGTGTGTTTGTATCATCTATGAGTTGGGGATTTGGGACAGACATCACTTGAGCATGTTGCTGTTCTGTAGGTTATCCTCTATTGTCTAGAATGACAACAAGCAGTGATTTGATTGGATGTTGGATCACTTCTGGTGGGAACTAAATGTCTGATTATAAAATGGTGGAATCAGGGATTTCTTCCCTCTGTGTGTTATAGGAGCAAGACTGCTTTAAAGAAACGGAAGCTAACAAGGTAAAACTACTAGGAAAGGGCTGTGTGTCTGTTGCACTATGTGCTTGGGAGGAAACCATCTGTGTGTCTGTTGCACTATGTGCTTGGGAGGAAACCATCTGTGTGTCTGCTGCACTATGTGCTTGGGAGGAAACCATCTGTGTGTCTGCTGCTTGGGAGGAAACCATCTGTGTGTCTGCTGCATGGGAGGAAACCATCTGTGTGTCTGCTGCACTATGTGCTTGGGAGGAAACCATCTGTGTGTCTGCTGCACTATGTGCTTGGGAGGAAACCATCTGTGTGTCTGTTGCACTATGTGCTTGGGAGGAAACCATCTGTGTGTCTGTTGCACTATGTGCTTGGGAGGAAACCATCTGTGTGTCTGCTGCACTATGTGCTTGGGAGGAAACCATCTGTGTGTCTGCTGCACTATGTGCTTGGGAGGAAACCATCTGTGTGTCTGTTGCACTATGTGCTTGGGAGGAAACCATCTGTGTGTCTGCTGCACTATGTGCTTGGGAGGAAACCATCTGTGTGTCTGCTGCTTGGGAGGAAACCATCTGTGTGTCTGCTGCACTATGTGCTTGGGAGGAAACCTGTTCATCTGTGTTAATCTGTGTGTGAGTGTGAACTGTGTTAATCTGTGTGTGAACTGTGTTAATCTGTGTGTGTGTGTGTGTGTGAACTGTGTTAATCTGTGTGTGAGTGTGTTAATCTGTGTGTGTGTGAACTGTGTTAATCCGTGTGTGTTAATCTGGGTGTGTGATGTGTGTTAATCTGTGTGTGTGTGAAATGTGTTAACATGTGTGTGTGTTAATCTGGGTGTGTGTGAAATGTGTTAATTATGTGTGTGTGTGTGTTAATGTGTGTTAATCTGTGTGTGAGGTGTTGTAACAATTCTCCTCCTCTTCTGAGGAGAAGTAGGAAATATCGGACCAATGCGCACTGTTCTGTGTGTTGTGTTTCAGCCCTGTCCAGCTGGATGACTGTTGTGTTTCAGCCCTGTCCAGATGGATGACTGTTCTGTGTGTTGTGTTTCAGCCCTGTCCAGATGGATGACTGTTGTGTTTCAGCCCTGTCCGGATGGATGACTGTTGTGTTTCAGCCCTGTCCAGATGGATGACTGTTGTGTTTCAGCCCTGTCCAGCTGGATGACTGTTGTGTTTGTGTTTCAGCCCTGTCCAGCTGGATGACTGTTGTGTTTCAGCCCTGTCCAGATGGATGACTGTTCTGTGTGTTGTGTTTCGGCCCTGTCCAGCTGGATGACTGTTCCGTGTGTTGTGTTTCAGCCCTGTCCAGATGGATGACTGTTGTGTTTCAGCCCTGTCCAGATGGATGACTGTTGTGTTTCAGCCCTGTCCAGATGGATGACTGTTGTGTTTCAGCCCTGTCCAGCTGGATGACTGTTGTGTTTGTGTTTCAGCCCTGTCCAGCTGGATGACTGTTGTGTTTCAGCCCTGTCCAGATGGATGACTGTTCTGTGTGTTGTGTTTCGGCCCTGTCCAGCTGGATGACTGTTCCGTGTGTTGTGTTTCAGCCCTGTCCAGATGGATGACTGTTGTGTTTCAGCCCTGTCCAGATGGATGACTGTTCTGTGTGTTGTGTTTCAGCCCTGTCCAGATGGATGACTATTCCATGTGTTGTGTTTCAGCCCTGTCCAGCTGGATGACTGTTCTGTGTGTTGTGTTTCAGCCCTGTCCAGACGGATGACTGTTGTGTTTCAGCCCTGTCCAGCTGGATGACTGTTGTGTTTCAGCCCTGTCCAGATGGATGACTATTCCATGTGTTGTGTTTCAGCCCTGTCCAGCTGGATGACTGTTCTGTGTGTTGTGTTTCAGCCCTGTCCAGACGGATGACTGTTGTGTTTCAGCCCTGTCCAGCTGGATGACTGTTGTGTTTCAGCCCTGTCCAGATGGATGACTGTTCTGTGTGTTGTGTTTCAGCCCTGTCCAGCTGGATGACTGTTCTGTGTGTTGTGTTTCAGCCCTGTCCAGACGGATGACTGTTGTGTTTCAGCCCTGTCCAGATGGATGACTGTTGTGTTTCAGCCCTGTCCAGATGGATGACTGTTCTGTGTGTTGTGTTTCAGCCCTGTCCAGATGGATGACTGTTTTGTGTGTTGTGTTTCGGCCCTGTCCAGCTGGATGACTGTTCCGCGTGTTGTGTTTCAGCCCTGTCCAGATGGATGACTGTTGTGTTTCTGCCCTGTCCAGACGGATGACTGTTCTGTGTGTTGTGTTTCAGCCCTGTCCAGACGGATGACTGTTCTGTGTGTTGTGTTTCTGCCCTGTCCAGCTGGATGACTGTTCTGTGTGTTGTGTTTCAGCCCTGTCCAGACGGTTGACTGTTCTGTGTGTTGTGTTTCAGCCCTGTCCAGATGGATGACTGTTCTGTGTGTTGTGTTTCAGCCCTGTCCAGATGGATGACTGTTCCATGTGTTGTGTTTCAGCCCTGTCCAGCTGGATGACTGTTCTGTGTGTTGTGTTTCAGCCCTGTCCAGACGGATGACTGTTGTGTTTCAGCCCTGTCCAGCTGGATGACTGTTGTGTTTCAGCCCTGTCCAGATGGATGACTGTTCTGTGTGTTGTGTTTCAGCCCTGTCCAGCTGGATGACTGTTCTGTGTGTTGTGTTTCAGCCCTGTCCAGATGGATGACTGTTGTGTTTCAGCCCTGTCCAGATGGATGACTGTTGTGTTTCAGCCCTGTCCAGATGGATGACTGTTCTGTGTGTTGTGTTTCAGCCCTGTCCAGATGGATGACTGTTTTGTGTGTTGTGTTTCAGCCCTGTCCAGCTGGATGACTGTTCCGCGTGTTGTGTTTCAGCCCTGTCCAGATGGATGACTGTTGTGTTTCTGCCCTGTCCAGACGGATGACTGTTCTGTGTGTTGTGTTTCAGCCCTGTCCAGACGGATGACTGTTCTGTGTGTTGTGTTTCTGCCCTGTCCAGCTGGATGACTGTTCTGTGTGTTGTGTTTCAGCCCTGTCCAGACGGATGACTGTTCTGTGTGTTGTGTTTCAGCCCTGTCCAGATGGATGACTTTGATGCGTACCTCAAAGACATGAGCAAAGACTCCGCCTACAAGTTCTCTCTGCAGTTTGAGGTAGTATTCTGATGACCTAATGATCATGTTAAAGCTGGATTAGATATTGTGTTTGAGTCGTCGCTCATGGCCTGTCATGTGTCTGTCATGTGTCTGTCATATGTCTGTCATGTTGTAGGAGCTGAAGAGCGTAGGTCTGGATCTTGCCCATGATGCAGCAGACCTGCCTATCAACAGACCCAAGAACCGCTACACCAACATCCTGCCGTGTGAGTGACCGACAGGAAACAGTAGCAGACACTAAGCCATATATAACAGTATGCTTTAACATGGTAGTTTATCTGTAGGAACAGACAGGAAACAGATCACTGATGAGTACTGAATAGAACCATGACTTTCCCCAGATGACTTCAGCAGAGTGAAGGTGATCTATTTACATAACGATGAGGGATCAGACTACATCAACGCCAACTACATACCAGTAAGTACCAGTACATACCAACTACATACCAGTTAGTACCAGTACATACCATCTACATACCAGTTAGTACCACTACACACCAGCTACATACCAGTTAGTACCAGTACATACCAACTACATACCACTACACACCATATACATACCAGTTTGTACCAGTACACACCAACTACATACCAGTTAGTACCAGTACATACCATCTACATACCAGTATATAATGACTACATACCAGTTAGTACCAGTACATATCATCTACATACCAGTACATACCAACTACATACCAGTTAGTAGCAGTACATACCAACTACATACCAGTTAGTACCAGTACATACCAACTACATACCAGTTAGTACCAGTACATACCATCTACATACCAGTTAGTACCAGTACATACCAACTACATACCAGTTAGTACCAGTACATATCATCTACATACCAGTACCTAACAACTACATACCAGTTAGTACCAGTACATACCATCTACATACCAGTATATACCAACTACATACCAGTTAGTACCAGTGCATACCAACTACATACCAGTAAGTTCCAGTACAGACCAACTACATACCAGTTATAAATCATCACCCAGGGTCCTCTGCCTGAGACCTGAACCTCAACAGTAACCATAACCCTGGTTTTCTCCCTCTATAGGGTTATAAATCACCACCCAGGGTCCTCTGCCTGAGACCTGAACCTCAACAGTAACCATAACCCTGGTTTTCTCCCTCTATAGGGTTATACATCACCACCCAGGGCCCTCTGCCTGAGACCTGAACCTCAACAGTAACCATAACCCTGGTTTTCTCTCTCTACAGGGTTATAAATCACCCAGAGAGTACATCGCTACCCAGGGTCCTCTGCCTGAGACGAGGAACGACTTCTGGAACATGATCCTGCAGCAGAAGAGCCACATCATTGTGATGCTGACGCAGTGTAACGAGAGACGCAGGGTGAAGTGTGACCACTACTGGCCATTCACAGATGAGCCGGTGACCTACGGAGAGATCAGTGTTGAGATGCTGTCGGAGTCAGAATCACCAGAGTGGACCATAAGGAACTTCAGACTGGGATATGTGAGTGGATCTACAGCATCACATGACAAACAAACAACACTGATTTCAAAGTTTAACAAACCAAACAACTCCAGTTGCACGAGAACTACTTTAAACAATTTACACTGAACAGATATTATTTGGTATATGTAAAGACCAGATTAAAACCAGAATAGTCTGATGGGTGACAATATTATGTTTTAATAAGGTTAGTATCACACCTCATGTAGTCTAGCCCATAGGCCTATAAGGTTAGTAACACACCTCATGTAGCCCATAGTCCTATAAGGTTAGTATCACACCTCATGTAGCCTAGCCCATAGTCCTATAAGGTTAGTATCACACCTCATGTAGTCTAGCCCATAGTCCTATAGGTTAGTATCACACCTCATGTAGCCTAGCCCATAGTCCTATAAGGTTAGTATCACACCTCATGTAGCCTAGCCCATAGTCCTATAAGGTTAGTACCACACCTCATGTAGCCTAGTCCATAGTCCTATAAGGTTAGTACCACACCTCATGTAGCCTAGCCCATAGGCCTATAAGGTTAGTATCACACCTCATGTAGTCTAGCCCATAGTCCTATAAGGTTAGTATCACACCTCATGTAGCCCATAGTCCTATAAGGTTAGTATCACACCTCATGTAGCCCATAGTCCTATAAGGTTAGTATCACACCTCATGTAGTCTAGCCCATAGTCCTATAGGTTAGTATCACACCTCATGTAGCCTAGCCCATAGTCCTATAAGGTTAGTATCACACCTCATGTAGCCTAGCCCATAGTCCTATAAGGTTAGTACCACACCTCATGTAGCCTAGTCCATAGTCCTATAAGGTTAGTACCACACCTCATGTAGCCTAGCCCATAGGCCTATAAGGTTAGTATCACACCTCATGTAGTCTAGCCCATAGTCCTATAAGGTTAGTATCACACCTCATGTAGCCCATAGTCCTATAAGGTTAGTATCACACCTCATGTAGCCCATAGTCCTATAAGGTTAGTATCACACCTCATGTAGTCTAGTCCATAGTCCTATAGGTTAGTATCACACCTCATGTAGCCTAGCCCATAGTCCTATAAGGTTAGTATCACACCTCATGTAGCCCATAGTCCTATAAGGTTAGTATCACACCTCATGTAGCCCATAGTCCTATAAGGTTAGTATCACACCTCATGTAGTCTAGCCCATAGTCCTATAGGTTAGTATCACACCTCATGTAGTCTAGCCCATAGTCCTATAAGGTTAGTATCACACCTCATGTAGCCCATAGTCCTATAAGGTTAGTATCACACCTCATGTAGTCTAGCCCATAGTCCTATAAGGTTAGTATCACACCTCATGTAGTCCACAGTCCTATAAGGTTAGTATCACACCTCATGTAGCCCATAGTCCTATAAGGTTAGTATCACACCTCATGTAGTCTAGTCCATAGTCCTATAAGGTTAGTATCACACCTCATGTAGTCCACAGTCCTATAAGGTTAGTATCACACCTCATGTAGCCCATAGTCCTATAAGGTTAGTATCACACCTCATGTAGTCTAGCCCATAGTCCTATAAGGTTAGTATCACACCTCATGTAGTCTAGTCCATAGTCCTATAAGGTTAGTACCACACCTCATGTAGCCCATAGGCCTATAAGGTTAGTATCACACCTCATGTAGCCTAGCCCATAGTCCTATAGGTTAGTATCACACCTCATGTAGTCTAGCCCATAGTCCTATAAGGTTAGTATCACACCTCATGTAGCCCATAGTCCTATAGGTTAGTATCACACCTCATGTAGTCTAACCCATAGTCCTATAAGGTTAGTATCACACCTCATGTAGCCCATAGTCCTATAAGGTTAGTACCACACCTCATGTAGCCCATAGTCCTATAGGTTAGTATCACACCTCATGTAGCCTAGCCCATAGTCCTATAGGTTAGTATCACACCTCATGTAGCCTAGCCCATAGTCCTATAAGGTTACTATCACACCTCATGTAGCCTAGCCCATAGTCCTATAAGGTTAGTACCACACCTCATGTAGTCTAGCCCATAGTCCTATAAGGTTAGTATCACACCTCATGTAGCCTAGCCCATAGTCCTATAAGGTTAGTACCACACCTCATGTAGCCCATAGTCCTATAAGGTTAGTATCACACCTCATGTAGTCTAGTCCATAGTCCTATAAGGTTAGTATCACACCTCATGTAGCCTAGCCCATAGTCCTATAAGGTTAGTATCACACCTCATGTAGTCTAGCCCATAGTCCTATAAGGTTAGTATCACACCTCATGTAGTCTAGTCCATAGTCCTATAAGGTTAGTATCACACCTCATGTAGCCTAGTCCATAGTCCTATAAGGTTAGTATCACACCTCATGTAGCCCATAGGCCTATAAGGTTAGTATCACACCTCATGTAGCCTAGCCCATAGGCCTATAAGGTTAGTATCACACCTCATGTAGTCTAGTCCATAGTCCTATAAGGTTAGTATCACACCTCATGTAGCCCATAGTCCTATAAGGTTAGTATCACACCTCATGTAGCCCATAGGCCTATAAGGTTAGTATCACACCTCATGTAGTCTAGTCCATAGTCCTATAAGGTTAGTATCACACCTCATGTAGCCCATAGGCCTATAAGGTTAGTATCACACATCATGTAGTCTAGTCCATAGTCCTATAAGGTTAGTATCACACCTCATGTAGTCTAGTCCATAGTCCTATAAGGTTAGTATCACACCTCATGTAGTCTAGTCCATAGTCCTATAAGGTTAGTACCACACCTCATGTAGCCCATAGGCCTATAAGGTTAGTATCACACCTCATGTAGCCCATAGGCCTATAAGGTTAGTATCACACCTCATGTAGTCTAGCCCATAGTCCTATAAGGTTAGTATCACACCTCATGTAGTCTAGCCCATAGTCCTATAAGGTTAGTATCACACCTCATGTAGTCTAGCCCATAGTCCTATAAGGTTAGTATCACACCTCATGTAGTCTAGTCCATAGTCCTATAAGGTTAGTATCACACCTCATGTAGCCTAGCCCATAGTCCTATAAGGTTAGTATCACACCTCATGTAGTCTAGCCCATAGGCCTATAAGGTTAGTATCACACCTCATGTAGCCTAGCCCATAGTCCTATAAGGTTAGTATCACACCTCATGTAGTCTAGCCCATAGTCCTATAAGGTTAGTATCACACCTCATGTAGTCTAGCCCATAGTCCTATAAGGTTAGTATCACACCTCATGTAGTCTAGCCCATAGTCCTATAAGGTTAGTATCACACCTCATGTAGCCCATAGTCCTATAAGGTTAGTATCACACCTCATGTAGCCTAGCCCGTAGGCCTATAAGGTTAGTATCACACCTCATGTAGCCTAGTCCATAGTCCTATAAGGTTAGTATCACACCTCATGTAGTCTATTCCCTGTTTTAGCTCAGTTAGGATCACCACTTTATTTTAAGAATGTGAAAAGTCAGAATAATAGTAGAGAGAAGGAGTTATTTCAGCTTTTATTTCTTTCATCAAATCAAATCAAATGTATTTATATAGCCCTTCGTACATCAGCTGATATCTCAAAGTGCTGTACAGAAACCCAGCCTAAAACCCCAAACAGCAAGCAATGCAGGTGTAGAAGCACGGTGGCTAGGAAAAACTCCCTAGAAAGGCCAAAACCTAGGAAGAAACCTAGAGAGGAACCAGGCTATGTGGGGTGGCCAGTCCTCTTCTGGCTGTGCCGGGTGGAGATTATAACAGAACATGGCCAAGATGTTCAAATGTTCATAAATGACCAGCATGGTCGTATAATAATAAGGCAGAACAGTTGAAACTGGAGCAGCAGCACGGTCAGATGGACTGGGGACAGCAAGGAGTCATCATGTCAGGTAGTCCTTTCATCACATTCCCAGTGGGTCAGAAGTTTACATACACTCAATTAGTATTTGGAAGCATTACCTTTTAATTGTTTAACTTGGGTCAAACGTGTCGGGTAGACTTCCACAAGCTTCCCACAATAAGTTGGGTGAATTATGGCCCATTCCTCCTGACAGAGCTGGTGTAACTGAGTCAGGTTTGTAGGCCTCCTTGCTCACACACGCTTTTTCAGTTCTGCCCACACCTTTTCTATAGGATTGAGGTGAGGGCTTTGTGATGGCCACTCCAATACCTTGCCTTTGTTGTCCTTAAGCCATTTTGCCACAACTTTGGAAGTATGCTTGGGGTCATTGTCCATTTGGAAGACCCATTTGAGACCAAGCTTTAACTTCCTGACTGATGTCTTGAGATGTTGCTTCAATATATCCACATAATTTTTTTTCTTCTGCACCAGTCCCTGCAGCAAAGCACACCCACAACATGATGCTGCCACCCCCGTACTTCACGGTTGGGGTGGTGTTCTTCGGCTTGCAAGTCTCCCCCTTTTTAGGAGGTGGAGGTGGAGGAGGTGCCCTGCAGCTAGCTAGACCCGGATGGAGATCTGATGTATGCTGATCCATCAGCCTTATCTAACTGTCTGTCTTTCCGTGGTGTCTCCCCCTGCAGGCTGACGAGTCTCAGGATGTCCTCCATCTCAACTACACGTCCTGGCCGGACCACGGTGTCCCCACGGTCAACGCCATCGATAGCATCCTGCAGTTCGTACACATCGTCCGCCAGCAGGCCAACCGCACCAAAGAACCCATTGTGGTTCACTGCAGGTACGTACAGGGTCTACCAGGCTCAACCACAGGGGCCATGCTGTCAGGGACATGTTACTCAGACAGAGTTGTCTGAGAGCTCCCAAATGGAAGCCAGTAGTCCTTAGAGAAACAACCTTCAGACCAAACTTCCAGTGTACATATGAAACCCAAATGGAAGCCAGTAGTCCTTAGAGAAACAACCTTCAGACCAAACTTCCAGTCCACATATGAAACCCAAATGGAAGCCAGTAGTCCTTAGAGAAAGAGCCTTCAGACCAAACCCAAATGGAAGCCAGTAGTCCTTAGAGAAACAACCTTCAGACCAAACTTCCAGTCCACATATGAAACCCAAATGGAAGCCAGTAGTCCTTAGAGAAAGAGCCTTCAGACCAAACCCAAATGGAAGCCAGTAGTCCTTAGAATAAACAACCTTCAGGCCAAACTTCCAGTCCACATATGAAACCCAGATGGAAGCCAGTACTTAGAGAAACAACCTTCAGGCCAAACTTCCAGTCCACATATGAAACCCAGATGGAAGCCAGTAGTCCTTAGAGAAACAACCTTCAGGCCAAACTTCCAGTCTACACAAGTAGGAATCCACAAGGTAACTAACAATTAACAAAACAACTCTGTTTACTTTGAGAAGATTGTCACTTGTAAAGAATTGAGAAAACCAGGCCTTTTAAACTATAAACAGTTTCCTAGTAACAAACGTTTCTCTACAGAACACTCTTTCACTGCACTGATGAGAGTCAACCATGTTGTCTTCAGCTGTCAAGTCCTTTCCAATCAGTGCAAAGGCAACTGAGCCACTCAAACCATAGTGAGATGTCAGACGGTTATCAGAGGTTATTAATGAGTTGACAGCTCTACAGTGCCGTGTCTCTCCACAGTGCTGGTGTCTCTCCACTAACAGGATGTTCTATTGTCTCCACAGTGCTGGTGTCTCTCCACTAACAGGATGTTCTATTGTCTCCACAGTGCTGGTGTCTCTCCACTAACAGGATGTTCTATTGTCTCCACAGTGCTGGTGTCTCTCCACTAACAGGATGTTCTATTGTCTCCACAGTGCTGGTGTCTCTCCACTAACAGGATGTTCTATTGTCTCCACAGTGCTGGTGTCTCTCCACTAACAGGATGTTCTATTGTCTCCACAGTGCTGGTGTCTCTCCACTAACAGGATGTTCTATTGTCTCCACAGTGCTGGTGTCTCTCCACTAACAGGATGTTCTATTGTCTCCACAGTGCTGGTGTGGGCCGGACAGGGACCTTCATCGCTCTGGACCGACTGATGCAACACATCAGAGAACATGAGTATACTGACATCCTGGGTATGGTGTCTGAGATGAGGTCTCATCGACTCTCCATGGTCCAGACAGAGGTAAGAGACAGTCCCAGTGGGGTTAGGGTATGGTGTCTGAGATGAGGTCTCATCGACTCTCCATGGTCCAGACAGAGGTAAGAGACAGTCCCAGTGGGGTTAGGGTATGGTGTCTGAGATGAGGTCTCATCGACTCTCCATGGTCCAGACAGAGGTAAGAGACAGTCCCAGTGGGGTTTAGGGTATGGTGTCTGAGATGAGGTCTCATCGACTCTCCATGGTCCAGACAGAGGTAAGAGACAGTCCCAGTGGGGTTTAGGGTATGGTGTCTGAGATGAGGTCTCATCGACTCTCCATGGTCCAGACAGAGGTAAGAGACAGTCCCAGTGGGGTATGGTGTCTGAGATGAGGTCTCATCGACTCTCCATGGTCCAGACAGAGGTAAGAGACAGTCCCAGTGGGGTATGGTGTCTGAGATGAGGTCTCATCGACTCTCCATGGTCCAGACAGAGGTAAGAGACAGTCCCAGTGGGGTTTAGGGTATGGTGTCTGAGATGAGGTCTCATCGACTCTCCATGGTCCAGACAGAGGTAAGAGACAGTCCCAGTGGGGTTTAGGGTATGGTGTCTGAGATGAGGTCTCATCGACTCTCCATGGTCCAGACAGAGGTAAGAGACAGTCCCAGTGGGGTTTAGGGTATGGTGTCTGAGATGAGGTCTCATCGACTCTCCATGGTCCAGACAGAGGTAAGAGACAGTCCCAGTGGGGTTTAGGGTATGGTGTCTGAGATGAGGTCTCATCGACTCTCCATGGTCCAGACAGAGGTAAGAGACAGTCCCAGTGGGGTATGGTGTCTGAGATGAGGTCTCATCGACTCTCCATGGTCCAGACAGAGGTAAGAGACAGTCCCAGTGGGGTTTAGGGTATGGTGTCTGAGATGAGGTCTCATCGACTCTCCATGGTCCAGACAGAGGTAAGAGACAGTCCCAGTGGGGTATGGTGTCTGAGATGAGGTCTCATCGACTCTCCATGGTCCAGACAGAGGTAAGAGACAGTCCCAGTGGGGTTTAGGGTATGGTGTCTGAGATGAGGTCTCATCGACTCTCCATGGTCCAGACAGAGGTAAGAGACAGTCCCAGTGGGGTTTAGGGTATGGTGTCTGAGATGAGGTCTCATCGACTCTCCATGGTCCAGACAGAGGTAAGAGACAGTCCCAGTGGGGTTTAGGGTATGGTGTCTGAGATGAGGTCTCATCGACTCTCCATGGTCCAGACAGAGGTAAGAGACAGTCCCAGTGGGGTTTAGGGTATGGGGTATGGTGTCTGAGATGAGGTCTCATCGACTCTCCATGGTCCAGACAGAGGTAAGAGACAGTCCCAGTGGGGTTTAGGGTATGGTGTCTGAGATGAGGTCTCATCGACTCTCCATGGTCCAGACAGAGGTAAGAGACAGTCCCAGTGGGGTTTAGGGTATGGTGTCTGAGATGAGGTCTCATCGACTCTCCATGGTCCAGACAGAGGTAAGAGACAGTCCCAGTGGGGTATGGTGTCTGAGATGAGGTCTCATCGACTCTCCATGGTCCAGACAGAGGTAAGAGACAGTCCCAGTGGGGTTTAGGGTATGGTGTCTGAGATGAGGTCTCATCGACTCTCCATGGTCCAGACAGAGGTAAGAGACAGTCCCAGTGGGGTTTAGGGTATGGTGTCTGAGATGAGGTCTCATCGACTCTCCATGGTCCAGACAGAGGTAAGAGACAGTCCCAGTGGGGTTTAGGGTATGGTGTCTGAGATGAGGTCTCATCGACTCTCCATGGTCCAGACAGAGGTAAGAGACAGTCCCAGTGGGGTATGGTGTCTGAGATGAGGTCTCATCGACTCTCCATGGTCCAGACAGAGGTAAGAGACAGTCCCAGTGGGGTTTAGGGTATGGTGTCTGAGATGAGGTCTCATCGACTCTCCATGGTCCAGACAGAGGTAAGAGACAGTCCCAGTGGGGTTTAGGGTATGGTGTCTGAGATGAGGTCTCATCGACTCTCCATGGTCCAGACAGAGGTAAGAGACAGTCCCAGTGGGGTTTAGGGTATGGTGTCTGAGATGAGGTCTCATCGACTCTCCATGGTCCAGACAGAGGTAAGAGACAGTCCCAGTGGGGTTTAGGGTATGGTGTCTGAGATGAGGTCTCATCGACTCTCCATGGTCCAGACAGAGGTAAGAGACAGTCCCAGTGGGGTATGGTGTCTGAGATGAGGTCTCATCGACTCTCCATGGTCCAGACAGAGGTAAGAGACAGTCCCAGTGGGGTTTAGGGTATGGTGTCTGAGATGAGGTCTCATCGACTCTCCATGGTCCAGACAGAGGTAAGAGACAGTCCCAGTGGGGTTTAGGGTATGGTGTCTGAGATGAGGTCTCATCGACTCTCCATGGTCCAGACAGAGGTAAGAGACAGTCCCAGTGGGGTATGGTGTCTGAGATGAGGTCTCATCGACTCTCCATGGTCCAGACAGAGGTAAGAGACAGTCCCAGTGGGGTTTAGGGTATGGTGTCTGAGATGAGGTCTCATCGACTCTCCATGGTCCAGACAGAGGTAAGAGACAGTCCCAGTGGGGTTTAGGGTATGGTGTCTGAGATGAGGTCTCATCGACTCTCCATGGTCCAGACAGAGGTAAGAGACAGTCCCAGTGGGGTTTAGGGTATGGTGTCTGAGATGAGGTCTCATCGACTCTCCATGGTCCAGACAGAGGTAAGAGACAGTCCCAGTGGGGTATGGTGTCTGAGATGAGGTCTCATCGACTCTCCATGGTCCAGACAGAGGTAAGAGACAGTCCCAGTGGGGTTTAGGGTATGGTGTCTGAGATGAGGTCTCATCGACTCTCCATGGTCCAGACAGAGGTAAGAGACAGTCCCAGTGGGGTTTAGGGTATGGTGTCTGAGATGAGGTCTCATCGACTCTCCATGGTCCAGACAGAGGTAAGAGACAGTCCCAGTGGGGTTTAGGGTATGGTGTCTGAGATGAGGTCTCATCGACTCTCCATGGTCCAGACAGAGGTAAGAGACAGTCCCAGTGGGGTTTAGGGTATGGTGTCTGAGATGAGGTCTCATCGACTCTCCATGGTCCAGACAGAGGTAAGAGACAGTCCCAGTGGGGTATGGTGTCTGAGATGAGGTCTCATCGACTCTCCATGGTCCAGACAGAGGTAAGAGACAGTCCCAGTGGGGTTTAGGGTATGGTGTCTGAGATGAGGTCTCATCGACTCTCCATGGTCCAGACAGAGGTAAGAGACAGTCCCAGTGGGGTTTAGGGTATGGTGTCTGAGATGAGGTCTCATCGACTCTCCATGGTCCAGACAGAGGTAAGAGACAGTCCCAGTGGGGTATGGTGTCTGAGATGAGGTCTCATCGACTCTCCATGGTCCAGACAGAGGTAAGAGACAGTCCCAGTGGGGTTTAGGGTATGGTGTCTGAGATGAGGTCTCATCGACTCTCCATGGTCCAGACAGAGGTAAGAGACAGTCCCAGTGGGGTTTAGGGTATGGTGTCTGAGATGAGGTCTCATCGACTCTCCATGGTCCAGACAGAGGTAAGAGACAGTCCCAGTGGGGTTTAGGGTATGGTGTCTGAGATGAGGTCTCATCGACTCTCCATGGTCCAGACAGAGGTAAGAGACAGTCCCAGTGGGGTTTAGGGTATGGTGTCTGAGATGAGGTCTCATCGACTCTCCATGGTCCAGACAGAGGTAAGAGACAGTCCCAGTGGGGTATGGTGTCTGAGATGAGGTCTCATCGACTCTCCATGGTCCAGACAGAGGTAAGAGACAGTCCCAGTGGGGTTTAGGGTATGGTGTCTGAGATGAGGTCTCATCGACTCTCCATGGTCCAGACAGAGGTAAGAGACAGTCCCAGTGGGGTATGGTGTCTGAGATGAGGTCTCATCGACTCTCCATGGTCCAGACAGAGGTAAGAGACAGTCCCAGTGGGGTTTAGGGTATGGTGTCTGAGATGAGGTCTCATCGACTCTCCATGGTCCAGACAGAGGTAAGAGACAGTCCCAGTGGGGTTTAGGGTATGGTGTCTGAGATGAGGTCTCATCGACTCTCCATGGTCCAGACAGAGGTAAGAGACAGTCCCAGTGGGGTTTAGGGTATGGTGTCTGAGATGAGGTCTCATCGACTCTCCATGGTCCAGACAGAGGTAAGAGACAGTCCCAGTGGGGTTTAGGGTATGGGGTATGGTGTCTGAGATGAGGTCTCATCGACTCTCCATGGTCCAGACAGAGGTAAGAGACAGTCCCAGTGGGGTTTAGGGTATGGTGTCTGAGATGAGGTCTCATCGACTCTCCATGGTCCAGACAGAGGTAAGAGACAGTCCCAGTGGGGTTTAGGGTATGGTGTCTGAGATGAGGTCTCATCGACTCTCCATGGTCCAGACAGAGGTAAGAGACAGTCCCAGTGGGGTATGGTGTCTGAGATGAGGTCTCATCGACTCTCCATGGTCCAGACAGAGGTAAGAGACAGTCCCAGTGGGGTTTAGGGTATGGTGTCTGAGATGAGGTCTCATCGACTCTCCATGGTCCAGACAGAGGTAAGAGACAGTCCCAGTGGGGTTTAGGGTATGGTGTCTGAGATGAGGTCTCATCGACTCTCCATGGTCCAGACAGAGGTAAGAGACAGTCCCAGTGGGGTTTAGGGTATGGTGTCTGAGATGAGGTCTCATCGACTCTCCATGGTCCAGACAGAGGTAAGAGACAGTCCCAGTGGGGTATGGTGTCTGAGATGAGGTCTCATCGACTCTCCATGGTCCAGACAGAGGTAAGAGACAGTCCCAGTGGGGTTTAGGGTATGGTGTCTGAGATGAGGTCTCATCGACTCTCCATGGTCCAGACAGAGGTAAGAGACAGTCCCAGTGGGGTTTAGGGTATGGTGTCTGAGATGAGGTCTCATCGACTCTCCATGGTCCAGACAGAGGTAAGAGACAGTCCCAGTGGGGTTTAGGGTATGGTGTCTGAGATGAGGTCTCATCGACTCTCCATGGTCCAGACAGAGGTAAGAGACAGTCCCAGTGGGGTTTAGGGTATGGTGTCTGAGATGAGGTCTCATCGACTCTCCATGGTCCAGACAGAGGTAAGAGACAGTCCCAGTGGGGTATGGTGTCTGAGATGAGGTCTCATCGACTCTCCATGGTCCAGACAGAGGTAAGAGACAGTCCCAGTGGGGTTTAGGGTATGGTGTCTGAGATGAGGTCTCATCGACTCTCCATGGTCCAGACAGAGGTAAGAGACAGTCCCAGTGGGGTTTAGGGTATGGTGTCTGAGATGAGGTCTCATCGACTCTCCATGGTCCAGACAGAGGTAAGAGACAGTCCCAGTGGGGTATGGTGTCTGAGATGAGGTCTCATCGACTCTCCATGGTCCAGACAGAGGTAAGAGACAGTCCCAGTGGGGTTTAGGGTATGGTGTCTGAGATGAGGTCTCATCGACTCTCCATGGTCCAGACAGAGGTAAGAGACAGTCCCAGTGGGGTTTAGGGTATGGTGTCTGAGATGAGGTCTCATCGACTCTCCATGGTCCAGACAGAGGTAAGAGACAGTCCCAGTGGGGTTTAGGGTATGGTGTCTGAGATGAGGTCTCATCGACTCTCCATGGTCCAGACAGAGGTAAGAGACAGTCCCAGTGGGGTATGGTGTCTGAGATGAGGTCTCATCGACTCTCCATGGTCCAGACAGAGGTAAGAGACAGTCCCAGTGGGGTATGGTGTCTGAGATGAGGTCTCATCGACTCTCCATGGTCCAGACAGAGGTAAGAGACAGTCCCAGTGGGGTTTAGGGTATGGTGTCTGAGATGAGGTCTCATCGACTCTCCATGGTCCAGACAGAGGTAAGAGACAGTCCCAGTGGGGTATGGTGTCTGAGATGAGGTCTCATCGACTCTCCATGGTCCAGACAGAGGTAAGAGACAGTCCCAGTGGGGTTTAGGGTATGGTGTCTGAGATGAGGTCTCATCGACTCTCCATGGTCCAGACAGAGGTAAGAGACAGTCCCAGTGGGGTTTAGGGTATGGTGTCTGAGATGAGGTCTCATCGACTCTCCATGGTCCAGACAGAGGTAAGAGACAGTCCCAGTGGGGTTTAGGGTATGGTGTCTGAGATGAGGTCTCATCGACTCTCCATGGTCCAGACAGAGGTAAGAGACAGTCCCAGTGGGGTTTAGGGAATGGTGTCTGAGATGAGGTCTCATCGACTCTCCATGGTCCAGACAGAGGTAAGAGACAGTCCCAGTGGGGGTTAGGATCTGAGATGAGGTCTCATCGACTCTCCATGGTCCAGACAGAGGTAAGAGACAGTCCCAGTGGGGGTTAGGATCTGAGATGAGGTCTCATCGACTCTCCATGGTCCAGACAGAGGTAAGAGACAGTCCCAGTGGGGTTTAGGGTATGGTGTCTGAGATGAGGTCTCATCGACTCTCCATGGTCCAGACAGAGGTAAGAGACAGTCCCAGTGGGGTTTAGGGTATGGTGTCTGAGATGAGGTCTCATCGACTCTCCATGGTCCAGACAGAGGTAAGAGACAGTCCCAGTGGGGTTTAGGGTTAGGATCTGAGATGAGGTCCCATGGACTCTCCATGGTCCAGACAGAGGTAAGAGACAGTCACAGTGGGGTTAGGGTTAGGATCTGAGATGAGGTCTCATCGACTCTCCATGGTCCAGACAGAGGTAAGAGACAGTCCCAGTGGGGTTTAGGGTTAGGATCTGAGATGAGATGAGGTCCCATGGACTCTCCATGGTCCAGACAGAGGTAAGAGACAGTCCCAGTGGGGTTAGGGTTAGGATCTGAGATGAGGTCTCATCGACTCTCCATGGTCCAGACAGAGGTAAGAGACAGTCCCAGTGGGGTTTAGGGTTAGGATCTGAGATGAGATGAGGTCCCATGGACTCTCCATGGTCCAGACAGAGGTAAGAGACAGTCCCAGTGGGGGTTAGGATCTGAGATGAGGTCCCATCGACTCTCCATGGTCCAGACAGAGGTTAGACTCCTTTCCCCTCAGACCGAGGTACTGTAGGGCCCCATCTGGTCTCTGGTCAGACTGTCTCCTTTCCCCTCAGACCGAGGTACTGTAGGGTCCCATCTGGTCTCTGGTCAGACTGTCTCCCTTCCCCTCAGACCGAGGTACTGTAGGGTCCCATCTGGTCTCTGGTCAGACTGTCTCCTTTCCCCTCAGACCGAGGTACTGTAGGGTCCCATCTGGTCTCTGGTCAGACTGTCTCCTTTCCCCTCAGACCGAGGTACTGTAGGGCCCCATCTGGTCTCTGGTCAGACTGTCTCCTTTCCCCTCAGACCGAGGTACTGTAGGGCCCCATCTGGTCTCTGGTCAGAACTAGGGCACTATATGGGGAATAGGGCTCTGGTCAGAACTAGGGCACTATATGGGGAATAGGGCTCTGGTCAGAACTAGGGCACTATATGGGGAATAGGGTGCCATTTCAGACCTACTTATGCACTGTCACTAAAACATTCTTCCTATATGACGTCACTTCCTGTAGGAGCAGTATGTGTTCATCCACCAGTGTGTCCTGCTGATGTGGAAGAAGAAGACACAGTCCATCAGCAGTGATGTCATCTACGAGAACATCAGCAAGTCCTAGTGACGCCTCCTGCACAACGTAAGAATCTGTAGACACCCTGTGAATCTATAGGCACCCCTCTGAATCTATAGCCACCCCTCTGAATCTATAGGCACCCCTCTGAATCTATAGCCACCCCTCTGAATCTATAGGCACTCCTCTGAATCTATAGCCACCCCTCTGAATCTATAGCCACCCCTCTGAATCTATAGACACCCCTCTGAATCTATAGACACCCCTCTGAACCTATAGCCACCCCTCTGAATCTATAGACACCCCTCTGAATCTATAGACACCCCTCTGAACCTATAGCCACCTCTCTGAATCTATAGCCACCCCTCTGAATCTATAGCCACCCCTCTGAATCTATAGCCACCCCTCTGAATCTATAGCCACCCCTCTGAATCTATAGCCACCCCTCTGAATCTATAGCCACCCCTCTGAACCTATAGCCACCCCTCTGAACCTATAGCCACCCCTCTGAATCTATAGCCACCCTCTCTAAATCCACAGCCACCTTCTCTAAATCCACAGCCATCCTCTCTGAATCCACAGCGACCCCTCTGAATCTTCAGCCATCTTCTCTGAATCACCTCTCTGTCATCAGAAGGAGAGACTATATCTGAGCAGGTCCCTACACTAGCAGTTCTATACTAACCCCTCTGAATCACCTCTCTGTCATCAGAAGGAGAGACTATATCTGAGCAGGTCCCTACACTAGCAGTTCTATAATAACCCCTCTGAATCACCTCTCTGTCATCAGAAGGAGAGACTATATCTGAGCAGGTCCCTACACTAGCAGTTCTATACTAACCCCTCTGAATCACCTCTCTGTCATCAGAAGGAGAGACTATCTGAGCAGGTCCCTACACTAGCAGTTCTATACTAACCCCTCTGAATCACCTCTCTGTCATTAGATGGAGAGACTATATCTGAGCAGGTCCCTACACTAGCAGTTCTATACTAACCCCTCTGAATCACCTCTCTGTCATCAGAAGGAGAGACTATATCTGAGCAGGTCCCTACACTAGCAGTTCTATACTAACCCCTCTGAATCACCTCTCTGTCATCAGAAGGAGAGACTATATCTGAGCAGGTCCCTACACTAGCAGTTCTATACTAACCCCTCTGAATCACCTCTCTGTAATCAGAAGGAGAGACTATATCTGAGCAGGTCCCTACACTAGCAGTTCTATACTAACCCCTCTGAATCACCTCTCTGTCATCAGAAGGAGAGACTATATCTGAGCAGGTCCCTACACTAGCAGTTCTATACTAACCCCTCTGAATCACCTCTCTGTAATCAGAAGGAGAGACTATATCTGAGCAGGTCCCTACACTAGCAGTTCTATACTAACCCCTCTGAATCACCTCTCTGTCATCAGATGGAGAGACTATATCTGAGCAGGTCCCTACACTAGCAGTTCTATACTAACCCCTCTGAATCACCTCTCTGTCATTAGATGGAGAGACTATATCTGAGCAGGTCCCTACACTAGCAGTTCTATACTAACCCCTCTGAATCACCTCTCTGTCATCAGAAGGAGAGACTATATCTGAGCAGGTCCCTACACTAGCAGTTCTATACTAACCCCTCTGAATCACCTCTCTGTCATCAGATGGAGAGACTATATCTGAGCAGGTCCCTACACTAGCAGTTCTATACTAACCCCTCTGAATCACCTCTCTGTCATCAGAAGGAGAGACTATATCTGAGCAGGTCCCTACACTAGCAGTTCTATAATAACCCTGTTCTTCCTGTTGCAGGCCGTGACATCACTCAGACTCTCGTGCTTCAGGCATCCGTTCTCTACCGAGACACGTTTCATCATTGATACAAAAAAAAATGAACACAGAATGTTTGACTAATCTGACAACCACACAAGAAGAACAACATGAAGATGGATTGGAGTTTTAATTGGTGTTAGTTGTGTGGGATTGAACAGGGGTCTGAAGGAGGCTCGTTCACTGACTCAGACTGACCAGGAGTTCTGGCCCTATGAAGCTTGATGTTGTTTATCCTCTTCAACCTTCAGCAGAACTACAACACAACTGACCGAGACATCAGGAACCAGGCTGGTTGGGACAGCAGCATGACCCCTCTGAGTGATGACACGTCTCTTATAAACCTTGTTTAGAGGGAGTGTGGACCCATCTTTCACACAGCAACTTAGTGGAACTGAACTGAAATGAGAGTGGTTCACATCTCAGACACCGTCTCCAACAAGGTTCACATCTCAGACACCGTCTCCAACTGCAACAAACTTCACATCTCAGACACCGTCTCCAACGGCAACAAGGTTCACATCTCAGACACCGTCTCCAACTGCAACAAGGTTCACATCTCAGACACCGTCTCCAGCTGCAACAAACTTCACATCTCAGACACCGTCTCCAACTGCAACAAGGTTCACATCTCAGACACCGTCTCCAACGGCAACAAGGTTCACATCTCAGACACCATCTCCAACGGCAACAAGGTTCACATCTCAGACACCGTCTCCAACTGCAACAAACTTCACATATCAGACACCGTCTCCAGCTGCAACAAGGTTCATATCTCAGACACCGTCTCCAACTGCAACAAACTTCACATATCAGACACCGTCTCCAGTTGCAACAAGGTTCACATCTCAGACACCGTCTCCAACTGCAACAAACTTCACATATCAGACACCGTCTCCAGCTGCAACAAGGTTCATATCTCAGACACCGTCTCCAACTGCAACAAACTTCACATATCAGACACCATCTCCAGTTGCAACAAGGTTCACATCTCAGACACCGTCTCCAACTGCAACAAGGTTCACATATCAGACACCGTCTCCAACGGCAACAAGGTTCACATCTCAGACACCGTCTCCAACTGCAACAAACGTTCAATCTCTACTTTACACTGCCACCCTGGACGGAGGTTGCTCTTGGAGGAAAGGCCTGTTACAGACAGGTTGCTCTCGGAGGAAAGGCCTGTTACAGACAGGTTGCTCTTGGGGGAAAGGCCTGTTACAGACAGATTGCTCTCAGAGGAAAGGCCTGTTACAGACAGATTGCTCTTGGGGGAAAGGCCTGTTACAGACAGATTGCTCTTGGAGGAAAGGCCTGTTACAGACAGGTTGCTCTCGGAGGAAAGGCCTGTTACAGACAGATTGCTCTCGGAGGAAAGGCCTGTTACAGACAGGTTGCTCTCGGAGGAAAGGCCTGTTACAGACAGGTTGCTCTTGGAGGAAAGGCCTGTATCGTTTCAGCCGACTGCCAGCTTGTCAACATCACAGTACCATGACAAGACATGGGTTGTGGAATATCAGTTTAGAAGCTAAATACTGTGTTTCTATTGGCTAGAGACTGTTCTAATCTAGAGACTGTGGGTCTATTGGCTAGAAACTGTGGAATGCCAGTTTAGACTGTGGATCTATTGTTGTGCTTGCCCTGAGACCTTGGATTGGCTGACAGGAGAGGAGAGCTGAGAGGAGAGAGAGACTACAGTGTTTCTGTCTGGTCCACATCACACTGCCCTGAGACTGATGATGCTGCTGCCTACTGTACTGTGGAGACATAACACACCTTGTCTGGTATAGAAATGGGGAGGTTTTAATGTCATTTAAACCTCTTTACTGAAACTAGAGGGATGTCTTCTAGAAGATGGGGAGGTTTTAAACTGTCATTTAAATCTCTTTACTGAAACAAGAGGGATGTCTTCTAGAAGATGGGGAGGTTTTAACTGTCATTTAAACCTCTTTACTGAAACAACTAGAGGGATGTCTTCTAGAAGATGGGGAGGTTTTAAACTGTCATTTAAACCTCTTTACTGAAACAACTAGAGGGATGTCTTCTAGAAGATGGGGAGGTTTTAAACTGTCATTTGTTTACCAGGGTATATAATTGCATTAGTTGCAATCGAGTGTTGAGACATGAACGGTGCATGTTGTAAATGTTCATATCAGATTAGGCACTTCCTGTGTCTCCTGGTGATGACATCAGACCTACAGACAGCACAGTTCTGATGTCACAGGGAGAGGGGTGAAATCCAGTTTACCTCCATCTATATGGGACCTCTGGACAGTAAGGAAAGAGAATAACTGGAAAAATATCAAATCCTCACTCTGGGTCAGCATTATCAAGGTACATTATTATTGAGGTACATTATCGAACAGTTGACTGTTTACTAAAAAAGGGATCATTACATGATCTTGATTGTTGGTGCAGCAGCTACTGAGTTAAGAGTTAGTTAAGAGTTAGGGCTACTGTACTGGCCTTCCGTCTCCAGCTCATCTGTCTCCGTCCAGCTCATCTGTCTCCGTCCAGCTCATCTGTCTCTGTCCAGCTCATCTGTCTCTGTCCAGCTCATCTGTCTCTGTCCAGCTCATCTGTCTCTGTCCAGCTTATCTGTCTCTGTCCAGCTCATCTGTCTCTGTCCAGCTGTCCGTCTCCAGCTCATCTGTCTCTGTCCAGCTCATCTGTCTCTGTCCAGCTCATCTGTTTCTGTCCAGCTCATCTGTCTCTGTCCATCCGTCCGTCTCCAGCTCATCTGTCTCTGTCCATCTGTCCGTCTCCAGCTCATCTGTCTCTGTCCATCTGTCCTTCTCCAGCTCATCTGTCTCTGTCCATCTGTCCGTCTCCAGCTCATCTGTCTCTGTCCATCTGTCCATCTCCAGCTCATCTGTCTCTGTCCATCTGTCCGTCACCAGCTCATCTGTCTCTGTCCAGCCGTCTGTCTGACCACTCCTTAGTTAGAGGAGCACCAAGTGTTTACAGAGGTGAAGGGTCAACCACCCTGACCTCATATTGACCTTACATTACTTAGGTTAAATTACATGGGTTTATAGTTCCAAAAGTCACAGCTTTTCCAGAAATCCCGGTTGGAAGATTCCCGGAATCAGGAGGGAATAGGAGGAATAGGAGGAAATCCGGAAATCCTCCCAACAGGATTTCTGGAAAAGCTTTTGTGAAAGTTATCAGAAATGTGCATCACTAGTTACATGACAGGGCTTCTATTACCGCAATTCTCCATCTGACAGACTGTATATATATTCCTGATGACAGGAACTACTCTGTTTCTCTATCTGACACACTGTATATATATTCCTGATGACAGGAACTACTCTGTTTCTCCATCTGACACACTGTATATATATTCCTGATGACAGGAACTACTCTGTTTCTCAATGTACAACACACTCATTCTGGAACAACTCTGTTTCTCCATGTACTACCCACTCATTCTGGAACAACTTTGTTTCTCCATGTACTACCCACTCATTCTGGAACAACTCTGTTTCTCCATGTACTCATTCTGGAACAACTCTGTTTCTCCATGTACTCATTCTGGAACAACTCTGTTTCTCCATGTACTACCCACTCATTTTAGAACAACTCTGTTTCTCCATGTACTCATTCTGGAACAACACTGTTTCTCCATGTACTCATTCTGGAACAACTCTGTTTCTCCATGTACTACCCACTCATTCTGGAACAACTCTGTTTCTCCGTGTACTCATTCTGGAACAACTCTGTTTCTCCATGTACCACCCACTCATTCTGGAACAACTCTGTTTCTCCGTGTACTCATTCTGGAACAACTCTGTTTCTCCATGTACTCATTCTGGAACAACTCTGTTTCTCCATGTACTCAATCTGGAACAACTCTGTTTCTCCATGTACTCATTCTGGAACAACTCTGTTTCTCCATGTACTCAATCTGGAACAACTCTGTTTCTCCATGTACTCATTCTGGAACAACTCTGTTTCTCCATGTACTCATTCTGGAACAACTCTGTTTCTCCATCTGACACACTGTATATATATTCCTGATGACAAGAACTACTCTGTTTCTCCATGTTTCTCCATGTACAACACACTCATTCTGGAACAACTCTGTTTCTCCATGTACAACACACTCATTCTGGAACAGCTATATTTCTCCATGTACAACACACTCATTCTGCAACAACTATATTTGTCCATGGACTACCCACTCATTCTGGAACAACTCTGTTTCTCCATGTACTCATTCTGGAACAACTCTGTTTCTCCATGTACTACCCACTCATTCTGGAACAACTCTGTTTCTCCATGTACTCATTCTGGAACAACTCTGTTTCTCCATGTACTCAATCTGGAACAACTATGTTTCTCCATGTACTACCCACTCATTCTGGAACAACTCTGTTTCTCCATGTACTCATTCTGGAACAACTCTGTTTCACCATGTACTCATTCTGGAACAACTCTGTTTCTCCATGTATTCATTCTGGAACAACTCTGTTTCTCCATGTACTCATTCTGGAACAACTCTGTTTCTCCATGTACTCATTCTGGAACAACTCTGTTTCTCCATTTACTACGTACTCATTCTGGAACAACTCTGTTTCTCCATGTACAACACACTCATTCTGGAACAACTATATTTGTCCATGGACTACCCACTCATTCTGGAACAACTCTGTTTCTCCATGTACTCATTCTGGAACAACTCTGTTTCTCCATGTACTACCCACTCATTCTGGAACAACTCTGTTTCTCCATGTACTCATTCTGGAACAACTCTGTTTCTCCATGTACTCATTCTGGAACAACTATGTTTCTCCATGTACTACCCACTCATTCTGGAACAACTCTGTTTCTCCATGTACTCATTCTGGAACAACTTTGTTTCTCCATGTACTACCCACTCATTCTGGAACAACTCTGTTTCTCCATGTACTACCCACTCATTCTGGAACAACTCTATTTCTCCATGTACTCATTCTGGAACAACTTTGTTTCTCCATGTACTACCCACTCATTCTGGAACAACTCTGTTTCTCCATGTACTCATTCTGGAACAACTCTGTTTCTCCATGTACTCATTCTGGAACAACTCTGTTTCTCCATGTACTACCCACTCATTTTAGAACAACTCTGTTTCTCCATGTACTCATTCTGGAACAACACTGTTTCTCCATGTACTCATTCTGGAACAACTCTGTTGTTTCTCCATGTACCACCCACTCATTCTGGAACAACTCTGTTTCTCCATGTACTCCTTCTGGAACAACTCTGTTTCTTCATGTACTCATTCTGGAACAACTCTGTTTCTCCATGTACTCATTCTGGAACAACACTGTTTCTCCATGTACTCATTCTGGAACAACTCTGTTGTTTCTCCATGTACCACCCACTCATTCTGGAACAACTCTGTTTCTCCATGTACTCATTCTGGAACAACTCTGTTTCTTCATGTACTCATTCTGGAACAACTCTGTTTCTCCGTGTACTCATTCTGGAACAACTCTGTTTCTCCATGTACCACCCACTCATTCTGGAACAACTCTGTTTCTCCGTGTACTCATTCTGGAACAACTCTGTTTCTCCATGTACTCATTCTGGAACAACTCTGTTTCTCCATGTACTCAATCTGGAACAACTCTGTTTCTCCATGTACTCATTCTGGAACAACTCTGTTTCTCCATGTACTCAATCTGGAACAACTCTGTTTCTCCATGTACTCATTCTGGAACAACTCTGTTTCTCCATGTACTCATTCTGGAACAACTCTGTTTCTCCATCTGACACACTGTATATATATTCCTGATGACAAGAACTACTCTGTTTCTCCATGTTTCTCCATGTACAACACACTCATTCTGGAACAACTCTGTTTCTCCATGTACAACACACTCATTCTGGAACAGCTATATTTCTCCATGTACAACACACTCATTCTGCAACAACTATATTTGTCCATGGACTACCCACTCATTCTGGAACAACTCTGTTTCTCCATGTACTCATTCTGGAACAACTCTGTTTCTCCATGTACTACCCACTCATTCTGGAACAACTCTGTTTCTCCATGTACTCATTCTGGAACAACTCTGTTTCTCCATGTACTCATTCTGGAACAACTATGTTTCTCCATGTACTACCCACTCATTCTGGAACAACTCTGTTTCTCCATGTACTCATTCTGGAACAACTCTGTTTCACCATGTACTCATTCTGGAACAACTCTGTTTCTCCATGTATTCATTCTGGAACAACTCTGTTTCTCCATGTACTCATTCTGGAACAACTCTGTTTCTCCATGTACTCATTCTGGAACAACTCTGTTTCTCCATTTACTACGTACTCATTCTGGAACAACTCTGTTTCTCCATGTACAACACACTCATTCTGGAACAACTATATTTGTCCATGGACTACCCACTCATTCTGGAACAACTCTGTTTCTCCATGTACTCATTCTGGAACAACTCTGTTTCTCCATGTACTACCCACTCATTCTGGAACAACTCTGTTTCTCCATGTACTCATTCTGGAACAACTCTGTTTCTCCATGTACTCATTCTGGAACAACTATGTTTCTCCATGTACTCATTCTGGAATAACTCTGTTTCACCATGTACTCATTCTGGAACAACTGTGTTTCTCCATGTACTCATTCTGGAACAACTCTGTTTCTCCATGTACTCATTCTGGAACAACTCTGTTTCTCCATGTACTACCCACTCATTCTGGAACAACTCTGTTTCTCCATGTACTCATTCTGGAACAACTTTGTTTCTCCATGTACTACCCACTCATTCTGGAACAACTCTGTTTCTCCATGTACTACCCACTCATTCTGGAACAACTCTATTTCTCCATGTACTCATTCTGGAACAACTCTGTTTCTCCATGTACTCATTCTGGAACAACTCTGTTTCTCCATGTACTCATTCTGGAACAACTCTGTTTCTCCATTTACTACGTACTCATTCTGGAACAACTCTGTTTCTCCATGTACAACACACTCATTCTGGAACAACTATATTTGTCCATGGACTACCCACTCATTCTGGAACAACTCTGTTTCTCCATGTACTCATTCTGGAACAACTCTGTTTCTCCATGTACTACCCACTCATTCTGGAACAACTCTGTTTCTCCATGTACTCATTCTTGAACAACTCTGTTTCTCCATGTACTCATTCTGGAACAACTATGTTTCTCCATGTACTCATTCTGGAATAACTCTGTTTCACCATGTACTCATTCTGGAACAACTGTGTTTCTCCATGTACTCATTCTGGAACAACTCTGTTTCTCCATGTACTCATTCTGGAACAACTCTGTTTCTCCATGTACTACCCACTCATTCTGGAACAACTCTGTTTCTCCATGTACTCATTCTGGAACAACTTTGTTTCTCCATGTACTACCCACTCATTCTGGAACAACTCTGTTTCTCCATGTACTACCCACTCATTCTGGAACAACTCTATTTCTCCATGTACTCATTCTGGAACAACTCTGTTTCTCCATGTACTACCCACTCATTCTGGAACAACTCTATTTCTCCATGTACTCATTCTGGAACAACTTTGTTTCTCCATGTACTACCCACTCATTCTGGAACAACTCTGTTTCTCCATGTACTCATTCTGGAACAACTCTGTTTCTCCATGTACTCATTCTGGAACAACTCTGTTTCTCCATGTACTACCCACTCATTTTAGAACAACTCTGTTTCTCCATGTACTCATTCTGGAACAACACTGTTTCTCCATGTACTCATTCTGGAACAACTCTGTTGTTTCTCCATGTACCACCCACTCATTCTGGAACAACTCTGTTTCTCCATGTACTCATTCTGGAACAACTCTGTTTCTTCATGTACTCATTCTGGAACAACTCTGTTTCTCCATGTACTCATTCTGGAACAACACTGTTTCTCCATGTACTCATTCTGGAACAACTCTGTTGTTTCTCCATGTACCACCCACTCATTCTGGAACAACTCTGTTTCTCCATGTACTCATTCTGGAACAACTCTGTTTCTTCATGTACTCATTCTGGAACAACTCTGTTTCTCCGTGTACTCATTCTGGAACAACTCTGTTTCTCCATGTACCACCCACTCATTCTGGAACAACTCTGTTTCTCCGTGTACTCATTCTGGAACAACTCTGTTTCTCCATGTACTCATTCTGGAACAACTCTGTTTCTCCATGTACTCAATCTGGAACAACTCTGTTTCTCCATGTACTAATTCTGGAACAACTCTGTTTCTCCATGTACTCAATCTGGAACAACTCTGTTTCTCCATGTACTCATTCTGGAACAACTCTGTTTCTCCATGTACTCATTCTGGAACAACTCTGTTTCTCCATCTGACACACTGTATATATATTCCTGATGACAAGAACTACTCTGTTTCTCCATGTACAACACACTCATTCTGGAACAACTCTGTTTCTCCATGTACAACACACTCATTCTGGAACAGCTATATTTCTCCATGTACAACACACTCATTCTGCAACAACTATATTTGTCCATGGACTACCCACTCATTCTGGAACAACTCTGTTTCTCCATGTACTCATTCTGGAACAACTCTGTTTCTCCATGTACTACCCACTCATTCTGGAACAACTCTGTTTCTCCATGTACTCATTCTGGAACAACTCTGTTTCTCCATGTACTCATTCTGGAACAACTATGTTTCTCCATGTACTACCCACTCATTCTGGAACAACTCTGTTTCTCCATGTACTCATTCTGGAACAACTCTGTTTCACCATGTACTCATTCTGGAACAACTCTGTTTCTCCATGTATTCATTCTGGAACAACTCTGTTTCTCCATGTACTCATTCTGGAACAACTCTGTTTCTCCATGTACTCATTCTGGAACAACTCTGTTTCTCCATTTACTACGTACTCATTCTGGAACAACTCTGTTTCTCCATGGACTACCCACTCATTCTGGAACAACTCTGTTTCTCCATGTACTCATTCTGGAACAACTCTGCTTCTCCATGTACTACCCACTCATTCTGGAACAACTCTGTTTCTCCATGTACTCATTCTGGAACAACTCTGTTTCTCCATGTACTCATTCTGGAACAACTATGTTTCTCCATGTACTCATTCTGGAATAACTCTGTTTCACCATGTACTCATTCTGGAACAACTGTGTTTCTCCATGTACTCATTCTGGAACAACTCTGTTTCTCCATGTACTCATTCTGGAACAACTCTGTTTCTCCATGTACTACCCACTCATTCTGGAACAACTCTGTTTCTCCATGTACTCATTCTGGAACAACTTTGTTTCTCCATGTACTACCCACTCATTCTGGAACAACTCTGTTTCTCCATGTACTCATTCTGGAACAACTCTGTTTCACCATGTACTCATTCTGGAACAACTCTGTTTCTCCATGTATTCATTCTGGAACAACTCTGTTTCTCCATGTACTCATTCTGGAACAACTCTGTTTCTCCATGTACTCATTCTGGAACAACTCTGTTTCTCCATGTACTACGTACTCATTCTGGAACAACTCTGTTTCTCCATGTACCACCCACTCATTCTGGAACAACTCTGTTTCTCCGTGTACTCATTCTGGAACAACTCTGTTTCTCCATGTACTCATTCTGGAACAACTCTGTTTCTCCATGTACTCATTCTGGAACAACTCTGTTTCACCATGTACTCATTCTGGAACAACCCTGTTTCTCCATGTATTCATTCTGGAACAACTCTGTTTCTCGATGTACTCATTCTGGAACAACTCTGTTTCTCCATGTACTACCCACTCATTCTGGAACAACTCTGTTTCTCCATGTACTCATTCTGGAACAACTTTGTTTCTCCATGTACTACCCACTCATTCTGGAACAACTCTGTTTCTCCATGTACTACCCACTCATTCTGGAACAACTCTGTTTCTCCATGTATTCATTCTGGAACAACTCTGTTTCTCCATGTACTCATTCTGGAACAACTCTGTTTCTCCATGTACTCATTCTGGAACAACTCTGTTTCTCCATGTACTACGTACTCATTCTGGAACAACTCTGTTTCTCCATGTACCACCCACTCATTCTGGAACAACTCTGTTTCTCCGTGTACTCATTCTGGAACAACTCTGTTTCTCCATGTACTCATTCTGGAACAACTCTGTTTCTCCATGTACTCATTCTGGAACAACTCTGTTTCACCATGTACTCATTCTGGAACAACCCTGTTTTTCCATGTATTCATTCTGGAACAACTCTGTTTCTCGATGTACTCATTCTGGAACAACTCTGTTTCTCCATGTACTACCCACTCATTCTGGAACAACTCTGTTTCTCCATGTACTCATTCTGGAACAACTTTGTTTCTCCATGTACTACCCACTCATTCTGGAACAACTCTGTTTCTCCATGTACTACCCACTCATTCTGGAACAACTCTGTTTCTCCATGTACTCATTCTGGAATAACTGTGTTTCTCCATGTACTCATTCTGGAACAACCCTGTTTCTCCATGTATTCATTCTGGAACAACTCTGTTTCTCCATGTACTCATTCTGGAACAACTCTGTTTCTCCATGTACTACATACTCATTCTGGAACAACTCTGTTTCTCCATGTACTACCAACTCATTCTGGAACAACTCTGTTTCTCCATGTACTCATTCTGGAACAACTTTGTTTCTCCATGTACTACCCACTCATTCTGGAACAACTCTGTTTCTCCATGTACTCATTCTGGAACAACTCTGTTTCTCCATGTACTCATTCTGGAACAACTCTGTTTCTCCATGTACTCATTCTGGAACAACTCTGTTTCTCCATGTACTACGTACTCATTCTGGAACAACTCTGTTTCTCCATGTACTACCCACTCATTCTGGAACAACTCTGTTTCTCCATGTACTCATTCTGGAACAACTTTGTTTCTCCATGTACTACCCACTCATTCTGGAACAACTCTGTTTCTCCATGTACTCATTCTGGAACAACTCTGTTTCACCATGTACTCATTCTGGAACAACTCTGTTTCTCCATGTACTCATTCTGGAACAACTCTGTTTCTCCATGTACTACGTACTCATTCTGGAACAACTCTGTTTCTCCATGTACTACCCACTCATTCTGGAACAACTCTGTTTCTCCATGTACTCATTCTGGAACAACTCTGTTTCTCCATGTACTCATTCTGGAACAACTCTGTTTCTCCATGTACTCATTCTGGAACAACTCTGTTTCTCCATGTACTACGTACTCATTCTGGAACAACTCTGTTTCTCCATGTACTACACACTCATTCTGGAACAACTCTGTTTCTCCATGTACTCATTCTGGAACAACTTTGTTTCTCCATGTACTACCCACTCATTCTGGAACAACTCTGTTTCTCCATGTACTCATTCTGGAACAACTCTGTTTCACCATGTACTCATTCTGGAACAACTCTGTTTCTCCATGTATTCATTCTGGAACAACTCTGTTTCTCCATGTACTCATTCTGGAACAACTCTGTTTCTCCATGTACTCATTCTGGAACAACTCTGTTTCTCCATGTACTCATTCTGGAACAACTCTGTTTCTCCATGTACTACGTACTCATTCTGGAACAACTCTGTTTCTCCATGTACTACCCACTCATTCTGGAACAACTCTGTTTCTCCATGTACTCATTCTGGAACAACTCTGTTTCTCCATGTACTCATTCTGGAACAACTCTGTTTGTCCATGTACTCATTCTGGAACAACTCTGTTTCTCCATGTACTACCCACTCATTCTGGAACAACTCTGTTTGTCCATGTACTCATTCTGGAACAACTTTGTTTCTCCATGTACTACCCACTCATTCTGGAACAACTCTGTTTCTCCATGTACTCATTCTGGAACAACTCTGTTTCACCATGTACTCATTCTGGAACAACTCTGTTTCTCCATGTACTACGTACTCATTCTGGAACAACTCTGTTTCTCCATGTACTCATTCTGGAACAACTCTGTTTCTCCATGTACCACCCACTCATTGTGTAACTGGAGTGTGTCAGTCAGCGTAACATGAGCCAGAAGAGCCTAGTTGAGGTTATTCTATCCGGAGTTGGGAAACACTTTTGGGGACACTGGAGGACCGGAGTTGGGCTGTTGGGGGTACTGGAGGACTGGAGTTGGGCTGTTGGGAGTACTGGAGGACTGGAGTTGGAAAACACTGTTGGGAGGACTGGAGGCCTGGAGTTGGGCTGTTGGGGGACTGGAGTTGGGCTGTTGGGGGTACTGGAGGACCGGAGTTGGGCTGTTGGAGGTACTGGAGGACCGGAGTTGGGCTGTTGGGAGTACTGGAGGACCGGAGTTGGGAAACACTGCCCTAGAGAATAGGGTGCCATTTGGGATGCAGGCAGAAAGCCAGTGTGTGGAGGGTCGGGTACTGTATGACTGGCTGGAACCAGGGAGGGAAACACAGATGTTACTCGTCGGGTACTGTACATGACTGGCTGTCACAGCTACTGACAGACAAAACACAGACGTTACTCGTCGGGTACTATATGACTGGCTGTCACAGCTACTGACAGACAAAACACAGACGTTACTCGTCGGGTACTATATGACTGGCTGTCACAGCTACTGACAGACAAAACACAGACGTTACTCGTCGGGTACTGTATATGACTGGCTGTCACAGCTACTGACAGACAAAACACAGACGTTACTCGTCGGGTACTATATGACTGGCTGTCACAGCTACTGACAGACAAAACACAGACGTTACTCATCGGGTACTATATGACTGGCTGTCACAGCTACTGACAGACAAAACACAGATGTTACTCGTTGGGTACTGTATGACTGGCTGTAACCAGGGAGGGAAACACAGACGTTACTCGTCGGGTACTATATGACTGGCTGTCACAGCTACTGACAGACAAAACACAGACGTTACTCGTCGGGTACTGTATGACTGGCTGGAACCAGGGAGGGAAACACAGACGTTACTCATCGGGTACTATATGACTGGCTGTCACAGCTACTGACAGACAAAACACAGACGTTACTCGTCGGGTACTGTATATGACTGGCTGTCACAGCTACTGACAGACAAAACACAGACGTTACTCGTCGGGTACTATACATGACTGGCTGTCACAGCTACTGACAGACAAAACACAGACGTTACTCGTCGGGTACTATACATGACTGGTTGTCACAGCTACTGACAGACAAAACACAGACATTACTCGTTGGGTACTATATGCCTGGCTGTCACAGCTACTGACAGACAAAACACAGACGTTACTCGTCGGGTACTGTATGACTGGCTGGAACCAGGGAGGGAAACACAGACGTTACTCGTCGGGTACTATATGACTGGCTGTCACAGCTACTGACAGACAAAACACAGACGTTACTCGTCGGGTACTATATGACTGGCTGTCACAGCTACTGACAGACAAAACACAGACATTACTCGTCGGGTACTATATGACTGGCTGTCACAGCTACTGACAGACAAAACACAGACGTTACTCGTCGGGTACTGTATGACTGGCTGGAACCAGGGAGGGAAACACAGACGTTACTCGTCGGGTACTATATGACTGGCTGTCACAGCTACTGACAGACAAAACACAGACGTTACTCGTCGGGTACTGTATGACTGGCTGGAACCAGGGAGGGAAACACAGACGTTACTCGTCGGGTACTGTACATGACTGGCTGTCACAGCTACTGACAGACAAAACACAGACGTTACTCGTCGGGTACTATATGACTGGCTGTCACAGCTACTGACAGACAAAACACAGACATTACTCGTCGGGTACTATATGCCTGGCTGTCACAGCTACTGACAGACAAAACACAGACGTTACTCGTCGGGTACTGTATGACTGACTGGAACCAGGGAGGGAAACACAGACGTTACTCGTCGGGTACTATATGACTGGCTGTCACAGCTACTGACAGACAAAACACAGACGTTACTCGTCGGGTACTATATGACTGGCTGTCACAGCTACTGACAGACAAAACACAGACGTTACTCGTCGGGTTCTATATGACTGGCTGTCACAGCTACTGACAGACAAAACACAGACGTTACTCGTCGGGTACTATATGACTGGCTGTCACAGCTACTGACAGACAAAACACAGACGTTACTCGTCGGGTACTGTATGACTGGCTGGAACCAGGGAGGGAAACACAGACGTTACTCGTCGGGTACTATATGACTGGCTGTCACAGCTACTGACAGACAAAACACAGACGTTACTCGTCGGGTACTGTATATGACTGGCTGTCACAGCTACTGACAGACAAACACAGACGTTACTCGTCGGGTACTATATGACTGGCTGTCACAGCTACTGACAGACAAAACACAGACGTTACTCGTCGGGTACTGTATATGACTGGCTGTCACAGCTACTGACAGACAAAACACAGACGTTACTCGTCGGGTCCTATATGACTGGCTGTCACAGCTACTGACAGACAAAACACAGACGTTACTCGTCGGGTACTGTATGACTGGCTGTCACAGCTACTGGCAGACAAAACACAGACGTTACTCGTCGGGTACTATATGACTGGCTGTCACAGCTACTGACAGACAAAACACAGACGTTACTCGTCGGGTACTGTATATGACTGGCTGTCACAGCTACTGACAGACAAAACACAGACGTTACTCGTCGGGTACTATATGACTGGCTGGAACCAGGGAGGGAAACACAGACGTTACTCGTCGGGTACTGTACACATTTCACAGTTCTCTGTTGCTCAGTGTGCATCAGTCCAGTCAGGCTTGTTTCTTATTGCTGCCATTATTGTGCATTGTGTCACTTAAATTAGAGGGATGATCTGCTACTAGGATTATCATCACAGAGTTTTAATGGATGTCTCTCTGTGTGTGTGTGTGTGTGTGTGTGTGTGTGTGTGTGTGTGTATGTGTGTGTGTATGTGTGTGTGTGTGTTGGAAAAAATAAAATGTTGCAATATCAGACAGATTGTGTGTCTTGTCAAAAGCAGTGAATACATGACTTGTGATTCTCTACAAGGTGATTCAACATGACTTGTGATTCTCTACAAGGTGATTCTCTACAAGGTGATTCAACATGACTTGTGATTCTCTAAAAGGTGATTCAACATGACTTGTGATTCTCTACAAGGTGATTCTCTACAAGGTGATTCAACATGACTTGTGATTCTCTACAAGGTGATTCAACATGACTTGTGATTCTCTACAAGGTGATTCAACATGACTTGTGATTCTCTACAAGGTGATTCTCTACAAGGTGATTCAACATGACTTGTGATTCTCTACAAGGTGATTCAACATGACTTGTGATTCTCTACAAGGTGATTCAACATGACTTGTGATTCTCTACAAGGTGATTCAACATGACTTGTGATTCTCTACAAGGTGATTCTCTACAAGGTGATTCAACATGTCTTGTGATTCTCTACAAGGTGATTCAACATGACTGGTGATTGACTTGCCATAGACTTCTGGTCAATGCTCTCCCCAGTTTCCTAAACATTTCCCATAGTGACACATTCCCAGCCACATAACACATCAGTGGGTTGAACTGGCCAACCAGAACCCCAGTGAGAACAGACCACAACATTTCTGATGTACCCAAAAAATGACACATTAAGCCAACAATGTATTGGTTAGTATCCTGTACATCTGAAGTTTTCCTCTCGTCCCTCTAGTGGTTGTGTCTGGAACTGCAGGACAGTAGAACTGACTGAAGTCTCTCCTCCCGTCCCTCTAGTGGTTGTGTCTGGAACTGCAGGACAGTAGAACTGACTGAAGTCTCTCCTCCCGTCCCTCTAGTGGTTGTGTCTGGAACTGCAGGACAGTAGAACTGACTGAAGTCTCTCCTCCCGTCCCTCTAGTGGTTGTGTCTGGAACTGCAGGACAGTAGAACTGACTGAAGTCTCTCCTCCCGTCCCTCTAGTGGTTTGTGTCTGAAACTGCAGGACAGTAGAACTGACTGAAGTCTCTCCTCCCGTCCCTCTAGTGGTTGTGTCTGGAACTGCAGGACAGACGAACTGACAGGACAGTGGTTGTGAGATAGCAAAAGCTCAGGTTGCCCGGCGGAGATACAATCTTCGGCAAAATCATTCGCAAGGAGATTCCTGCAAAAATATGATTTGATTTTGTGGTTGTGTCTGGACAGACGAACTGATAGTCTCGTCATCCATCTACACACACAGCATGACATGTCTGTAGTCGCCACACTGCTGTTACTGTCCCCGTGTTGGAGTAGAATTGTTTTACTAAACTAAACACTGTTTTCCAGTCATTTTTCCCAGACTACGTAAACATTGGACCCAAAGTCTGTAGTGTAAACTACCTGTGGAATGAGAAGTCCTCCGAAAACCTGGAGACGGGAAAACTAAACGATTGAAGAGATGTTTTACCATTATAATATCTGTGTGTAGCTAGGTAGGTCACCTACTAAACATGTCTAGAGGTCAGCTAGGTAGGTCATCTACTAAACATGTCTAGAGGTCAGCTAGGTAGGTCACCTACTAAACATGTCTAGAGGTCAGCTAGGTAGGTCACCTACTAAACATGTCTAGAGGTCAGCTAGGTAGGTCACCTACTAAACATGTCTAGAGGTCAGCTAGGTAGGTCACCTACTAAACATGTCTAGAGGTCAGCTAGGTAGGTCACCTACTAAACATGTCTAGAGGTCAGCTAGGTAGGTCACCTACTAAACATGTCTAGAGGTCAGCTAGGTAGGTCACCTACTAAACATGTCTAGAGGTCAGCTAGGTAGGTCACCTACTAAACGTGTCTAGAGGTCAGCTAGGTAGGTCACCTACTAAACATGTCTAGAGGTCAGCTAGGTAGGTCACCTACTAAACATGTCTAGAGGTCAGCTAGGTAGGTCACCTACTAAACGTGTCTAGAGGTCAGCTAGGTAAGTGTAGAGGTCAGCTAGGTAGGTCACCTACTAAACGTGTGTAGAGGTCAGCTAGGTAGGTCACCTACTAAACGTGTCTAGAGGTCAGCTAGGTAAGTGTAGAGGTCAGCTAGGTAGGTCACCTACTAAACGTGTGTAGAGGTCAGCTAGGTAGGTCACCTACATGCTTGGCCAGGTCTTCCTCTAATATACTAAACTCAGCTCTGATAAAGAATTATTTTAGAGATGATTTTAGACTCGCTATAATTTCCCTGCTACTGTAGTAATGCATACAGACATACAGATACACCCATCGACTGTTATGTTAGTTTACAACATACAACTCTTAACTCACCTGTGTAGACATGATTAACCTGTAAACTCACCTGTGTAGACAAGATTAACCTGTTAACTCACCTGTGTAGACATGATTAACCCGTGAACTCACCTGTGTAGACATGATTAACCTGTAAACTCACCTGTGTAGACATGATTAACCCGTGAACTCACCTGTGTAGACATGATTAACCTGTTAACTCACCTGTGTAGACATGATTAACCTGTTAACTCACCTGTGTAGACATGATTAACCTGTTAACTCACCTGTGTAGACATGATTAACCTGTTAACTCACCTGTGTAGACATGATTAACCTGTTAACTCACCTGTGTAGACATGATTAACCTGTTAACTCACCTGTGTAGACATGATTAACCTGTTAACTCACCTGTGTAGACATGATTAACCTGCAGTGGAGGTACACGCAGGAATTCACCAGATTCCCACTTATTTTCCAGTGGGCATTGTGTTTACACACCTCAGGAATTCACCAGATTCCCACTTATTTTCCAGTGGGCATTGTGTTTACACACCTCAGGAATTCACCAGATTCCCACTTATTTCCCAGTGGGCATTGCGTTTACACAATGAATAAGCCTGAACAGATCAGAATGTTTAGCATTACAATGTAGATAAACTATTGTTTCTTCACATTTTAAGTGCAGCAATGTGCACATGGCGGTAGACCTAGAACAGTGCAAATGTTACATGTCATTTGTGGGGGAAAACACTGTTCTAAAATGCACACCGTACATGTGAATGGTTCCATGTTACAGATGGACATATCCATTAGACTGTAGACTGCAGCTGGCCCGTTCGTGGTAAGGAACCATGTTACAGATGGACATATCCATTAGACTGTAGACTGCTGCTGGCCCGTTCGTGGTAAGGAACCACAGTACAGATGGATATATCCATTAGACTGTAGACTGCTGCTGGCCCGTTCGTGGTAAGGAACCACAGTACAGATGGATATATCCATTAGACTGTAGACTGCTGCTGGCCCGTTCGTGGTAAGGAACCATGTTACAGATGGAATATCCATTAGACTGTAGACTGCAGCTGGCCCGTTCGTGGTAAGGAACCACATTACAGATTGAAATATCCATTAGACTGTAGACTGCAGCTGGCCCGTTCGTGGTAAGGAACCACATTACAGATTGAAATATCCATTAGACTGTAGACTGCAGCTGGCCCGTTCGTGGTAAGGAACCACAGTACAGATGGATATATCCATTAGACTGTAGACTGCTGCTGGCCCGTTCGTGGTAAGGAACCACAGTACAGATGGACATATCCATTAGACTGTAGACTGCTGCTGGCCCGTTCGTGGTAAGGAACCACATTGCCCCCCCCCCCCCCCACTGCCAAATAGCTTTTGGTTGCGCCCGGTGTCCAGAAGCAGCCCGTTCGTGGTCAGAGCAGCAGGAAGAAACCATGTTACAGATGGAATAATCCATTATAAATGTAGAAAGAGGGCAGATCTAAAGATACAACAACTATCATGGGTTGTTAGGGCAGATCTAAAGATACAACAACTATCATGGGTTGTTAGGGGAGATCTAAAGATACAACAACTATCATGGGTTGTTAGGGGAGACCTAAAGATACAACAACTATCATGGGTTGTTAGGGGAGATCTAAAGATACAACAACTATCATGGGTTGTTAGGGGAGACCTAAAGATTCAACAACTATCATGGGTTGTTAGGGGAGACCTAAAGAGACAACTATCATGGGTTGTTAGGGGAGACCTAAAGAGACAACTATCATGGGTTGTTAGGGGAGATCTAAAGATTCAACAACTATCATGGGTTGTTAGGGGAGACCTAAAGAGACAACTATCATGGGTTGTTAGGGGAGATCTAAAGAGACAACTATCATGGGTTGTTAGGGGAGATCTAAAGATACAACAACTATCATGGGTTGTTAGGGGAGACCTAAAGATACAACAACGATCATGGGTTGTTAGGGGAGACCTAAAGATACAACAACTATCATGGTTTGTTCCAGACACCATTAGGTGCTCACTGCCTGTCTTCCAGGACACCATTAGGTGCTCACTGCCTGTCTTCCAGAACACCATTAGGTGCTCACTGCCTGTCTTCCAGGACACCATTAGGTGCTCACTGCCTGTCTTCCAGGACACCATTAGGTGCTCACTGCCTGTCTTCCAGAACACCATTAGGTGCTCACTGCCTGTCTTCCAGGACACCATTAGGTGCTCACTGCCTGTCTTCCAGGACACCATTAGGTGATCACTGCCTGTCTTCCAGGACACTATTAGGTGCTCACTGCCTGTCTTCCAGGACACCATTAGGTGCTCACTGCCTGTCTTCCAGAACACCATTAGGTGCTCACTGCCTGTCTTCCAGAACACCATTAGGTGCTCACTGCCTGTCTTCCAGGACACCATTAGGTGCTCACTGCCTGTCTTCCAGGACACCATTAGGTGCTCACTGCCTGTCTTCCAGGACACCATTAGGTGCTCACTGCCTGTCTTCCAGGACACCATTAGGTGCTCACTGCCTGTCTTCCAGGACACCATTAGGTGCTCTACTATTAACCTACTGCACTGTACAGCTTGGTTTGGCCTACTATTAACCTACTGCACTGTACAGCTTGGTTTGGCCTCCTATTGACCTACTGCACTGTACAGCTTGGTTTGTCCTACTATTAACCTACTGCACTGTACAGCTTGGTTTGGCCTCCTATTGACCTACTGCACTGTACAGCTTGGTTTGTCCTGACTGTGAAAGACCAATATGACCTGTTCAGCTTGGTTTGGCCTGACTGTGAAAGACCAATATGACCTGTTCAGCTTGGTTTGTCCTGACTGTGAAAGACCAATATGACCTGTTCAGCTTGGTTTGTCCTGACTGTGAAAGACCAATATGACCTGTACAGCTTGGTTTGTCCTGACTGTGAAAGACCAATATGACCTGTTCAGCTTGGTTTGTCCTGACTGTGAAAGACCAATATGACCTGTTCAGCTTGGTTTGGCCTGACTGTGAAAGACCAATATGACTTGTTCAGCTTGGTTTGTCCTGACTGTGAAAGACCAATATGACCTGTTCAGCTTGGTTTGTCCTGACTGTGAAAGACCAATATGACCTGTACAGCTTGGTTTGTCCTGACTGTGAAAGACCAATATGACCTGTTCAGCTTGGTTTGTCCTGACTGTGAAAGACCAATATGACCTGTTCAGCTTGGTTTGGCCTGACTGTGAAAGACCAATATGACCTGTACAGCTTGGTTTGGCCTGACTGTGAAAGACCAATATGACCTGTTCAGCTTGGTTTGGCCTGACTGTGAAAGACCAATATGACCTGTTCAGCTTGGTTTGGCCTGACTGTGAAAGACCAATATGACCTGTACAGCTTGGTTTGTCCTGACTGTGAAAGACCAATATGACCTGTTCAGCTTGGTTTGGCCTGACTGTGAAAGACCAATATGACCTGTACAGCTTGGTTTGTACTGACTGTGAAAGACCAATATGACCTGTTCAGCTTGGTTTGGCCTGACTGTGAAAGACCGATATGACCTGTTCAGCTTGGTTTGTCCTGTGAAAGACCAATATGACCTGTTCAGCTTGGTTTGGCCTGACTGTGAAAGACCGATATGACCTGTTCAGCTTGGTTTGTCCTGTGAAAGACCAATATGACCTGTTCAGCTTGGTTTGTCCTGTGAAAGACCAATATGACCTGTTCAGCTTGGTTTGTCCTGTGAAAGACCAATATGACCTGTACAGCTTGGTTTGTACTGACTGTGAAAGACCAATATGACCTGTTCAGCTTGGTTTGTCCTGACTGTGAAAGACCAATATGACCTGTACAGCTTGGTTTGTACTGACTGTGAAAGACCGATATGACCTGTTCAGCTTGGTTTGTCCTGACTGTGAAAGACCAATATGACCTGTTCAGCTTGGTTTGTCCTGACTGTGAAAGACCGATATGACCTGTTCAGCTTGGTTTGTCCTGTGAAAGACCAATATGACCTGTTCAGCTTGGTTTGTCCTGACTGTGAAAGACCAATATGACCTGTTCAGCTTGGTTTGTCCTGACTGTGAAAGACCACCAATATGACCTGTTCAGCTTGGTTTGTCCTGTGAAAGACCGATATGACCTGTTCAGCTTGGTTTGTCCTGACTGTGAAAGACCAATATGACCTGTTCAGCTTGGTTTGTCCTGTGAAAGACCAATATGACCTGTTCAGCTTGGTTTGTCCTGTGAAAGACCAATATGACCTGTTCAGCTTGGTTTGTCCTGTGAAAGACCAATATGACCTGTTCAGCTTGGTTTGTCCTGTGAAAGACCAATATGACCTGTTCAGCTTGGTTTGTCCTGTGAAAGACCGATATGACCTGTTCAGCTTGGTTTGTCCTGTGAAAGACCGATATGACCTGTTCAGCTTGGTTTGTCCTGTGAAAGACCAATATGACCTGTACAGCTTGGTTTGTCCTGTGAAAGACCAATATGACCTGTACAGCTTGGTTTGTCCTGTGAAAGACCAATATGACCTGTACAGCTTGGTTTGTCCTGACTGTGAAAGACCAATATGACCTGTTCAGCTTGGTTTGGCCTGACTGTGAAAGACCAATATGACCTGTTCAGCTTGGTTTGTCCTGTGAAAGACCAATATGACCTGTTCAGCTTGGTTTGTCCTGTGAAAGACCAATATGACCTGTACAGCTTGGTTTGTCCTGACTGTGAAAGACCAATATGACCTGTTCAGCTTGGTTTGTCCTGTGAAAGACCGATATGACCTGTTCAGCTTGGTTTGTCCTGTGAAAGACCAATATGACCTGTTCAGCTTGGTTTGTCCTGTGAAAGACCAATATGACCTGTTCAGCTTGGTTTGTCCTGTGAAAGACCAATATGACCTGTTCAGCTTGGTTTGTCCTGTGAAAGACCAATATGACCTGTTCAGCTTGGTTTGTCCTGTGAAAGACCAATATGACCTGTTCAGCTTGGTTTGTCCTGTGAAAGACCAATATGACCTGTTCAGCTTGGTTTGTCCTGTGAAAGACCAATATGACCTGTACAGCTTGGTTTGTCCTGTGAAAGACCAATATGACCTGTACAGCTTGGTTTGTCCTGACTGTGAAAGACCAATATGACCTGTTCAGCTTGGTTTGGCCTGACTGTGAAAGACCAATATGACCTGTTCAGCTTGGTTTGTCCTGTGAAAGACCAATATGACCTGTTCAGCTTGGTTTGTCCTGACTGTGAAAGACCAATATGACCTGTACAGCTTGGTTTGTACTGACTGTGAAAGACCGATATGACCTGTTCAGCTTGGTTTGTCCTGACTGTGAAAGACCAATATGACCTGTTCAGCTTGGTTTGTCCTGACTGTGAAAGACCGATATGACCTGTTCAGCTTGGTTTGTCCTGTGAAAGACCAATATGACCTGTTCAGCTTGGTTTGTCCTGACTGTGAAAGACCAATATGACCTGTTCAGCTTGGTTTGTCCTGACTGTGAAAGACCACCAATATGACCTGTTCAGCTTGGTTTGTCCTGTGAAAGACCGATATGACCTGTTCAGCTTGGTTTGTCCTGACTGTGAAAGACCAATATGACCTGTTCAGCTTGGTTTGTCCTGTGAAAGACCAATATGACCTGTTCAGCTTGGTTTGTCCTGTGAAAGACCAATATGACCTGTTCAGCTTGGTTTGTCCTGTGAAAGACCAATATGACCTGTTCAGCTTGGTTTGTCCTGTGAAAGACCAATATGACCTGTTCAGCTTGGTTTGTCCTGTGAAAGACCGATATGACCTGTTCAGCTTGGTTTGTCCTGTGAAAGACCGATATGACCTGTTCAGCTTGGTTTGTCCTGTGAAAGACCAATATGACCTGTACAGCTTGGTTTGTCCTGTGAAAGACCAATATGACCTGTACAGCTTGGTTTGTCCTGTGAAAGACCAATATGACCTGTACAGCTTGGTTTGTCCTGTGAAAGACCAATATGACCTGTTCAGCTTGGTTTGGCCTGACTGTGAAAGACCAATATGACCTGTTCAGCTTGGTTTGTCCTGTGAAAGACCAATATGACCTGTTCAGCTTGGTTTGTCCTGTGAAAGACCAATATGACCTGTACAGCTTGGTTTGTCCTGACTGTGAAAGACCAATATGACCTGTTCAGCTTGGTTTGTCCTGTGAAAGACCGATATGACCTGTTCAGCTTGGTTTGTCCTGTGAAAGACCAATATGACCTGTTCAGCTTGGTTTGTCCTGTGAAAGACCAATATGACCTGTTCAGCTTGGTTTGTCCTGTGAAAGACCAATATGACCTGTTCAGCTTGGTTTGTCCTGTGAAAGACCAATATGACCTGTTCAGCTTGGTTTGTCCTGTGAAAGACCAATATGACCTGTTCAGCTTGGTTTGTCCTGTGAAAGACCAATATGACCTGTTCAGCTTGGTTTGTCCTGTGAAAGACCAATATGACCTGTACAGCTTGGTTTGTCCTGTGAAAGACCAATATGACCTGTACAGCTTGGTTTGTCCTGACTGTGAAAGACCAATATGACCTGTTCAGCTTGGTTTGGCCTGACTGTGAAAGACCAATATGACCTGTTCAGCTTGGTTTGTCCTGTGAAAGACCAATATGACCTGTTCAGCTTGGTTTGTCCTGACTGTGAAAGACCAATATGACCTGTTCAGCTTGGTTTGTCCTGTGAAAGACCAATATGACCTGTTCAGCTTGGTTTGTCCTGTGAAAGACCGATATGACCTGTTCAGCTTGGTTTGTCCTGACTGTGAAAGACCAATATGACCTGTTCAGCTTGGTTTGTCCTGTGAAAGACCAATATGACCTGTACAGCTTGGTTTGTCCTGTGAAAGACCAATATGACCTGTTCAGCTTGGTTTGTCCTGTGAAAGACCAATATGACCTGTACAGCTTGGTTTGTCCTGACTGTGAAAGACCAATATGACCTGTTCAGCTTGGTTTGTCCTGTGAAAGACCAATATGACCTGTTCAGCTTGGTTTGTCCTGTGAAAGACCAATATGACCTGTTCAGCTTGGTTTGTCCTGTGAAAGACCAATATGACCTGTTCAGCTTGGTTTGTCCTGACTGTGAAAGACCAATATGACCTGTTCAGCTTGGTTTGTCCTGTGAAAGACCAATATGACCTGTTCAGCTTGGTTTGTCCTGTGAAAGACCGATATGACCTGTTCAGCTTGGTTTGTCCTGACTGTGAAAGACCAATATGACCTGTTCAGCTTGGTTTGTCCTGTGAAAGACCGATATGACCTGTTCAGCTTGGTTTGTCCTGTGAAAGACCAATATGACCTGTTCAGCTTGGTTTGTCCTGTGAAAGACCAATATGACCTGTTCAGCTTGGTTTGTCCTGTGAAAGACCAATATGACCTGTTCAGCTTGGTTTGTCCTGTGAAAGACCAATATGACCTGTACAGCTTGGTTTGTCCTGTGAAAGACCAATATGACCTGTTCAGCTTGGTTTGTCCTGACTGTGAAAGACCAATATGACCTGTTCAGCTTGGTTTGTCCTGTGAAAGACCAATATGACCTGTTCAGCTTGGTTTGTCCTGTGAAAGACCGATATGACCTGTTCAGCTTGGTTTGTCCTGACTGTGAAAGACCAATATGACCTGTTCAGCTTGGTTTGTCCTGTGAAAGACCGATATGACCTGTTCAGCTTGGTTTGTCCTGTGAAAGACCAATATGACCTGTTCAGCTTGGTTTGTCCTGTGAAAGACCAATATGACCTGTTCAGCTTGGTTTGTCCTGTGAAAGACCAATATGACCTGTTCAGCTTGGTTTGTCCTGTGAAAGACCAATATGACCTGTACAGCTTGGTTTGTCCTGTGAAAGACCAATATGACCTGTTCAGCTTGGTTTGTCCTGTGAAAGACCAATATGACCTGTTCAGCTTGGTTTGTCCTGTGAAAGACCAATATGACCTGTACAGCTTGGTTTGTCCTGTGAAAGACCAATATGACCTGTTCAGCTTGGTTTGTCCTGACTGTGAAAGACCAATATGACCTGTTCAGCTTGGTTTGTCCTGTGAAAGACCAATATGACCTGTACAGCTTGGTTTGTCCTGTGAAAGACCAATATGACCTGTACAGCTTGGTTTGTCCTGTGAAAGACCAATATGACCTGTACAGCTTGGTTTGTCCTGTGAAAGACCAATATGACCTGTTCAGCTTGGTTTGTCCTGACTGTGAAAGACCAATATGACCTGTTCAGCTTGGTTTGTACTGACTGTGAAAGACCAATATGACCTGTTCAGCTTGGTTTGTCCTGTGAAAGACCAATATGACCTGTTCAGCTTGGTTTGGCCTGACTGTGAAAGACCAATATGACCTGTACAGCTTGGTTTGTCCTGTGAAAGACCGATATGACCTGTTCAGCTTGGTTTGTCCTGTGAAAGACCGATATGACCTGTACAGCTTGGTTTGTCCTGTGAAAGACCGATATGACCTGTACAGCTTGGTTTGTCCTGTGAAAGACCGATATGACCTGTACAGCTTGGTTTGTCCTGTGAAAGACCGATATGGGATTTTAGGTCATTCAGAGTGTATTAAATGGAAGCATGTTTATCACAGTCAATATTATCTGATGCACCTTATGAGAGAAAACATCTTTACACTCTTAAACACCTGTATCTGAAATTCATTTGACCAATGTCATTTATATGTCAAGTTACTATTTTGGCATATTACCATAACATAAAAGAGGATATATACATAAATATAATATTATTCTCTTTACCAGTAAACCAGAAGATTTACACAATAACGATTATATTCAACATTTGGTTATTATAAACATCTTATCATTCATAACTGAAATACTGTAGATCAGAATCTATACACAGACGATGGTTATTTTGGTCGGTTCTATTTCGTCTGTAGGTCAAGACCACACCTGATCCATTCTGTGTCCAGTGTTATCCTACACCCCCCCCCCCACCACCTGTAACTACGACAACTCTGGTCCAATGAGGTGTAGGTTGAAACTATTTTCTCCTTCTATTTTTCCCAGCATCCTGTGCAAGGAATAACTGACACATTTGAATCAAAAACAATAGTTCATTGAAGTGTAAGTGTATAAATCCACAGGTATTGTGATCAGACATCCCCAGTTGGGATGCAACTCTGTGTGCTGTAGTCCATGTTGAACCCTCCAGTCTGTCTGTCTAGTGTTGCTTCGCTTCTAAGGTGACTGCTCCAGAAGCTGCTGACGTCGTCTCAGGATCTCAGCGAACTGGGCGCGCTCCGTGGCGTCCTGGAAACAGAAACCGTGACAACGTAAAGGGGCGTGGTCATGAAGGAGGTGGGCGAGGCCCGGAGGGTTCAGTGGTTGCTGCACTCGTCAAATGACTCCCACCCCTGAGTCACAGGTTGTGACCGACAGCTTCTCCTGACGCCTCCGCATGATCTCCTGCAGCTCTGACCCTGAACTCCTCTGGAGGGGAGATAGAGAGGAGGAGGGAGGGAGGGGGGGAGGGTGGGAGGGGAGAGAGAGGGGGAGGGGAGAGAGAGAGGGGGAGAGGGGAGAGAGAGGGGGAGGGGAGAGAGAGAGGGGGAGGGGAGAGAGAGGGGGGGGGAGAGAGGGGGAGGGGAGAGAGAGGGGGAGGGAGGGAGGAGAGAGAGGGAGAGGAGAGAGAGAGGGGGAGAGGGGGAGGGGAGAGAGAGAGGGGGAGAGGGGGAGGGGGAGAGAGAGAGGGGGAGGGAGGGAGGAGAGAGAGAGGGGGAGGGAGGGGAGAGAGAGGGGGGAGGGGAGAGAGAGGGGAGAGAGAGAGGGAGAGGGAGAGAGAGGGGGAGGAGAGAGAGAGGGAGGGGGAGGGAGGGGAGAGGGAGGGATATAGGGGGGGGAGGGATATAGGGGGGGAGGGGAGAGAGAGAGGGGATATAGGGAGGGGACGGAGGGAGGGGGATAGAGGGGGATATAGGGAGGGATAGAGAGGGGACGGAGGGAGGAGGAGAGAGGGGGATATAGGGAGGGGACGGAGGGAGGGGGATAGAGGGGGATATAGGGAGGGATAGAGAGGGGACGGAGGGAGGGGGAGAGAGGGGGATATAGGGAGGGGACGGAGGGAGGGGGATAGAGAGGGGGATATAGGGAGAGATATAGGGAGAGATAGAGAGGGGACGGAGGGAGGGGGATAGAGAGGGGATATAGGGAGAGATAGAGAGGGGGACGGATGGATGGGGATATAGGGAGAGAGAGCGGGGGACGGAGGGAGAGAGGGGGATATAGAGAGAGGGGGAGGGAGAGAGGGGGATATAGAGAGAGGGGGAGGGAGAGAGGGGGATATAGGGGGAGGGGAGAGAGAGAGGGGATATGGGGAGAGATAGAGAGGGGGACGGAGGGAGGGGGATATAGGGAGAGAGAGCGGGGGACGGAGGGAGAGAGGGGGATATAGAGAGAGGGGGAGGGAGAGAGGGGGATATAGGGGGAGGGGAGAGAGAGAGAGGGGATATAGGGAGAGATAGAGCGGGGGACGGAGGGAGAGAGGGGGATATAGAGAGAGGGGGATGGAGGGGAGGGGAGAGAGAGAGAGAGAGAGAGAGGGGATATAGGGAGAGATAGAGCGGGGGACGGAGGGAGAGAGGGGGATATAGGGAGAGGGGGAGGGAGGGGGAGGGGAGAGAGAGAGAGAGAGGGGGATATAGGGAGAGATAGAGAGGGGGACGGAGGGAGCGGGATATAGGGAGAGATAGAGAGGGGGACGGAGGGAGGAGAGAGGGGGATATAGGGAGAGATAGAGAGGGGGACGGAGGGAGGAGAGAGGGGGATATAGGGAGAGATAGAGAGGGGGACGGAGGGAGCGGGATATAGGGAGAGATAGAGAGGGGGATGGAGGGAGGAGAGAGCGGGATATAGGGAGAGATAGAGAGGGGGACGGAGAGAGGAGAGAGGGGGATATAGGGAGAGATAGAGAGGGGGACGGAGAGAGGAGAGAGGGGGATATAGGGAGAGATAGAGAGGGGGACGGAGAGAGGGGGATATAGGGAGAGATAGAGGGGGACGGAGGGAGGAGAGAGGGGGATATAGGGAGAGATAGAGAGGGGGACGGAGGGAGGAGAGAGGGGGATATAGGGAGAGATAGAGGGGGATGGATGAGGGAGAGATAGAGGGGGATATAGAGAGAGAAAGGGGGATATAGAGAGATATCAGAGAAAGGAGGTTAGAGTCAGTAGAGATGTCTCCCACAGGGGAACACTACACAGCAGGGCTGAATCATAGAGTTGAAAACAGTAGTTAGGTCTCTCTAGAAACCATTCTAGTGTTTATATCTCTACGAATCCACTAGAGAACAGGGGAGAAGCCTCACCCGCTGGGCAGCTACAGGGAAACTGTTAGTGAATGTAGATGACAGTCTGGTGGGAGACTCCTGTGGCCGGTCAGACAGTAGGCGTTGCTAGCTCTGGCCTGAGAGAGCTGCTGTCCTGCAGACCTACCGACCTTTAGACTGAGAACCAGCCGGACAACATCGTACTCAGGACCAGCGCTGGAGTAAACCTTATGTTTTCAGAGATGATCCACAAATACCTACATTTCCTTTAGGCAGACCCACTCAACCTGTTATAAACTGACCTGTAGTTTCATTAGTAGTATCACACTCAACCTGTTATAAACTGACCTGTAGTTCCATTAGTAGTATAACACTCAACCTGTTATAAACTGATCTGTAGTTCCTTTAGTAGTATCACACTCAACCTGTTATAAACTGACCTGTAGTTCCATTAGTAGTATAACACTCAACCTGTTATAAACTGACCTGTAGTTTCATTAGTAGTATCACACTCAACCTGTTCTAAACTGACCTGTAGTTTCATTAGTAGTATAACACTCAACCTGTTATAAACTGATCTGTAGTTCCTTTAGTAGTATCACACTCAACCTGTTATAAACTGACCTGTAGTTCCATTAGTAGTATAACACTCAACCTGTTATAAACTGACCTGTAGTTCCATTAGTAGTATAACACTCAACCTGTTATAAACTGACCTGTAGTTCCATTAGTAGTATCACACTCAACCTGTTATAAACTGACCTGTAGTTTCATTAGTAGTGTTATACATTACACTCAACCTGTTATAAACTGACCTGCAGTTCCCTTAGTAGTATAACACATTACACTCAACCTGTTATAAACTGACCTGTAGTTCCATTAGTAGTATAACACATTACACTCAGCCTGTTATGAACTGACCTGTAGTTCCATTAGTAGTATAACACTCAACCTGTTCTAAACTGACCTGTAGTTCCATTAGTAGTATAACACTCAACCTGTTATAAACTGACCTGTAGTTCCATTAGTAGTATAACACTCAACCTGTAATAAACTGACCTGTAGTTCCATTAGTAGTATAACACTCAACCTGTAATAAACTGACCTGTAGTTCCATTAGTAGTATAACACTCAACCTGTAATAAACTGACCTGTAGTTCCATTAGTAGTATAACACTCAACCTGTAATAAACTGACCTGTAGTTCCATTAGTAGTATAACACTCAACCTGTAATAAACTGACCTGTAGTTCCATTAGTAGTATAACACTCAACCTGTTATAAACTGACCTGTAGTTCCATTAGTAGTATCACACTCAACCTGTTATAAACTGATCTGTAGTTCCTTTAGTAGTATAACACTCAACCTGTTATAAACTGACCTGTAGTTCCATTAGTAGTATAACACTCAACCTGTTATAAACTGACCTGTAGTTCCATTAGTAGTATCACACTCAACCTGTTATAAACTGGCCTGTAGTTCCATTAGTAGTATCACACTCAACCTGTTATAAACTGACCTGTAGTTCCTTTAGTAGTGTTATACATTACACTCAACCTGTTATAAACTGACCTGTAGTTTCATTAGTAGTGTTATACATTACACTCAACCTGTTATAAACTGACCTGTAGTTCCATTAGTAGTATCACACTCAACCTGTTATAAACTGACCTGTAGTTCCATTAGTAGTATAACACATTACACTCAACCTGTTATAAACTGACCTGTAGTTCCTTTAGGCAGACTCACTCAACCTGTTCTAAACTGACCTGTAGTTCCATTAGTAGTATCACACGCAACCTGTAATAAACTGACCTGTAGTTCCTTTAGGCAGACTCACTCAAAACTGACCTGTAGTTACATTAGTAGTATAACACATTACACTCAACCTGTTATAAACTGACCTGTAGTTCCATTAGTAGTGTTATACATTACACTCAACCTGTTATAAACTGACCAGGAGTTCCATTAGTAGTATTATACATTACACTCAACCTGTTCTAAACTAACCTGTAGTTCCATTAGTAGTTTAACACTCAACCTGTTATAAACTGACCTGGAGTTCCATTAGTAGTATTATATATTACACTCAACCTGTTCTAAACTAACCTGTAGTTCCATTAGTAGTATAACACTCAACCTGTTCTAGACTGACCTGTAGTTCCATTAGTAGTATAACACTCAACCTGTTCTAAACTGACCTGCAGTTCCATTAGTAGTATCACACTCAACCTGTTATAAACTGACCTGTAGTTACATTAGTAGTATAACACTCAACCTGTTATAAACTGACCTGTAGTTCCATTAGTAGTATAACACTCAACCTGTTATAAACTGACCTGCAGTTCCATTAGTAGTATCACACTCAACTTGTTCTAAACTTACCTGTAGTTACAATAGTAGTATAACACTCAACCTGTTATAAACTGACCGGTAGTTACATTAGTAGTATAACACTCAACCTGTTCTAAACTGACCTGTAGTTACATTAGTAGTATAACACATTACACTCAACCTGTTATAAACTGACCTGTAGTTCCATTAGTAGTGTTATACATTACACTCAACCTGTTATAAATTGACCTGGAGTTCCATTAGTAGTATTATACATTACACTCAACCTGTTATAAACTGACCTGTAGTTACATTAGTAGTATAACACATTACACTCAACCTGTTATAAACTGACCTGTAGTTCCATTAGTAGTGTTATACATTACACTCAACCTGTTATAAATTGACCTGGAGTTCCATTAGTAGTATTATACATTACACTCAACCTGTTATAAACTGACCTGTAGTTACATTAGTAGTATAACACTCAACCTGTTCTAAACTGACCTGTAGTTCCATTAGTAGTATAACACTCAACCTGTTCTAAACTGACCTGTAGTTCCATTAGTAGTATCACACTCAACTTGTTCTAAACTTACCTGTAGTTACATTAGTAGTATAACACTCAACCTGTTATAAACTGACCTGTAGTTACATTAGTAGTATAACACTCAACCTGATATAAACTGACCTGTAGTTCCATTAGTAGTATAACACATTACACTCAACCTGTTATAAACTGACCTGTAGTTACATGACTACAATAACACTAAACCTGTTCTAAACTGACCTGTAGTTCCATTAGTAGTATCACACTCAACCTGTTCTAAACTGACCTGTAGTTCCATTAGTAGTATAACACTCAACCTGTTCTAAACTGACCTGTAGTTCCATTAGTAGTATCACACTCAACCTGTTCTAAACTGACCTGTAGTTTCATTAGTAGTGTTATACATTACACTCAACCTGTTCTAAACTGACCTGTAGTTCCATTAGTAGTATAACACTCAACCTGTTATAAACTGACCTGTAGTTCCATTAGTAGTATAACACATTACACTCAACCTGTTATAAACTGACCTATAGTTACATTACTAGTATCATACATTACACTGTAGTTCAGGAAGAAACAGACCTGAAATATACTGTAGTTCAGGAGGAAACAGACCTGAAATATACTGTAGTTCAGGAGGAAACAGACCTGACATATACTGTAGTTCAGGAGGAAACAGACCTGACATATACTGTAGTTCAGGAGGAAACAGACCTGAAATATACTGTAGTTCAGGAAGAAACAGACCTGAAATATACTGTAGTTCAGGAGGAAACAGACCTGACATGTACTGTAGTTCAGGAAGAAACAGACCTGACATCTAATTGATATTCCAGTTCAGGGTTAAAGTTCCCCTTGGCCTTGGGAACGGTTCAGTCTAGTAGTGATAAGGTCATGGAGAAGGATGTTAACTGTTAGAAGGTAACGGTTCAGTCTAGTAGTGATATGGTATGATATGATTCTCCATGGCAGTGCAGGCTGAGCTCATGGTGAGAGGTGAGGGATGGTAACGCTTACAGACAGGAGGAGACCGGGAGGAGGGTTCTTAAAGCCATGGTGGTTATCTAGGAAGGAGACCAGGAGGAGGGTTCATAAAGCCATGGTGGTTATCTAGGAAGGAGACCGGGAGGTGGGTTCTTAAAGCCATGGTGGTTATCTAGGATGGAGACCGGGAGGTGGGTTCTTAGAGCCATGGTGGTTATCTAGGAAGGAGACCGGGAGGTGGGTATAGCCATGGTGGTTATCTAGGAAGGAGACCAGGAGGAGGGTTCTTAAAGCTATGGTGGTTATCTAGGAAGGAGACCGGGAGGTAGGTTCTTAAAGCCATGGCGGTTATCTAGGAAGGAGACCAGGAGGAGGGTTCTTAAAGCCATGGTGGTTATCTAGGAAGGAGACCGGGAGGTGGGTTCTTAAAGCCATGGTGGTTATCTAGGAAGGAGACCGGGAGGTGGGTATAGCCATGGTGGTTATCTAGGAAGGAGACCGGGAGGAGGGTTCTTAAAGCCATGGTGGTTATCTAGGATGGAGACCGGGAGGTGGGTTCTTAAAGCCATGGTGGTTATCTAGGAAGGAGACCGGGAGGAAGGTTCTTAAAGCCATGGTGGTTATCTAGGACGGAGGGTTCTTAAAGCCATGGTGGTTATCTAGGAAGGAGACCGGGAGGAGGGTTCTTAAAGCCATGGTGGTTATCTAGGAAGGAGACCGGGAGGTGGGTATAGCCATGGTGGTTATCTAGGAAGGAGACCGGGAGGTAGGTTCTTAAAGCCATGGTGGTTATCTAGGAAGGAGACCAGGAGGAGGGTTCTTAAAGCCATGGTGGTTATCTAGGAAGGAGACCGGGAGGTGGGTTCTTAAAGCCATGGTGGTTATCTAGGAAGGAGACCGGGAGGAGGGTTCTTAAAGCCATGGTGGTTATCTAGGAAGGAGACCGGGAGGTGGGTATAGCCATGGTGGTTATCTAGGAAGGAGACCGGGAGGAGGGTTCTTAAAGCCATGGTGGTTATCTAGGATGGAGACCGGGAGGTGGGTTCTTAAAGCCATGGTGGTTATCTAGGAAGGAGACCGGGAGGAAAGTTCTTAAAGCCATGGTGGTTATCTAGGAAGGAGGGTTCTTAAAGCCATGGTGGTTATCTAGGAAGGAGACCGGGAGGAGGGTTCTTAAAGCCATGGTGGTTATCTAGGAAGGAGGGTTCTTAAAGCCATGGTGGTTATCTAGGAAGGAGGGTTCTTAAAGCCATGGTGGTTATCTAGGAAGGAGGGTTCTTAAAGCCATGGTGGTTATCTAGGAAGGAGGGTTCTTAAAGCCATGGTAGTTATCTAGGAAGGAGACCGGGAGGAGGGTTCTTAAAGCCATGGTGGTTATCTAGGAAGGAGGGTTCTTAAAGCCATGGTAGTTATCTAGGAATGAGACCGGGAGGAGGGTTCTTAAAGCCATGGTAGTTATCTAGGAAGGAGGGTTCTTAAAGCCATGGTGGTTATCTAGGAAGGAGGGTTCTTAAAGCCATGGTGGTTATCTAGGAAGGAGACCGGGAGGAAGGTTCTTAAAGCCATGGTGGTTATCTAGGAAGGAGGGTTCTTAAAGCCATGGTGGTTATCTAGGAAGGAGACCGGGAGGAGGGTTCTTAAAGCCATGGTGGTTATCTAGGAAGGAGGGTTCTTAAAGCCATGGTGGTTATCTAGGAAGGAGGGTTCTTAAAGCCATGGTGGTTATCTAGGAAGGAGGGTTCTTAAAGCCATGGTAGTTATCTAGGAAGGAGACCGGGAGGAGGGTTCTTAAAGCCATGGTGGTTATCTAGGAAGGAGGGTTCTTAAAGCCATGGTGGTTATCTAGGAAGGAGACCGGGAGGAGGGTTCTTAAAGCCATGGTGGTTATCTAGGAAGGAGGGTTCTTAAAGCCATGGTAGTTATCTAGGAATGAGACCGGGAGGAGGGTTCTTAAAGCCATGGTAGTTATCTAGGAAGGAGGGTTCTTAAAGCCATGGTGGTTATCTAGGAAGGAGGGTTCTTAAAGCCATGGTGGTTATCTAGGAAGGAGGGTTCTTAAAGCCATGGTGGTTATCTAGGAAGGAGGGTTCTTAAAGCCATGGTGGTTATCTAGGAAGGAGGGTTCAAGCCATGGTAGTTATCTAGGAAGGAGAATCTCAGTTTTTAGCTTCCATCTGCTGGCCAGCTTCACAACATTTAGAAAAACAGCCTTATTTAAGTATGAGAAAATATTGATCCAAACTTAAGACTGTTTTTCAATGTGAGCAGTTGATACAAGACATACTGTATGTTATCTTGACCTGCACACTGGATTGTCTAAGTGGTGGATTTAGAACCCAGACCGGTGAGGTGTGTTAGCCTAGTGAGACCGGTGTGGAGAAGTCCACAGACCAATGAGGTGTGTTAGCCTAGTGAGACAGGTGTGGAGAAGTCCACAGACCAATGAGGTGTGTTAGCCTAGTGAGACAGGTGTGGAGAAGTCCACAGACTAATGAGGTGTGTTAGCCTAGTGAGACAGGTGTGGAGAAGTCCACAGACCGGTGAGGTGTGTTAGCCTAGTGAGACAGGTGTGGAGAAGTCCACAGACCAATGAGGTGTGTTAGCCTAGTGAGACAGGTGTGGAGAAGTCCACAGACCAATGAGGTGTGTTAGCCTAGTGAGACAGGTGTGCAGAAGTCCTGAACAGAAGAGAGCCGTGACTACATGAACGCTGGCCAACAGAGTAGAGCCTAGAACAACCGATCTAGTGGAACAATACCTTAGTGAGAGTTTAGAGTCTGTAGACTGCAGTGGTCAGAAGAAAACCTGCAGGAGGACAGAGACCAGACAGAAACCACACCTTGCCAAAGCTTTAAAGAGCATGTAGACTGCAAGTACCCCTGAAAACACCTGTATGTACCTGCAAACACCTGTATGTACCTGCAAATACCTGTGTGTACCTGTAAACACCTGTATGTACCTGTAAAGACCTGTATGTACCTGTAAACACCTGTAAACATCTGTAGGTACCTGCAAATACACGTATGTACCTGCAAATACCTGTAAACACCTGTAAAGACCTGTATATACCTGCAAACTCCTGTAAACACCTGTATGTACCTGCAAATACCTGTATGTACCTGTAAACACCTGAATATACCTGCAGATACCTGTAAACACCTGTATGTACCTGAATATACCTGCAGATACCTGCAAACATCTGTATGTACCTGTAAACACCTGTATGTACCTGTAAACACAGGTATGTATCTGTAAATAATTGTATGTACCTGTAAACACCTGTATGTACCTGAAAACACTTGTATGTACCTGTAAACAACTGTATGTACCTGCAAACACTTGTATATACCTGTAAAGACCTGTATATACCTGCAAACTCCTGTAAACACCTGTATGTACCTGCAAACACCTGTATGTACCTGTAAACACCTGTATGTACCTGTAAACATCTGTATGTACCTGCAAACACCTGTATGTACCTGTAAACAGTGCATTCGGAAAGTATTCAGACCCCTTGACCCTTGACCGAGCTTACCTCAATTACGAGATGGCTAAAGGTTGCAGAATCTTTTAACCATACCACGTGGTTAAATTCTTCGACTATCCATACCGACTGAATAAGAACAAGTCTTTGATATTAATAACTAGTCTGCAGCTAGGAATTCGGTATCATTGAACGCGAAGAACGACAACCGCCGAAACATCCATTCTATAACGAATGTCACTTTGAACTATCCCCTCTAACCAAGACAGGAGAGAGAGACAATTCTACAAAAGAAAGACTTTTCACCAGCGATCAATACGACACACTGAGCGTAAATATATATATTGATTGCAATTGTTCCAGAATGAGTGAGCGTTCATGTGTAAAGGATTAGCATTTCAATTGTTATAATTATCACTCTGTAGTGACTTCTTAGGCGACCCCCACTTCTCCTTTGTCTAACAAGCCGCCATGCCGGTTCAGCCCACTAGGGGCACATTCTCCTATCATTTCCCTTTGTTTGTTTGTTTATGCATTTCTGTTCATTACTTAGTTAGTAATAAATAAATGATTTAAGACAATTGATGTATGGATGACTGGGTTCGTGCAGATAACCAACCATTTATGACGTTTGGAATGAGACCAACGTGAGGTAAAGTAAATAATTCATTAATTCGAAGACTAATTGATCAGGAAAAATATCTGAAAAGTTATTTTAGGAAATGATAACTTTGTAATCTGAATATAATTCCTTGGTCCCCCGACTTCCTAGTTAATTAGTTACGTGATTAATCAGTTGGTCGCATAGTAACTAATTACAAAGAATCTTTGATAAAAACTATCAGTCTTCAGTTAATGATAGTTGTCACGACAACAGCATGATGCTGCCACCACCATGATTCACCGTAGGGATGGTGTCAGGTTTCCTCCAGACGTGACGCTTGGCATTCAGGCCAAAGAGTTACATCTTGGTTTCATCAGACCAGAGAATCTGGTTTCTCATGGTCTGAGTGTCCTTTAGGTGCCTTTTGACAAACTAAGTGGGATGTGCCTTTTACTGCGGAGTGGCTTTCAACTAGCCACTCCACCATAACGGCCTGATTGGCGGAGTGCTACAGAGATGGTTGTCCTTCTGGAAGGTTCTCCCATCTCCAAAGAAGAACTCTGGAGCTCTGTCGGAGTAACCATCGGGTTCTTGGTCACCTCTCTGACCAAGGCTCTTCTCACCCAATTGCTCAGTTTGGCCTGGCGGCTCTAGGAAGATTATTGGTGGTTCCAAACTTCTTCCATTTAAGAATGATGGAGGCCGCTGTGTTCTTGGGGATCTGTGCCTCGACACAATCCTGTCTCGGAGCTCTATGGACAATCCCTTCGACCTCATGGCTTGGTTTTTGCTCTGACATGCACTGTCAACTGCGGGACCTTATATAGACAGGTGTGTGCCTTTCCAAATCATATCCAATCAATTGAATTTACCACAGGTGGACTCCTATCAAATTGTAGAAACCTCAAGGATCATCAATGGAAACAGGATGCATCTGAGCTCAACTTGGAGTCTCATAGCAGAGGGTCTGAATACTTAGTTCTTACACCACCCTAGGTCACCTCAAGGATCATCAATGGAAACAGGATGCATCTGAGCTCAACTTGGAGTCTCATAGCAGAGGGTCTGAATACTTAGTTCTTACACCACCCTAGGTCACCTCAAGGATCATCAATGGAAACAGGATGCATCTGAGCTCAACTTGGAGTCTCATAGCAGAGGGTCTGAATACTTATGTAAATAAGGTAAGCATTTTTTATACATTTGCTAAAAATAAAAACTGTTTTCACTTTGTCATTAAGGGTTATTGTGTGTAGATTGACGAGGAAAAACATTAATTTAATCCATTTTAGAATAAGGCTGTAACGCATCAAAATGCAGAAAAAGCACAGGTGTTTATCGGTACACAGGTGTTTATCGGTACACAGGTGTTTATAGGTACACAGGTGTTTATAGGTACACAGGTGTTTATCGGTACACAGGTGTTTATAGGTACACTGGTGTTTATAGGTACACAGGTGTTTATAGGTACACAGGTGTTTATAGGTACACAGGTGTTTATCGGTACACAGGTGTTTATAGGTACACAGGTGTTTATAGGTACACAGGTGTTTATAGGTACACAGGTGTTTATCGGTACACAGGTGTTTATCGGTACACAGGTGTTTATAGGTACACAGGTGTTTATAGGTACACAGGTGTTTATAGGTACACAGGTGTTTATAGGTATACTGGTGTTTATAGGTACACTGGTGTTTATCGGTACACAGGTGTTTATAGGTACACTGGTGTTTATAGGTACACTGGTGTTTATCGGTACACAGGTGTTTATAGGTACACTGGTGTTTATAGGTACACTGGTGTTTATCGGTACACAGGTGTTTATAGGTACACAGGTGTTTATAGGTACACAGGTGTTTGCAGGTACTGTGGTTACATCAAACACACTCAGAAGAAGAGATTCAAGGTTTTGTGATTACATCACACACACTCAGAAGAAGAGATTCCCTAAAGCAGACACCCAGCCAGTAGAATCCTCTGAACTACACTAGCCACAATGCAACACTGGGTTCAAACATTTAGCCCAAGTGGACTTTTCAACAGTCTGGACTTTGGAAAGCTAAACACGTTAGTGATTGGCTGCCTTCCATTCAGGTTTAACCCTGCACTCTGCCTTGAGGCAGCTATGATTGGCTGCCTTCCATTCAGGTTTAACCCTGCACTCTGCCTTGAGGCAGCTATGATTGGCTGCCTTCCATTCAGGTTTAACCCTGCACTCTGCCTTGAGGCAGCTATGATTAGCTGCCTTCCGTTCAGGTTTAACCCTGCACTCTGCCTTGAGGCAGCTATGATTGGCTGCCTTCCATTCAGGTTTAACCCTGCACTCTGCCTTGAGGCAGCTATGATTGGCTGCCTTCCATTCAGGTTTAACCCTACACTCTGCCTTGAGGCAGCTATGATTAGCTGCCTTCCGTTCAGGTTTAACCCTGCACTCTGCCTTGAGGCAGCTATGATTGGCTGCCTTCCATTCAGGTTTAACCCTGCACTCTGCCTTGAGGTAGCTATGATTGGCTGCCTTCCATTCAGGTTTAACCCTGCACTCTGCCTTGAGGCAGCTATGATTGGTTGCCTGCCGTTCAGATTTAACTCTGCACTCTGCCTTGAGGCAGCTATGATTGGCTGCCTGCCGTTCAGATTTAACTCTGCACTCTGCCTTGAGGCAGCTAGCTACTGTATCTTTATCCCTGGTCTAACAGTGTTAATCAGCTAGCTTGCAGGGCTAGCCGGCTCAGTGTTATCAGGTTTAGTAAGAGGAGAAGCTACCCACCTCCAGAGCAGCCTTCTGGACGGTCACCTGACTGAAGACCCTGGCCCCGTCGTCTGGACACACCGTCTTCAGCTCCTCCTTATTTAGAGAGAACAGCTGGGCTCCGGTTAATACTCCCAGACTGGTAATGGTACTGTAGAGACGGGTAGTAGCACAGGAGTACGACAGTCATCATCACCGTAGAAATAGACAAAAGCCACACCAGAGTTGAGCTCATTCATTTAAATAGTGAAAAGCACAGGACCCAGAATAGAACCTTGGGGGACACCAGCAGTCATCGCCACATAGTCAGATAGAACTAATATTTCTATATGTCCAGTGTGACAACGAGTTGAATCCCTTCAGCTGTAGCCAGGCCTTGACCTCGTCAGGAGAGGAGGTATCAGTACTATACTATAGGATGTATTCTCATATAGATATATAGATGATACATATACACTTCAAGAGTTTGGGAAACACTTAGAAATGTCCTTGTTTTTGAAAGAAAAGTTGAATTTTGTTCCATTAAAATAACATCAAAATGATTAGAAATACAGTAAAGACATTGTTGATGTTGTAAATGACTATTGAAACTGGAAACGGCTGATTTTTAATGGAATATCTACATAGGTGTACAGAGGCCCATTATCAGCAACCATCACTCCTGGGTTCCAATGGCACGTTTTGTTAGCTAATCCACGTTTATCATTTTAAAAGGCTAATTGATCATTAGAAAACCATTTTGCAATTCTGTTAGCACAGCTGAAAACTGTTGTTCTGATTAAAGAAGCAGTACAACTGGCCTTCTTTAGACTAGTTGAGTATCTGGAGCATCAGCATTTGTGGGTTCAATTACAGGCTCAAAATGGGTAGAAACAAAGAACTTTCTTCTGAAACTCATCAGTCTATTCTTGTTCTGAGAAATGAAGGCTATTCCATGCGAGAAACTGAAGATCTCGTACAACGCTGTGTACTACTCCCTTCACAGAACAGCGTAAACTGGCCCTAACCAGAATAGAAAGAGGAGTGGGAGGCCCCAGTGCACAACTGAGCAAGAGGACAAGTACATTAGAGTGTCTAGTATGAGAAACACAAGTCCTCAACTGGCAACTTCATTAAATAGTACCCGCAAAACACCAGTCTCAATGTCAACAGTGAAGAGACGTCTCCGGGATGCTGGTCTTCTAGGCAGAGTTGCAAAGAAAAAGCCACATCTCAGACTGGCCAATAAAAAGAAAAGATTAAGATGGGCAAAAGAGCACAGACACTGGACAGAGGAAGATTGGAATAAAGTGTTATGGACAGACGAATCTAAGTTTGAGGTGTTTGGATCACAAAGAAGAACATTCGGGAGATGCAGAAAAAAAATTAAAGATGCTGGAGGATGGAACCATCTGTCAAGCCTGGTGGAGGCAATGTGATGGTCTGGGGATGCTTTGGTGGTGGTAAAGTGGGAGATTTGTACAGGGTCAAAGGGATCTTGAAGAAGGAAGGCTCCATTTTACAACGACATGCCATACCCTGTGGACGGCACTTAATTGGAGCCAATTTCCTCCTACAACAGGACAATGACCCAAAGCACAGCTCCAAACCATGCAATAACTATTTAGGGAAGAAGCAATCAGCTGGTATTCTGTCTATAATGGAGTGGCCATCACAGTCACCAGATCTCAACCCTATTGAGCTGTTGTGGGAGCAGCTTGATCGTATGGTACGTAAGAAGTGCCCATCAAGCCAATCCAACTTGTGGGAGGTTCTTCAGGAAGCATGGGGTGAAATCTCTTCAGATTACCTAGACTGCCAAAGGTCTGCAAGGCTGTAGTTGCTGCAAATGGAGGATTCTTTGACGAAAGCAAAGTTTTGAAGGACACAATTATTATTTGAATAATTTTTTATTTTATTTATAACCTTGTCAACGTCTTGACTATATTTCATGTATGTTTGCATGGAAAACATGGACATTTCTAAGTGACCCCAAACTGTTGAACGGTAGTGTATGTTAAATGACGTACACAGAGCTGAACCCCTTCAGCTGCAGCCAGGCCTTGACCTCGTCAGGGGAGGAGTCGTACGTGATGTTGACGGACGGGAGGGAGGTGCTGCGAGCAGGAACAGCAAACTTCTTGTTGGCGCTTCGACCCAACGTGAGGCGGTGCATCAACTCGTCCTGAACCTCCTCCATGTTGGACTTCCTCCCTACAGGACACAACATTAACCATACCACCTAAACCCCAACCCTGACCCTCCTCCCTACAGGACACAACATTAACCATACCACCTAAACCCCAACCCTGACCCCTGACCCTCCTCCCTACAGGACACAACATTAACCATACCACCTAAACCCTAACCCTGACCCTCCTCCCTACAGGACACAACATTAACCATACCACCTAAACCCTAACCCTGACCCCTGACCCTCCTCCATGTTGGACTTCCTCCCTACAGGACACAACATTAACCATGCCACCTAAACCCTAACCCTGAACCCTGACCCTCCTCCCTACAGGACACAACATTAACCATACCACCTAAACTCCAACCCTGACCCTCCTCCCTACAGAACACAACATTAACCATACCACCTAAACCCTAACCCTGAACCCTAACACTAATCCAGACTCCTGATATTAACCCTGCCCACCGTCAGCCACCAGGAGACATTACAGTACACAGACACCCATTAGACAGTACAGTACACAGACACCCATTAGACAGTACAGTACACAGACACCCATTAGACATTACAGTACACAGACACCCAACAACCTTTCCTAAAGTTACATGAAGACAGGTGTGCCTTACGGTTGACTGGCGGGGGTCTCTGGTTTGGGTGGTCTCTCATGGTGACGCTGGCTGGGATGCTTCCGGAGTCGCTGGAGGTGTTGCTGCTCTGTCTGCTCACCGTGCTGGGAGGGGGGCGGGGGGGTTCGGGCGGGGGGGGCAGGGGAGGGGTGGGGAGACGTGGCGGGGCAGGAGGGAGGGGTGTGGGGATGGGGGGTGTAGGGATGGGGGGCATGGGAGTGGCCATGGGTTTGGGGACGTAGTCCGTCCGCTGTTTCTGAGGAGGAGAAGAGACGAGGAGACTGTAGTGGTGAACTCAGAACAGATCTAGCCTGGGCCTCCCGAGTGGCGCAGTGGTCTAAGGCACTGCATCGCAGTGCTAGCTGTGCCACTAGAGACTCTGGGTTTGAGTCCAGGCTCTGTCTCAGCCGGCCGCGACCGAGAGACCCATGGGGCGGCGCACAATTAACCCAGCGTCGTCCGGGTTAGGGGAGGGTTTTGACCGGCTGGGATATCCTTGTCTCATCGCGCACTAGCAACTCCTGTGGCGGGCCGGGTGTAGTGCGTGCTGACCAAGGTTGCCAGGTGTATGGTGTTTCCTCCGACACATTGGTGCGGCTGGCTTCCGGGTTGGATGCGCGCTGTGTCAAGAAGCAGTGCTTCTTGGTTGGGTTGTGTTTCGGAGGACGCACGGCCCAAGTCCGTACGGGAGTTGCAGCGATGAGACAAGACTGTAACTACCAATTAGATACCACGAAATTAGGGAGAAAAAGGGGTAAAAAAAGATATATAATAATCAACAACAACAGATCCTACAATCATCGCCAACAGAATCCATCCACTGTACTAATATGAAGCAGACGTTGCTTAGTTACCTCGTTCAACTCTCCCAGTAACTGTATTAATATGAAGCAGACGTTGCTTAGTTACCTCGTTCAACTCTCCCAGTAATTGCTTTGCATGAGGAAATGGAAATAAAACACGGTTGTGAGTTGTTGTACTGTAGTTTTCCCACCGCAAACTCACTCAGGTGCAAAGACAACTGACAAGAAACCTCGAAACCACAGCATATTGACAAGGTGGTGTAATATGGTTCAGATGAAACCACAGCACATTGACAAGGTGGTGTAATATGGTTCAGATGAAACCACAGCACATTGACAAGGTGGTGTAATATGGTTCAGATGAAACCACAGCACATTGACAAGGTGGTGTAATATGGTTCAGATGAAACCACAGCACATTGACAAGGTGGTGTAATATGGTTCAGATGAAACCACAGCACATTGACAAGGTGGTGTAATATGATTCATATGAAACCACAGCACATTGACAAGGTGGTGGTAATATGGTTCAGATGAAACCACAGCACATTGACAAGGTGGTGTAATATGGTTCAGATGAAACCACAAGGTGGAGGATATAGAGGGAGGGATTCTAGACGTCTATAACATGGAAGGGTGCCAGATCCCTCCACTAGCTCGGCTAGAGGGGAACTGATACACTACGGAGGGAATCTAGACGTCTATAACATGGAAGGGAGCCAGATCCCTCCACTAGCTCGGCTAGAGGGGAACTTATACACTACGGAGGGAATCTAGACGTCTATAACATGGGAAGGGAGCCAGATCCCTCCACTAGCTCGGCTAGAGGGGAACTGATACACTACGGAGGGAATCTAGATGTCTATAACATGGAAGGGAGCCAGATCCCTCCACTAGCTCGGCTAGAGGGGAACTGATACACTACGGAGGGAATCTAGACGTCTATAACATGGAAGGGAGCCAGATCCCTCCACTAGCTCGGCTAGAGGGGAACTGATACACTACAGAGGGAATCTAGACGTCTATAACATGGAAGGGAGCCAGATCCCTCCACTAGCTCGGCTACAGGGGAACTGATACACTACGGAGGGAATCTAGACGTCTATAACATGGAAGGGAGCCAGATCCCTCCACTAGCCCGGCTCCGAATGCAGAAGGTTGGGCCGGCTCCGACTGCAGAAGGTTAGGGGCCGGCTCCGACTGCAGAAGGTTAGGGCCGGCTCCGACTGCAGAAGGTTAGGGCCCCCAGAAGGTTAGGGGCCGGCTCCGACTGCAGAAGGTTAGGGGCCGGCTCCGACTGCAGAAGGTTAGGGCCGGCTCCGACTGCAGAAGGTTAGGGCCGGCTCCGACTGCAGAAGGTTAGGGGCCGGCTCCGACTGCAGAAGGTTAGGGGCCGGCTCCGACTGCAGAAGGTTAGGGGCCGACTCCGACTGCAGAAGGTTAGGGTCCCCAGAAGGTTAGGGGCCGGCTCCGACTGCAGAAGGTTAGGGTCCCCAGAAGGTTAGGGGCCGGCTCCGACTGCAGAAGGTTAGGGGCCTGCTCCGACTGCAGAAGGTTAGGGGCCGGCTCCGACTGCAGAAGGTTAGGGGCCGGCTCCGACTGCAGAAGGTTAGGGGCCGGCTCCGACTGCAGAAGGTTAGGGCCGGCTCCGACTGCAGAAGGTTAGGGCCGGCTCCGACTGCAGAAGGTTAGGGCCCCCAGAAGGTTAGGGCCCCCAGAAGGTTAGGGGCCGGCTCCGACTGCAGAAGGTTAGGGGCCGGCTCCGGCTGCAGAAGGTTAGGGGCCGGCTCCGGCTGCAGAAGTTTAGGGCCACCAGAAGGTTAGGGCCACCAGAAGGTTAGGGCCACCAGAAGGTTAGGGCCACCAGAAGGTTAGGGCCACCAGAAGGTTAGGGCCGGCTCCGACTGCATGTGTGGGTATGGAAGTGGGTAAACAGACTTGTGAGCCACTGCAGCACCCTCATGATAAGTTCAGATTTTTGTGGCCCCCATCAAAGCTGCCCATCACTGCACTAAAAGGCACTCAGCACACAGAGCCATTCTAACCCAGAGTCATATATATATATATAGTATATACAGTATGACTCTGGTCCAACCAACCATACCTTGAACAACTCAAACTCCTTCTTTGGCATCATTAGCTTTATGTAGAAGACAAAGAGGTGCAGGTGGAATGGAGACAGACAGACAGACAAACAGACAGGTTACAGACAGGTTACAGACAGACAGACAGAGATGAATATGAGATGTATGACAGGGACATGATTTAATGGCTGATGAGATGCTTTACTCTGTCAATAGGACTGGTGAACATGTGGAGGAGAGGAGTCTACAGTCGTGGCCAAAAGTTTTGAGAATGACACAAATATTAATTTGGTGCAAAGAGTCAATATTGGCAGTGTTGACCCTTCTTTTTCAAGACCTCTGCAATCCGCCCTGGCATGCTGCCAATTAACTTCTGGGCCACATCCTGACTGATGGCAGCCCATTCTTGCATAATCAATGCTTGGAGTTTGTCAGAATTTGTGGGGTTTTCCGGGATGGTTCGGAGAAGTTGCTCTCGAAGGAAGTGTTAGTTCCATTCTTTATTCATGGCTGTGTTCTTAGGCAAAATTGTGAGTGAGCCCACTCCCTTGGCTGAGAAGCAACCCCACACATGAATGGTCTCAGGATGCTTTACTGTTGGCATGACACAGGACTGATGGTAGCGCTCACCTTGACTTTTCCAGACAAGCTTTATTTCCGGATGCCCCAAACAATCGGAAAGGGGATTCATCAGAGAAAATGACTTTACCCCAGTCCCCAGCAGTCCAATCACTGTACCTTTAGCAGAATATCAGTCTGTCCCTGATGTTTTTCCTGGAGAGAAGTGGCTTCTTTGCTGCCCTTCTTGACACCAGGCCATCCTCCAAAAGTCTTCGCCTCACTGTGCGTGCAGATGCACTCACACCTGCCTGCTGCCATTCCTGAACAAGCTCTGTACTGGTGGTGCCCCGATCCCGCAGCTGAATCAACTTTAGGAGACGGTCCTGGCGCTTGCTGGACTTTCTTGGGCGCCCTGAAGCCTTCACAACAATTGAACCGCTCTCCTTGCAGTTCTTGATGATCCGATAAATGGTTGATTTAGGTGCAATCTTACTGGCAGCAATATCCTTGCCTGTGAAGCCTGTTTTGTGCAAAGCAAAGATGACGGCACGTGTTTCCTTGCAGGTAACCATGTTTGACAGAGGAAGAACAGTGATTCCAAGCACCACCCTCCTTTTGAAGCTTCCAGTCTGTTATTCGAACTCAATCAGCATGACAGAGTGATCTCCAGCCTTGTCCTCGTCAACACTCACACCTGTGTTAACGAGAGAATCACTGACATGATGTCAACTGGTCCTTTTGTGGCAGGGCTGAAATACAGTGGAAATGTTTTTTGGGGACTCAGTTCATTTGCATGGCAAAGAGGGACTTTGCTGGAGTATATGCAAATTGCCATCATACAAACTGAGGAAGCAGACGTGAATATTAATATTTGAGTCATTCTCAAAACATTTGGCCAAGACTGTATTACTTTATCAAAATGATTAATATTAACATAGAAATGCTGAGAATATCAATACCTTTCTACCATTCTGAGACACCGTCCAGGGACTCACCTGTATAGTATGGCTATAGATGGGCTCCCCCCGCATCGTGACGTCCACAGCCTTGGTGACCTCCAGGATGTTGTTTGGCACATAGCCAGATGCCCCGGAGCAGTTACACACTTTCCACCACTGCTTCCTGTCATCCAGCACCTGACCAGGGTTACCAGGGGGAGAATTGGTTACAGTGTGTTGTAGACGGACCTGACCAGGGTTATCAGGGGGAGGATTGGTTACAGTGTGTTGTAGATGGACCAGGGTTACCAGGGGGAGGATTGGTTACAGTGTGTTGTAGATGGACCTGACCAGGGTTACCAGGGGGAGCATTGGTTACAGTGTGTTGTAGATGGACCAGGGTTACCAGGGGGAGAATTGGTTACAGTGTGTTGTAGACGGACCAGGGTTACCAGGGGGAGGATTGGTTACAGTGTGTTGTAGATGGGCCTGACCAGGGTTACCAGGGGGAGCACTGGTTACAGTGTGTTGTAGATGGACCAGGGTTACCAGGGGGAGGATTGGTTACAGTGTGTTGTAGATGGACCTGACCAGGGTTATCAGGGGAAGGATTGGTTACAGTGTGTTGTAGATGGACCTGACCAGGGTTACCAGGGGGAGGATTGGTTACAGTGTGTTGTAGATGGATCTGACCAGGGTTACCAGGGGGAGGATTGGTTACAGTGTGTTGTAGATGGACCAGGGTTACCAGGGGGAGGATTGGTTACAGTGTATTGTAGATGGACCTGACCAGGGTTACCAGGGGGAGGATTGGTTACAGTGTGTTGTGGATGGACCAGGGTTACCAGGGGGAGGATTGGTTACAGTGTGTTGTAGATGGACCAGGGTTACCAGGGGGAGGATTGGTTACAGTGTGTTGTAGACGGACCTGACCAGGGTTATCAGGGGGAGGATTGGTTACAGTGTGTTGTAGATGGACCTGACCAGGGTTACCAGGGGGAGGATTGGTTACAGTGTGTTGTAGATGGACCAGGGTTACCAGGGGGAGGATTGGTTATAGTGTGTTGCAGATGGACCTGACCAGGGTTACCAGGGGGAGGATTGGTTACAGTGTGTTGTAGATGGACCAGGGTTACCAGGGGGAGGATTGGTTACAGTGTGTTGTAGATGGACCTGACCAGGGTTATCAGGGGGAGGATTGGTTACAGTGTGTTGTAGACGGACCTGACCAGGGTTATCAGGGGGAGGATTGGTTACAGTGTGTTGTAGATGGACCAGGGTTACCAGGGGGAGGATTGGTTACAGTGTGTTGTAGATGGACCACGGTTACCAGGGGGAGGATTGGTTACAGTGTGTTGTAGATGGACCTGACTTGGGGTAGATGTGGTTAAACCAATGACTGTATATGAATCGACAAAGTGGCAATAGGGCATTTGAAGACAAAGTCTTCTGTTAAGATGGCTTCTGATGGATACGTAACATGCTCACAGTTTGAGCTATGCCAGAAAGTGACGATGCAGGCTAACTCAGTGCTGCCTCCTTCATTGACCGGGGTACTGCAGGCTAACTCAGTGCTGCCTCCTCTCATTGACCGGGGTACTGCAGGCTAACTCAGTGCTGCCTCCTCACATTGACCGGGGTACTGCAGGCTAACTCAGTGCTGCCTCCTCTCATTGACCGGGGTACTGCAGGCTAACTCAGTGCTGCCTCCTCTCATTGACCGGGGTACTGCAGGCTAACTCAGTGCTGCCTCCTCTCATTGACAGGGGAACTGCAGGCTAACTCAGTGCTGCCTCCTCTCATTGACCGGGGTACTGCAGGCTAACTCAGTGCTGCCTCCTCTCATTGACCGGGGTACTGCAGGCTAACTCAGTGCTGCCTCCTCTCATTGACCGGGGTACTGCAGGCTAACTCAGTGCTGCCTCCTCTCATTGACAGGGGAACTGCAGGCTAACTCAGTGCTGCCTCCTCTCATTGACCGGGGTACTGCAGGCTAACTCAGTGCTGCCTCCTTTCATTGACCGGGGTACTGCAGGCTAACTCAGTGCTGCCTCCTCTCATTGACAGGGGAACTGCAGGCTAACTCAGTGCTGCCTCCTCTCATTGACCGGGGTACTGCAGGCTAACTCAGTGCTGCCTCCTCTCATTGACTGGGGTACTGCAGGCTGTCATTAGCAACTAAATGATCCTTCAGATTTCTTCCGTGTGTGATTTTAAACTAATCGGCTCAAGAACATACATCTGGTGTAATAGAGGTATTTACTGGTAACAAGATTGTGTTTGATTTTTTATTTTATTTACACTAAGATTAACCCACGAAGCCATTTTCCCATTCACTATACTGCGGTATCCCGTTTTCTGCAAACAATGCCTACAGTACCGCGGTCGGCCATGAACTTTGTGGGCTTCATTGAGAGGGGGCAATCGTTCTCCCCTGGGGTCAAACATTGAGCACAACATGTGTCTGGGCTCTCTACTGCCATCTAAATCAAATCAAATCAAATTTGATTTGTCACATACACATGGTTAGCAGATGTTAATGGTCACATGGTTAGCAGATGTTAATGGTCACATGGTTAGCAGATGTTAATGGTCACATGGTTAGCAGATGTTAATGGTCACATACACATGGTTAGCAGATGTTAATGGTCACATACACATGGTTAGCAGATGTTAATGGTCACATACACATGGTTAGCAGATGTTAATGGTCACATACACATGGTTAGCAGATGTTAATGGTCACATACACATGGTTAGCAGATGTTAATGGTCACATACACATGGTTAGCAGATGTTAATGGTCACATGGTTAGCAGATGTTATTGGTCACATACACATGGTTAGCAGATGTTAATGGTCACATACACATGGTTAGCAGATGTTAATGGTCACATGGTTAGCAGATGTTAATGGTCACATGCACATGGTTAGCAGATGTTAATGGTCACATGCACATGGTTAGCAGATGTTATTGGTTACATACACATAGTTAGCAGATGTTAATGGTCACATACACATGGTTAGCAGATGTTAATGGTCACATGCACATGGTTAGCAGATGTTAATGGTCACATACACATGGTTAGCAGATGTTAATGGTCACATGGTTAGCAGATGTTAATGGTCACATGCACATGGTTAGCAGATGTTAATGGTCACATACACATGGTTAGCAGATGTTAATGGTCACATACACATGGTTAGCAGATGTTAATGCGAGTGTAGCGAAATGCTTGTTTGTGGTTCTTGCCGTAAAAGGAGTGTTCTCGTGATCGACAACACAAGACAACATTGGTGAAACAAAGACGTTCATAACTATGTGCCGTGATACAGGGTCTGATACATCAGTCTTTACTATTCTGGGGTTATTACACTGACGTTACATGTTGCAGTGAGCCTTCGTGTTAAATGTTTGGGTTAACCGTTCCTTACCTCCACAACCTCGTCCTGTACCAATGACAGCTCTGTGTTGTTTCTGGCCACAAAGTCATACTTGGATTTGGCAAACAGTTTTGGCTGACCTCTGCTGCCGTGGGCCTCGTAGTTCCTGTTCACGTCAGAGGTTAAGAGGTCAGGGGTTAGACGGATGGACTAACAGTAGAACTAATACACTGAGGATGAATGTACCAATCATATCATCATCCAAAACCACAACATGCATTGTGCACAACAGACCAAGCACATCTCAACGTCCAAAAAACCCACAGTACAGTACGACACTGCAGGAGACACACTGCACGGTGTGGTGGTACAAGCTACATGCTTATGGACATGACTGAACTGGGATAAAGCCAAACATGGACCACAGACACCTACATGCTACTGCTACTGACTGTCCCAGCCGAGGAGAAGTGGCCCAATTTTAACATCTGAGGTTAGAGAGAGAACAGAGGGATAGGGAGAGGATAGAGGGGGCTGTGATTGATCAAGATTACCCCTAGCACCCAGAGTTGTGATGTTTTTATATACAGTAGAACATTATAGAGTCAGAGTGTTAGCCTGTTAACCCCTAAGAGGATAAGAACGGAGGATGAGAATCCCAATGGAAAGGAGACACAATGTCAGAGGATCCGGTGTGAACCAATAGGGGAGAGTAAGAGACGAGACTGGCAGATTCTACACCAGTAGGAAATAACTACTTCCTGTCCCTCATGCTGCTACCTTTAGCTAGCTAGCTACTACCTGACGCTCATTATGTTTATTCAACCGTTAGCTAGCTAGCTACTCACTGGGATGTGATGTTTATTCAATTGTTAGCTAGCTACTTCCTGGGATGTGATGTTTATTATACCGTTAGCTAGCTAGCTAGCTACTACCTGGGATGTGATGTTTATTTTTAAAGGTACCTAGCTACTACATGGGATGTGATGTTTATTTTTACAGGTACCTAGCTACTACCTGGGATGTGATGTTTATTTTTACAGGTACCTAGCTACTACCTGGGATGTGATGTTTATTTTTACAGTTACCTAGCTACTTCCTGGGATGTGATATTTATTCAATCGTTAGCTAGCTAGCTACTCACTGGGATGTGATGTTTATTCTACAGTTAGCTAGCTACTTCCTGGGATGTGATGTTTATTCTACAGCACCTAGCTACTTCCTGGGATGTGATGTTTATTCTACAGTTAGCTAGCTAGCTAGCTACTTCCTGGGATGTGATGTTTATTCTACCGTTAGCTAGCTAGCTAGCTAGCTACTTCCTGGGATGTGATATTTATTCTACCGTTAGCTAGCTAGCTAGCTACTTCCTGGGATGTGATGTTTATTCTACCGTTAGCTAGCTAGCTAGCTACTTCCTGGGATGTGATATTTATTCTACCGTTAGCTAGCTAGCTAGCTACTTCCTGGGATGTGATGTTTATTCTACAGTTAGCTAGCTACTTCCTGGGATGTGATATTTATTCAATCATTAGCTAGCTAGCTACTCACTTGGATGTGATGTTTATTCTACAGTTAGCTAGCTAGCTAGCTACTTCCTGGGATGTGATGTTTATTCTACAGTCAGCTAGCTACTTCCTGGGATGTGATATTTATTCAATCATTAGCTAGCTAGCTACTTCCTGGGATGTGATGTTTATTCTACAACACCTAGCTACTTCCTGGGATGTGATGTTTGTTCTACAGTTAGCTAGTTACTTTCTGGGATGTGATGTTTATTCTACCGTTAGCTAGCTAGCTAGCTACTTCCTGGGATGTGATGTTTATTCTCTCTCAGAGAGAGAGAGATGAGATTGGAAGATTCTACAGCAGTAGGAAAGAATATGTTTCCCAGTTGAGAGGGGACAGTTTTACAGTTCAGATTCGGAGTAAGTAAAGTGTGCCCAGAGGGGCATTGGTTTTATAGACGGTGGCCAGTTCTTCAGGGCGTTGGGTTCAGTCAGGTGACCACAGTGTTACCGGTCTACGTGTCGTGAGACGGCCTGGTTGAAGGCCTGCACAGCCATGCCCTGGTCCGAGAGGTGCATGCGTTTGTAGGCCTTGTTGTCCATTGCATACCCTTGTGAAGACGGGAAGTCCTGTACACCCGGATGCTGAGGGAGACAGATAACACAAACACATCAGCTGAACTCTCAGTTATTATCACTGATGAAGAGACTGTGATCAGTGATCAATGGACTGTCATTATTCATCAATTGACTGTCGTTATTGATGAAAAGATTGTCATTATTGATAAACGGCCTGTCATTACTGATGAAGGGACTGTCATTATTGATGAAGGGACTGTCATTATTGATGAAGGGACTGTCATTATTGATAGGGGCTAGGGGTCAGAGTTTAGGAGCTAGGGGTCATAGTTTAGGGATTAGGGGTTAGGGGTCAGGGTGCGTACCTCAGTAGACAGCCTGTGAACCATCTCCTCCTGTCTAATTATCTCAGAGTGGGTTAGGGGTTAGGGTCAGGGGTCAGGGTGCGTACCTCAGTAGATAGCCTGTGAACCATCTCCTCCTGTCTAAGGATCTCAGAGTGGGCGAGGGGTTAGGGTCAGGGGTCAGGGTGCGTACCTCAGTAGACAGCCTGTGAACCATCTCCTCCTGTCTAAGGATCTCAGAGTGGGTTAGGGGTCAGGGTGCATACCCCAGTAGACAGCCTGTGTACCATCTCCTCCTGTCTAAGGATCTCAGAGTGGGTTAGGGGTTAGGGGTCAGAATTTAGGGATTAGGGGTCAGGGTGCGTACCTCAGTAGACAGCCTGTGAACCATCTCCTCCTGTCTAAGGATCTCAGAGTGGGTTAGGGGTTAGGGGTCAGAATTTAGGGATTAGGGGTCAGGGTGCGTACCTCAATAGACAGCCTGTGAACCATCTCCTCCTGTCTAAGGATCTCAGAGTGGGTTAGGGGTCAGAATTTAGGGATTAGGGGTCAGGGTGCGTACCTCAGTAGACAGCCTGTGAACCATCTCCTCCTGTCTAAGGATCTCAGAGTGGGCGAGGGTCTGGGTCAGCTGATTCAGCTCTGCCTCTCGTGATTGGGGGACGAACGGCATCATGGGAGGTTCCCAACCATCACGGAACTGCAGCGTACACGGAGGGAAGTAGTGGTCCTTAGGCCACTCCAACCTGGAGAAGGGGTAAGTGGAAGGGAGGGGGAGAGAGAGAGAGAGAGAGAGAGAGAGAGAGAGAGAGAAATAGAGAGCGGTAGGAAAAGAGAGAGAGAGAAAGAGGTAGCAAGAGAGAGAGCGCGAGAGAGAAGAGAGAGAGAGATAGGAGAGAGAGAGAGAGAGGAGAGAGAGGGATATAGAGAGCGGTAGGAAAAGAGAGAGAGAAAGAGGTAGGAAGAGAGCGAGAGAGAAGAGAGAGAGAGAGAGAGAGGAGAGAGAGGAGAGAGAGGGAAATAGAGAGCGGTAGGAAAAGAGAGAGAGAGAAATAGGTAGGAAGAGAGAGAGAGCGAGAGAGAAGAGAGAGAGAGAGGAGAGAGAGAGAGAGAGAGAGAGAGAGAGAGAGAGAGAGAGAGAGAGAGAGAGAGAGGGAAATAGAGAGCGGTAGGAAAAGAGAGAGAGAAAGAGGTAGGAAGAGAGAGAGCGAGAGAGAAGAGAGAGAGAGGGAAATAGAGAGCGGTAGGAAAAGAGAGAGAGATTAAGAGGTAGGAAGAGAGAGAGAGAGAGAGAGAGAGAGAGAGAGAGAGAGAGAGAGAGAGAGAGAGAAATAGAGAGCGTAGGAAAAGAGAGAGAGAGAAAGAGGTAGCAAGAGAGAGAGCGCGAGAGAGAAGAGAGAGAGAGATAGGAGAGAGAGAGAGAGAGAGAGAGGAGAGAGAGGGAAATAGAGAGCGGTAGGAAAAGAGAGAGAGAAAGAGGTAGGAAGAGAGCGAGAGAGAAGAGAGAGAGAGAGAGGAGAGAGAGAGGGAAATAGAGAGCGGTAGGAAAAGAGAGAGAGAAATAGGTAGGAAGAGAGAGAGAGCGAGAGAGAAGAGAGAGAGAGATAGGAGAGAGAGAGAGAGAGGGAAATAGAGAGCGGTAGGAAAAGAGAGAGAGAAAGAGGTAGGAAGAGAGAGAGAGCGAGAGCGGTAGGAAAAGAGAGAGAGAAAGAGGTAGGAAGAGAGAGAGCGAGAGAGAAGAGAGAGAGAGGGAAATAGAGAGCGGTAGGAAAAGAGAGAGAGAGAGAAAGAGGTAGGAAGAGAGAGAGAGAGAGAGAAAGGAGAGAGAGAGAGAAGAGAGAGAGAAAGGAGAGAGAGAGAGAAGAGAGAGAGAAAGGAGAGAGAGAGAGTCATTGTTGACTTCAAAAAAGCTTTTGGCTCAATTTGGCATTAGGGTCTGCTATACAAATTGATGGAATGTGGTGTTGGGGGAAAAATATACAACATTATAAAATCCATGTACACAAACTGGCAAAAAACACATATATTTCTTCCCACAAGGCCGTGGGGTGAGACAAGGATGCAGGAGGGCATGCAGCAGCATCTCAGTTAGACTAAAATAATGGTGTCACTCCATACAGCAGCATCTCAGTTAGACTAAAATAATGGTGTCACTCCATACAGCAGCATCTCAGTTAGACTAAAATAATGGTGTCACTCCATACAGCAGCATCTCAGTTAGACTAAAATAATGGTGTCACTCCATACAGCAGCATCTCAGTTAGACTAAAATAATGGTGTCACTCCATACAGCAGCATCTCAGTTAGACTAAAATAATGGTGTCACTCCATACAGCAGCATCTCAGTTAGACTAAAATAATGGTGTCACTCCATACAGCAGCATCTCAGTTAGACTAAAATAATGGTGTCACTCCATACAGCAGCATCTCAGTTAGACTAAAATAATGGTGTCACTCCATACAGCAGCATCTCAGTTAGACTAAAATAATGGTGTCACTCCATACAGCAGCATCTCAGTTAGACTAAAATAATGGTGTCACTCCATACAGCAGCATCTCAATTAGACTAAAATAATGGTGTCACTCCATACAGCAGCATCTCAGTTAGACTAAAATAATGGTGTCACTCCATCAGTAAGTGAACAGAAGATGCTTTAATAAAGAGGTTTGAGACCGATATTACCGTTAAACCCACGTTAACCAAACATTCACCCCTATGACCCCATGTTAACCCCGTCGTGACCTCTAGCCTCCTACCTGCACTTGGTCCACCCCTCCCCCAGGGCAACCCACAGGTGTCTTTCCTCGGCCGTCCCAGCTGAGTGCAGGAAGTCTATAGCCTCTATGGTCAACAGAGGAACCACCACGCTCTTAGCCAGCTCTGTCCCTCCAGAGGTCTGGATCACCTGGAGGAGAAGAGGTTAAACCATTACCCTCACCACTAACTACTAGGCTCTTAGCCAGCTCTGTCCCTCCAGAGGTCAGGATCACCTGGAGGAGAAGAGTTTAAACCATTACCCTCACCACTAACTACTAGGCTCTAAAACCATTACCTTAACCCTCACCACTAACTACTAGGCTCTTAAACCATGACCCTAACCACTAACTATTAGGCTCAAACCATTACCCTAACCACTAACTACTAGGCTCTTACACCATTACCCTAACCCTCACCACTAACTACTAGGCTCTTAAACCATTACCCTAACCCTCACCACTAACCACCACGCTCTTAGCCAGCTCTGTACCTCCAGAGGTCTGGATCACCTGGAGGAGAAGAGGTTAAACCATTACCCTCACCACTAACTACTAGGCTCTTAAACCATTACCCTAACCCTCACCACTAACTACTAGGCTCTTAAACAATTACCCAAACCCTCACCACTAACTACTAGGCTATTAAAACATTACCCTAACCCTCAACACTAACTCCTAGGCTCTTAAACCATTACCCTAACCCTCACCACTAACTTCTAGGCTCTTAAACCATTACCCTAACCCTCATCACTAACTACTAGGCTATTAAACCATTACCCTAACCCTCACCACTAACTACTAGGCTCTTAAACCTTTACCCTAACCCTCACCACTAACTACTAGGCTATTAAACCATTATCCTAACCCTCACCACTAACTCCTAGGCTCTTAAACCATTACCCTAACCCTCACCACTAACTACTAGGCTCTTAAATCATTACCTTAACCCTCACCACCAACTACTAGGCTCTTAAACCATTACCCTAACCCTCACCACTAACTACTAGGCTCTTAAACCATTACCCCAACCCTCACCACTAACTCCTAGGCTCTTAAACCATTACCCTAACCCTCACCACTAACTCCTAGGCTCTTAAACCATTACCCTAACCCTCACCACTAACTACTAGGCTCTTAAACCATTACCCTAACCCTCACCACTAACTACTAGGCTCGTAAACCATTACCCTAACCCTCACCACTAACTACTAGGCTCTTAAACCATTACTCTAACCCTCACCACTAACTACTGGGCTCTTAAATCATTACCCTAACACTCACCACTAACTACTAGGCTCTTAAACCATTACCCTAACCCTCACCACTAACTACTAGGCTCTTAAACCATTATCCTAACCCTCACCACTAACTCCTAGGCTCTTAAACCATTACCCTAACCCTCACCACTAACTACTAGGCTCTTAAATCATTACCCTAACCCTCACCACCAACTACTAGGCTCTTAAACCATTACCCTAACCCTCACCACTAACTACTAGGCTCTTAAACCATTACCCCAACCCTCACCACTAACTCCTAGACTCTTAAACCATTACCCTAACCCTCACCACTAACTCCTAGGCTCTTAAACCATTACCTTAACCCTCACCACTAACTACTAGGCTCTTAAACCATTATCCTAACCCTCACCACTAACTACTAGGCGATTAAACCATTACCCTAACCCTCACCACTAACTACTAGGCTCTTAAACCATTACCCTAACCCTCACCACTAACTCCTAGGCTCTTAAACCATTACCCTAACCCTCACCACTAACTACTAGGCTCTTAAATCATTACCCTAACCCTCACCACCAACTACTAGGCTCTTAAACCATTACCCTAACCCTCACCACTAACTACTAGGCTCTTAAACCATTACCCCAACCCTCACCACTAACTCCTAGGCTCTTAAACCATTACCCTAACCCTCACCACTAACTCCTAGGCTCTTAAACCATTACCTTAACCCTCACCACTAACTACTAGGCTCTTAAACCATTATCCTAACCCTCACCACTAACTACTAGGGTCTTAAACCATTACCCTAACCCTCACCACTAACTACTAGGCTCTTAAACCATTACCCTAACCCTCACCACTAACTACTAGGCTCTTAAACCATTACCCTAACCCTCACCACTAACCCCTAGGCTCTTAAACCATTCCCCTAACCCTCACCACTAACTACTAGGCTCTTAAACCATTACCCTAACCATCACCACTAACTCCTAGGCTCTTAGCCAGCTCTGACCCTCCAGAGGTCTGGATCACCTGGAAGGTTGTGGGGACGGAATGGAGTGGAATCTGGCTTAACCATGAATAACAGAGCAGAGCAGTCTGTCTCTCACCATCCTGACTGGTGTGAACAGGAACAGGAATACATGGAATAACAGAGTAGAGCAGTCTGTCTCTCACCATCCTGACTGGTGTGAACAGGAACAGGAACAAAACATGGAATAACAGAGTAGAGCAGTCTGTCTCTCACCATCCTGACTGGTGTGAACAGGAACAGGAACAAAACATGGATTAACAGAGTAGAGCAGTCTTTCTCTCACCATCCTGAGTGGTGTGAACAGGAAGTGGACCAGATCATCAGCGCTGGGGTTCTGGATGTGGGACTTCAACTTCCCCTGGGGGAGACATGGAAAGAAAGAAATATACAAATGTAAAAGAATGTTAGATGTTTTTTTTGTTTGTTTTTTACAGTTAAAGTATATATTAAATAACATCATTCATCTTTGGTGTCTTACCAGCAGGTTGAAGGCATGTTTGAACTTCTGGAAACAGTCAACAAACTCCTCCTGAGTGGGAGGCTTGGCTCGCAGTGTTAGAACTCCCTCTGGTGGACAGAGAGAGACATGACAGGTAACACAGTATTACAGTAGGATAGAGAGAGACATGACAGGTAACACAGTATTACAGTAGGATAGAGAGAGACATGACAGGTAACACAGTATTACAGTAGGATAGAGAGAGACATGACAGGTAACACAGTATTACAGTAGGAGAGAGAGAGACATGACAGGTAACACAGTATTACAGTAGGATAGTCCCTAGTCTAGTACATACAGTATTACAGTAGGATAGTCCCTAGTCTAGTACATACAGTATTACAGTAGGAGAGAGAGAGACATGACAGGTAACACAGTATTACAGTAGGAGAGAGAGAGACATGACAGGTAACACAGTATTACAGTAGGATAGTCCCTAGTCTAGTACATACAGTATTACAGTAGGATAGTCCCTAGTCTAGTACACACAGTATTACAGTAGGAGAGAGAGAGACATGACAGGTAACACAGTATTACAGTAGGAGAGAGAGAGACATGACAGGTAACACAGTATTACAGTAGGATAGTCCCTAGTCTAGTACATACAGTATTACAGTAGGATAGTCCCTAGTCTAGTACATACAGTATTACAGTAGGAGAAAGAGAGACATGACAGGTAACACAGTATTACAGTAGGAGAGAGAGAGACATGACAGGTAACACAGTATTACAGTAGGAGAGAGAGAGACATGACAGGTAACACAGTATTACAGTAGGATAGAGAGAGACATGACAGGTAACACAGTATTACAGTAGGATAGTCCCTAGTCTAGTACATACAGTATTACAGTAGGATAGTCCCTAGTCTAGTACATACAGTATTACAGTAGGATAGTCCCTAGTCTAGTATATACAGTATTACAGTAGGAGAGAGAGAGACATGACAGGTAACACAGTATTACAGTAGGATAGTCCCTAGTCTAGTACATACAGTATTACAGTAGGAGAGTCCCTAGTCTAGTACATACAGTATTACAGTAGGATAGTCCCTAGTCTAGTACATACAGTATTACAGTAGGATAGTCACTAGTCTAGTACATACAGTATTACAGTAGGACAGAGAGAGACATGACAGGTAACACAGTATTACAGTAGGACAGAGAGAGACATGACAGGTAACACAGTATTACAGTAGGATAGTCCCTAGTCTAGTACATACAGTATTACAGTAGGACAGAGAGAGACATGACAGGTAACACAGTATTACAGTAGGATAGAGAGAGACATGACAGGTAACACAGTATTACAGTAGGATAGTCCCTAGTCTAGTACATACAGTATTACAGTAGGATAGTCCCTAGTCTAGTACACACAGTATTACAGTAGGAGAGAGAGAGACATGACAGGTAACACAGTATTACAGTAGGAGAGAGAGAGACATGACAGGTAACACAGTATTACAGTAGGATAGTCCCTAGTCTAGTACATACAGTATTACAGTAGGATAGTCCCTAGTCTAGTACATACAGTATTACAGTAGGAGAGAGAGAGACATGACAGGTAACACAGTATTACAGTAGGAGAGAGAGAGACATGACAGGTAACACAGTATTACAGTAGGATAGTCCCTAGTCTAGTACATACAGTATTACAGTAGGATAGTCCCTAGTCTAGTACACACAGTATTACAGTAGGAGAGAGAGAGACATGACAGGTAACACAGTATTACAGTAGGAGAGAGAGAGACATGACAGGTAACACAGTATTACAGTAGGATAGTCCCTAGTCTAGTACATACAGTATTACAGTAGGATAGTCCCTAGTCTAGTACATACAGTATTACAGTAGGAGAAAGAGAGACATGACAGGTAACACAGTATTACAGTAGGAGAGAGAGAGACATGACAGGTAACACAGTATTACAGTAGGAGAGAGAGAGACATGACAGGTAACACAGTATTACAGTAGGATAGAGAGAGACATGACAGGTAACACAGTATTACAGTAGGATAGTCCCTAGTCTAGTACATACAGTATTACAGTAGGATAGTCCCTAGTCTAGTACATACAGTATTACAGTAGGATAGTCCCTAGTCTAGTATATACAGTATTACAGTAGGAGAGAGAGAGACATGACAGGTAACACAGTATTACAGTAGGATAGTCCCTAGTCTAGTACATACAGTATTACAGTAGGAGAGTCCCTAGTCTAGTACATACAGTATTACAGTAGGATAGTCCCTAGTCTAGTACATACAGTATTACAGTAGGAGAGAGAGAGACATGACAGGTAACACAGTATTACAGTAGGAGAGAGAGAGACATGACAGGTAACACAGTATTACAGTAGGATAGTCCCTAGTCTAGTACATACAGTATTACAGTAGGATAGTCCCTAGTCTAGTACATACAGTATTACAGTAGGAGAAAGAGAGACATGACAGGTAACACAGTATTACAGTAGGAGAGAGAGAGACATGACAGGTAACACAGTATTACAGTAGGAGAGAGAGAGACATGACAGGTAACACAGTATTACAGTAGGATAGAGAGAGACATGACAGGTAACACAGTATTACAGTAGGATAGTCCCTAGTCTAGTACATACAGTATTACAGTAGGATAGTCCCTAGTCTAGTACATACAGTATTACAGTAGGATAGTCCCTAGTCTAGTATATACAGTATTACAGTAGGAGAGAGAGAGACATGACAGGTAACACAGTATTACAGTAGGATAGTCCCTAGTCTAGTACATACAGTATTACAGTAGGAGAGTCCCTAGTCTAGTACATACAGTATTACAGTAGGATAGTCCCTAGTCTAGTACATACAGTATTACAGTAGGATAGTCACTAGTCTAGTACATACAGTATTACAGTAGGACAGAGAGAGACATGACAGGTAACACAGTATTACAGTAGGACAGAGAGAGACATGACAGGTAACACAGTATTACAGTAGGATAGTCCCTAGTCTAGTACATACAGTATTACAGTAGGACAGAGAGAGACATGACAGGTAACACAGTATTACAGTAGGATAGTCCCTAGTCTAGTACATACAGTATTACAGTAGGAGAGAGAGAGACATGACAGGTAACACAGTATTACAGTAGGATAGTCCCTAGTCTAGTACATACAGTATTACAGTAGGATAGTCCCTAGTCTAGTACATACAGTATTACAGTAGGATAGTCCCTAGTCTAGTACATACAGTATTACAGTAGGAGAGAGAGAGACATGACAGGTAACACAGTATTACAGTAGGAGAGAGAGAGACATGACAGGTAACACAGTATTACAGTAGGATAGTCCCTAGTCTAGTACATACAGTATTACAGTAGGATAGTCCCTAGTCTAGTACATATAGTATTACAGTAGGATAGGCACTAGTCACTAGTCTAGTACATACAGTATTACAGTAGGATAGTCACTAGTCACTAGTCTAGTACAGGACCGGGCCAGAAGGACTACAAACTAGATCTAAAGAACTACAACACCCACCTCCGGGTCCCTTCTTCTTGTTCTTTTTAGATTTCTTCCTCTTAGAGAGCTCGCTGAAGGCCTCAGCCGCTTTCTGCAGTTTGGTCACGAAGAACTCGATGTGGTCCAGAATGTGGTTCAGGATTTGCTGCAAGAGAAGACAGTTGTGTTTAAAAGACACACAGACAGACTTCCTTTGTTAATCACTAAATGAAGTCATGTAATGTAATATAGGTGCAGATTGACAGTAGCTGCCAGGCTCAACATGAGCTGTGTTGTTGTTGTTGCTGGAGATGCTGCTATAGTCAATCAGTGTAAAACACTAGGACTTTCCTTTACAACAGCAGTCCCTGTTTATCTCTTCTCTGTGTATTTTCCAAGCTTGGCGAAAAAGAATAGCGTGGGAGAGGAGGGTAGTGCCTCATACTGTATCACAAGTTGCATTTACTTTAAATCTGTAATGATTTACTACAGAACAGACTACTGATCCAAGACTCCTAATAGTGGTGTATCCTTGTTGTTACTACAGAACAGACTACTGATCCAAGACTCCTAATAGTGGTGTATCCTTGTTGTTACTACAGAACAGACTACTGATCCAAGACTCCTAATAGTGGTGTATCCTTGTTGTTACTACAGAACAGACTACTGATCCAAGACTCCTAATAGTGGTGTATCCTTGTTGTTACTACAGAACAGACTACTGATCCAAGACTCCTAATAGTGGTGTATCCTTGTTGTTACTACAGAACAGACTACTGATCCAAGACTCCTAATAGTGGTGTATCCTTGTTGTTACTACAGAACAGACTACTGATCCAAGACTCCTAATAGTGGTGTATCCTTGTTGTTACTACAGAACAGACTACTGATCCAAGACTCCTAATAGTGGTGTATCCTTGTTGTTACTACAGAACAGACTACTGATCCAAGACTCCTAATAGTGGTGTATCCTTGTTGTTACTACAGAACAGACTACTGATCCAAGACTCCTAATAGTGGTGTATCCTTGTTGTTACTACAGAACAGACTACTGATCCAGGACTCCTAATAGTGGTGTATCCTTGTTGTTACTACAGAACAGACTACTGATCCAAGACTCCTAATAGTGGTGTATCCTTGTTGTTACTACAGAACAGACTACTGATCCAAGACTCCTAATAGTGGTGTATCCTTGTTGTTACTACAGAACAGACTACTGATCCAAGACTCCTAATAGTGGTGTATCCTTGTTGTTACTACAGAACAGACTACTGATCCAAGACTCCTAATAGTGGTGTATCCTTGTTGTTACTACAGAACAGACTACTGATCCAAGACTCCTAATAGTGGTGTATCCTTGTTGTTACTACAGAACAGACTACTGATCCAAGACTCCTAATAGTGGTGTATCCTTGTTGTTACTACAGAACAGACTACTGATCCAAGACTCCTAATAGTGGTGTATCCTTGTTGTTACTACAGAACAGACTACTGATCCAAGACTCCTAATAGTGGTGTATCCTTGTTGTTACTACAGAACAGACTACTGATCTACAGCTCCTAATAGTGGTGTATCCTTGTTGTTACTACAGAACAGACTACTGATCTACAGCTCCTAATAGTGGTGTATCCTTGTTGTTACTACAGAACAGACTACTGATCTACAGCTCCTAATAGTGGTGTATCCTTGTTGTTACTACAGAACAGACTACTGATCTACAGCTCCTAATTGTGGTGTATCCTTGTTGTTACTACAGCCGTGTTCTATTGGTTAGTATTAGAAGCACCTATATATGTCTGAAACTGTCATTCACGCTAGTTTCCACTCATCTGAACATGGCATCTCATCTTCACCTGAAGACCTGACTCCAGATCAGCCTCTAGGTGAAACTACTCATCAGTCTGCAGTATTGAAGAACCAAACAAACGACTGAAGACCTGACTCCAGATCAGCCTGTAGGTGAAACTAACCACCAGTCTGCAGTATTGAAGAACCAAACAAACGACTGAAGACCTGACTCCAGATCAGCCTCCAGGTGAAACTACTCATCAGTCTGCAGTATTGAAGAACCAAACAAACGACTGAAGACCTGACTCCAGATCAGCCTCCAGGTGAAACTACTCATCAGTCTGCAGTATTGAAGAACCAAACAAACGACTGAAGACCTGACTCCAGATCAGCCTCTAGGTGAAACTACTCATCAGTCTGCAGTATTGAAGAACCAAACAAACGACTGAAGACCTGACTCCAGATCAGCCTCTAGGTGAAACTACTCATCAGTCTGCAGTATTGAAGAACCAAACAAACGACTGAAGACCTGACTCCAGATCAGCCTCTAGGTGAAACTAACCACCAGTCTGCAGTATTGAAAAACCAAACAAACGACTGAAGACCTGACTCTAGATCAGCCTCCAGGTGAAACTAACCACCAGTCTGCAGTATTGAAGAACCAAACAAACGACTGAAGACCTGACTCCAGATCAGCCTCTAGGTGCAACTACTCATCAGTCTGCAGTATTGAAGAACCAAACAAACGACTGAAGACCTGACTCCAGATCAGCCTGTAGGTGAAACTACTCATCAGTCTGCAGTATTGAAGAACCAAACAAACGACTGAAGACCTGACTCCAGATCAGCCTCTAGGTGAAACTACTCATCAGTCTGCAGTAATGAAGAAACAAACGGATAGTTTCTTTCCTCCAACGATACTAGATCTATTAAACACACATTCCTGGACGCACACTGACACTGCCGACACTCTGCCGACACTCTGCTGATGGACTCACAGAGAGCGAGGTAGACAGACTGACAGACAGACGGTATCAGTATGTGGTATCTGGACGGACGGACAGTGGGAAACACTCACCACGTCTCGATCCACTCTGGTAGCCATCATCTCCGAAGGTTCATTCTGGTCAGAATACTGAGGCTGTTTATCATCTGATAGAAACAGGTGGAGAGGGAGGAGGGGAAGGAGGGGGAGGAGAGGGAAGAGGGGGAGGAGGGGGAAGAGAGGGAAGAGGGGGAGGAGGGGAAAGAGGGGAAAGAGAAGGGAATTAGAACAGTGATCTTCCCAATGAACTTATTCTCAAATCAAATGTTATTTGTCACATGCGCCGAATACAACAGGTATGTAGACTTGACCATGAAACTTACAGGCTCTTAACCAACAATGCAGAATACAACAGGTATGTAGACTTGACCATGAAACTTACAGGCTCTTAACCAACAATGCAGAATACAACAGGTATGTAGACTTGACCATGAAACTTACAGGCTCTTAACCAACAATGCAGAATACAACAGGTATGTAGACTTGACCATGAAACTTACAGGCTCTTAACCAACAATGCAGAATACAACAGGTATGTAGACTTGACCATGAAACTTACAGGCTCTTAACCAACAATGCAGAATACAACAGGTATGTAGACTTGACCATGAAACTTACAGGCTCTTAACCAACAATGCAGAATACAACAGGTATGTAGACTTGACCATGAAACTTACAGGCTCTTAACCAACAATGCAGAATACAACAGGTATGTAGACTTGACCATGAAACTTACAGGCTCTTAACCAACAATGCAGAATACAACAGGTATGTAGACTTGACCATGAAACTTACAGGCTCTTAACCAACAATGCAGAATACAACAGGTATGTAGACTTGACCATGAAACTTACAGGCTCTTAACCAACAATGCAGAATACAACAGGTATGTGGACTTGACTATGAAACTTACAGGCTCTTAACCAACAATGCAGAATACAACAGGTATGGAGTACCCTCCAAGCTCGTCATCAAGCTCGAGACCCTGGGTCTCGACCCCGCCCTGTGCAACTGGGTACTGGACTTCCTGAAGGGCCGCCCCCAGGTGGTGAGGGTAGGCAACAACATCTCCTCCCCGCTGATCCTCAACACTGGGGCCCCACAAGGGTGCGTTCTGAGCCCTCTCCTGTACTCCCTGTTCACCCACGACTGTGTGGGCACGCACGCCTCCAGCTCAATCATCAAGTTTGCGGACGACACAACAGTGGTAGGCTTGATTACCAACAACGACGAGACGGCCTACAGGGAGGAGGTGAGGGCCCTCGGAGTGTGGTGTCAGGAAAATAACCTCACACTCAACGTCAACAAAACTAAGGAGATGATTGTGGACTTCAGGAAACAGCAGAGGGAACACCCCCCTATCCACATCGATGGAACAGTAGTGGAGAGGGTAGCAAGTTTTATGTTCCTCGGCATACACATCACAGACAAACTGAATTGGTCCACCCACACAGACAGCATCGTGAAGAAGGCGCAGCAGCGCCTCTTCAACCTCAGGAGGCTGAAGAAATTCGGCTTGTCACCAAAAGCACTCACAAACTTCTACAGATGCACAATCGAGAGCATCCTGGCGGGCTGTATCACCGCCTGGTACGGCAACTGCTCCGCCCACAACCGTAAGGCTCTCCAGAGGGTAGTGAGGTCTGCACAACGCATCACCGGGGGCAAACTACCTGCCCTCCAAGACACCTACACCACCCGATGTTACAGGAAGGCCATAAAGATCATCAAGGACATCAACCACCCGAGCCACTGCCTGTTCACCCCGCTATCATCCAGAAGGCGAGGTCAGTACAGGTGCATCAAAGCAGGGACCGAGAGACTGAAAAACAGCTTCTATCTCAAGGCCATCAGACTGTTAAACAGCCACCACTAACATTGAGTGGCTGCTGCCAACACAATGACACTGACACTGACTCAACTCCAGCCACTTTAATAATGGGAATTGATGGGAAATGATGTAAATATATCACTAGCCACTTTAAACAATGCTACCTTATATAATGTTACATACCCTACATTATTCATCTCATATGTATATGTATATACTGTACTCTATATCATCGACTGCATCCTTATGTAATACATGTATCACTAGCCACTTTAACTATGCCACTTTGTTTACATACTCATCTCATATGTATATACTGTACTCGATACCATCTACTGTATCTTGCCTATGCTGCTCTGTACCATCACTCATTCATATATCCTTATGTACATATTCTTTATCCCCTTACACTGTGTATAAGACAGTAGTTTTGGAATTGTTAGTTAGATTACTTGTTGGTTATTACTGCATTGTCGAACTAGAAGCACAAGCATTTCGCTACACTCGCATTAACATCTGCTAACCATGTTTATGTGACAAATCAAATTTGATTTGATTTGATGTAGACTTGACCATGAAACTTACAGGCTCTTAACCAACAATGCAGAATACAACAGGTATGTAGACTTGACCATGAAACTTACAGGCTCTTAACCAACAATGCAGAATACAACAGGTATGTAGACTTGACCATGAAACTTACAGGCTCTTAACCAACAATGCAGAATACAACAGGTATGTAGACTTGACCATGAAACTTACAGGCTCTTAACCAACAATGCAGAATTTTTTAAAGTAAGAAAATATTTGCTACAAGAGCATTAGTGAGTTTGGGCGATTAGGCCTGGCTCGCAGTCGGCGTTCCAATTCATCCCAAAAGTGTTCCATGGGGTTGAGGTCAGGGCTCTGTGCAGGCCAGTCAAGTTCTTCCAAACCCAGATTTGTCTGTCTCACTGCCATATGGTGTTTCATCACTCCAGAGAACGTGGTTCAACTGCCCCAGAGTCCAATGGAGGCGAGCTGTACACCACTCCAGATAACGTGGTTCAACTGCCCCAGAGTCCAATGGAGGCGAGCTGTACACCACTCCAGATAACGTGGTTCAACTGCCCCAGAGTCCAATGGAGGCGAGCTGTACACCACTCCAGATAACGTGGTTCAACTGCCCCAGAGTCCAATGGAGGCGAGCTGTACACCACTCCAGATAACGTGGTTCAACTGCCCCAGAGTCCAATGGAGGCGAGCTGTACACCACTCCAGATAACGTGGTTCAACTGCCCCAGAGTCCAATGGAGGCGAGCTGTACACCACTCCAGATAACGTGGTTCAACTGCCCCAGAGTCCAATGGAGGCCAGCTGTACACCACTCCAGATAACGTGGTTCAACTGCCCCAGAGTCCAATGGAGGCCAGCTGTACACCACTCCAGATAACGTGGTTCAACTGCCCCAGAGTCCAATGGAGGCGAGCTGTACACCACTCCAGATAACGTGGTTCAACTGCCCCAGAGTCCAATGGAGGCGAGCTGTACACCACTCCAGATAACGTGGTTCAACTGCCCCAGAGTCCAATGGAGGCGACCTGTACACCACTCCAGATAACGTGGTTCAACTGCCCCAGAGTCCAATGGAGGCGAGCTGTACACCACTCCAGTCGACGCTTGGCATTGCGCATGGTGATCTTAGGCTTGTGTGCAGTTTCTTGGCCATGGAAACCCATTTCATGAAGCTCCCGGCGAACAGTTCTTGTGCTGACGTTGCTCTACTCTGCTCTGCTGACGTAAGCTCTACTCTCATGGCCGGAAATAGAGGGGTATTACCCGGGTGGTGAGTTAGGGCCTTTAGGCCTGTATTTGTCCTCTCATCCCAGGAGAGAGAGGCCTGTTCCCGGATAGGGAGTTAGGGCCTTTAGGCCTGAAGGTCCACAGTTCCACTGTCCTTAAGGGGGGCAGAGCAGTCAGCCTCTGTGGAGGTTAGCTGCTCTGTCCCCCTTTTTTTTGGCCCATTTCCCCAATACCAGGCCCAGAGTTGGACATAGTGCAATTTCTTTGATGTGTTTCAGTTCTGTATCGGGTATAAAGGACTGGAGTCATTCAGTGTGTTTCAGTTGTGTACCAGGTATAAAGGACCGGAGTCATTCAGTGTGTTTCAGTTCTGTATCAGGTATAAAGGACCGGAGTCATTCAGTGTGTTTCAGTTCTGTATCAGGTATAAAGGACCGGAGTCATTCAGTGTGTTTCAGTTCTGTATCAGGTATAAAGGACCGGAGTCATTCAGTGTGTTTCAGTTCTGTACCAGGTATAAAGGACCGGAGTCATTCAGTGTGTTTCAGTTCTGTATCAGGTATAAAGGACCGGAGTCATTCAGTGTGTTTCAGTTCTGTATCAGGTATAAAGGACCGGAGTCATTCAGTGTGTTTCAGTTCTGTATCAGGTATAAAGGACCGGAGTCATTCAGTGTGTTTCAGTTCTGTATCAGGTATAAAGGACCGGAGTCATTCAGTGTGTTTCAGTTCTGTATCAGGTATAAAGGACCGGAGTCATTCAGTGTGTTTCAGTTCTGTATCAGGTATAAAGGACCGGAGTCATTCAGTGTGTTTCAGTTCTGTATCAGGTATAAAGGACCGGAGTCATTCAGTGTGTTTCAGTTCTGTATCAGGTATAAAGGACCGGAGTCATTCAGTGTGTTTCAGTTCTGTATCAGGTATAAAGGACCGGAGTCATTCAGTGTGTTTCAGTTCTGTATCAGATATAAAGGACCGGAGTCATTCAGTGTGTTTCAGTTCTGTATCAGGTATAAAGGACCGGAGTCATTCAGTGTGTTTCAGTTCTGTATCAGGTATAAAGGACCGGAGTCATTCAGTGTGTTTCAGTTCTGTATCAGGTATAAAGGACCGGAGTCATTCAGTGTGTTTCAGTTCTGTATCAGGTATAAAGGACCGGAGTCATTCAGTGTGTTTCAGTTCTGTATCAGGTATAAAGGACCGGAGTCATTCAGTGTGTTTCAGTTCTGTATCAGGTATAAAGGACCGGAGTCATTCAGTGTGTTTCAGTTCTGTATCAGGTATAAAGGACCGGAGTCATTCAGTGTGTTTCAGTTCTGTATCAGGTATAAAGGACCTTCAGTAATAATTATGTGTCATTAAGTAGTACTGTAAGCTGTTTGAGTTTAGTTGTAGTTGTTGTTGTTGTTCTATTAGTTGTAGTTGTTGTAGTAGATGTTGTTGTTGTTCTATTAGTTGTAGTTGTTGTAGTAGTTGTAGTTGTTGTAGTAGTTGTTGTAGTTGTTGTAGTAGATGTTGTTGTTGTTGTTGTAGGTGTTATTGTATTAGTTGTAGTTGTTGAAGTAGATGTTGTTGTTGTTGTAGTTGTTGTTGTATCAGTTGTAGTTGTTGTAGTAGATGTTGTTGTTGTAGTTGTTGTATTAGTTGTAGTTGTTGTAGTAGATGTTGTTGTTGTTGTTGAAGTAGATGGTGTTGTTGTAGGTGTTGTTGTTGTTGTAGGTGTTGTTGTATTAGTTGTAGTTGTTGTAGTAGATGGTGTTGTTGTTGTTGTTGTTGTATTAGTTGTTGTTGTTCAAGTAGATGTTATTGTTGTAGTAGATGTTGTTGTTGTATTAGTTGTAGTTGTATTAGTTGTAGTTGTTGTAGTAGATGTTGTTGTTGTAGTTGTTGTAGTAGATGTTGTTGTTGTAGGTGTTGTTGTTGTAGGTGTTGTTGTATTAGTTGTAGTTGTTGTAGTAGATGTTGTAGTTGTTGTTTTATTAGTTGCAGTTGTAGATGTTGTAGTTGTTGTAGTAGATGTTGTTGTTGTAGGTGTTGTTGTATTAGTTGTAGTTGTTGTAGTAGATGTTGTTGTTGTTGTAGTTGTCGTATTAGTTGTAGTTGTTGTAGTAGATGTTGTTGTTGTTGTTGTAGTTGTTGTATTAGTTGTAGTTGTTGTAGTAGATGTTGTTGTTGTTGTAGTTGTATTAGTTGTAGTTGTTGTTGTATTAGTTGTAGTTGTTGTAGTAGATGTTGTTGTTGTTGTTGTTGTTGTATTAGTAGATGTTGTTGTAGTTGTTGTAGTAGATGTTGTTGTTGTAGTAGATGTTGTTGTTGTAGTTGTTGTAGTAGATGTTGTTGTTGTTGTAGTAGTAGTAGTTGTTGTTGTTGTTGTTATATTAGTTGTAGTTGTTGTAGTAGATGTTGTTGTAGTTGTTGTAGTAGATGTTGTTGTTGTAGTAGATGTTGTTGTTGTAGTTGTTGTAGTAGATGTTGTTGTTGTTGTAGTTGTTGTTGTTGTTATATTAGTTGTAGTTGTTGTAGTAGATGTTGTTGTTGTTGTTGTAGTTGTTGTATTGGTTGTAGTTGTTGTAGTAGATGTTGTTGTTGTATTAGTTGTAGTTGTTGAAGTAGTTGTTGTATTAGTTGTAGTTGTTGAAGTAGATGTTGCTGTTGTTGTTGTAGGTGTTGTTGTATTAGTTGTAGTTGTTGAAGTAGATGTTGTTGTTGTTGATGTAGGTGTTGTTGTATTAGTTGTAGTTGTTGTATTAGTTGTAGTTGTTGTAGTAGATGTTGTTGTAGTTGTTGTAGTAGATGTTGTTGTTGTAGTAGATGTTGTTGTTGTAGTTGTTGTAGTAGATGTTGTTGTTGTTGTTGTATTAGTTGTAGTTGTTGTAGGTGTTGTTGTATTAGTTGTAGTTGTTGAAGTAGATGTTGCTGTTGTTGTTGTAGGTGTTGTTGTATTAGTTGTAGTTGTTAAAGTAGATGTTGTTGTTGTTGATGTAGATGTTGTTGTATTAGTTGTAGTTGTTGTAGTAGATGTTGTTGTTGTTGTTGTTGTAGTTGTTGTATTAGTTGTAGTTGTTGTAGTAGATGTTGTTGTTGTTGTTGTATTAGTTGTAGTTGTTGTAGTAGATGTAGTTGTTGTATTAGTTGTAGTTGTTGTAGTAGATGTTGTTGTTGTTGTTGTTGTATTAGTTGTAGTTGTTGTAGTAGATGTTGTTGTAGTTGTTGTAGTAGATGTTGTTGTTGTAGTTGTTGTAGTAGATGTTGTTGTTGTTGTAGTTGTTGTTGTTGTTATATTAGTTGTAGTTGTTGTAGTAGATGTTGTTGTTGTTGTAGTTGTTGTATTAGTTGTAGTTGTTGTAGTAGATGTTGTTGTTGTATTAGTTGTAGTTGTTGAAGTAGTTGGTGTATTAGTTGTAGTTGTTGAAGTAGTTGTTGTTGTTGTTGTAGGTGTTGTTGTATTAGTTGTAGTTGTTGAAGTAGATGTTGTTGTTGTTGTATTAGTTGTAGTTGTTGTAGGTGTTGTTGTATTAGTTGTAGTTGTTGAAGTAGATGTTGCTGTAGTTGTTGTATTAGTTGTAGTTGTTGTAGTAGATGTTGTTGTTGTTGTTGTAGTTGTTGTATTAGTTGTAGTTGTTGTAGTAGATGTTGTTGTTGTTGTATTAGTTGTAGTTGTTGTAGTAGATGTTGTTGTAGTTGTTGTAGTAGATGTTGTTGTTGTAGTAGATGTTGTTGTTGTAGTTGTTGTAGTAGATGTTGTAGTAGATGTTGTTGTTGTAGTAGATGTTGTTGTAGTTGTTGTTGTTGTAGTAGATGTTGTTGTTGTAGTAGATGTTGTTGTAGTAGATGTTGTTGTAGTTGTTGTTGTTGTTGTTGTAGGTGTTGTTGTATTAGTTGTAGTTGTTGTTGTAGTTGTACTAGTTGTAATTGTTGTAGTATATGTTGTTGTTGTAGTTGTTGTTGTTGTAGTAGATGTTGTTGTTGTAGTAGATGTTGTTGTTGTTGTTGTATTAGTTGTAGTTGTTGAAGTAGATGTTGTTGTTGTTGTTGTTGTAGTTGTATTAGTTGTAGTTGTTGAAGTAGATGTTGTTGTTGTTGTATTAGTTGTAGTTGTTGTAGTAGATGTTGTTGTTGTTGTAGTTGTTGTAGTAGATGTTGTTGTTGTTGTTGTATTAGTTGTAGTTGTTGTAGTATATGTTGTTGTAGTTGTTGTAGTAGATGTTGTTGTTGTAGTTGTTGTAGTAGATGTTGTTGTAGTTGTTGTTGTTGTAGTAGATGTTGTTGTTGTAGTAGATGTTGTTGTAGTTGTTGTTGTTGTAGTAGATGTTGTTGTTGTAGTAGATGTTGTTGTAGTAGATGTTGTTGTAGTTGTTGTTGTTGTAGTAGATGTTGTTGTTGTTGTTGTTGTAGGTGTTGTTGTATTAGTTGTAGTTGTTGTTGTAGTTGTACTAGTTGTAATTGTTGTAGTATATGTTGTTGTTGTTGTAGTAGATGTTGTTGGTGTAGTAGATGTTGTTGTTGTTGTTGTATTAGTTGTAGTTGTTGAAGTAGATGTTGTTGTTGTTGTTGTAGTTGTATTAGTTGTTGTAGTAGATGTTGTTGTTGTTGTTGTAGTTGTTGTATTAGTTGTAGTTGTTGAAGTAGATGTTGTTGTTGTTGTATTAGTTGTAGTTGTTGTAGTAGATGTTGTTGTTGTTGTTGTTGTAGTTGTTGTATTAGTTGTAGTTGTTGAAGTAGATGTTGTTGTTGTTGTATTAGTTGTAGTTGTTGTAGTAGATGTTGTTGTTGTTGTAGTTGTTGTATTAGTTGTAGTTGTTGAAGTAGATGTTGTTGTTGTTGTAGTTGTTGTAGTAGATGTTGTTGTTGTAGTTGTTGTATTAGTTGTAGATGTTGTTGTTGTAGTTGTTGTATTAGTTGTAGATGTTGTTGTTGTTGTAGTTGTTGTAGTTGTTGTTGTTGTAGTTGTTGTTGTTGTTGTAGTAGATGATGTTGTTGTTGTTGTTGTAGTTGTTGTTGTAGTTGTTGTTGTTGTAGTAGATGTTGTAGTTGTTGTTGTTGTAGTAGATGTTGTTGTTGTTGTTGAAGTAGATGTTGTTGTAGTTGTTGTTGTTGTAAGAGATGTTGTTGTTGTTGTTGTAGTAGATGTTGTTGTTGTTGTACTAGTTGTAGTTGTTGTTGTTGTTGTTGTAGTAGATGTTGTTGTTGTTGTTGTTGTCTCTCTTCAAAAGGAAAAAGGAAAAGCTCGTATTCCTTCTTAAATTCCAGGAATATCATTTTCTTCTTAACCATGTAAAGATTGTTGTTGAGATAGTGATGTATTTGTCTTTTTCTTTAATTCTAAATCAGATGTAACTTTTGCTGAGTATGAGATTACTCAGCAATGTACCCTCTTAGAGGCCTCCCAAATGATATCGGAGGTTGGCTTGTCTCTGCCCTCTTGGTCTACATTTGTAAAGGTAAAGATGGTAAAGATTTGTATTTTTAGTTTTAATACATTTGGGGTCCAGAAGATGTGCTCTGTTCATTCTCTATGAACATACTGAAGTGATATTGAAACAGCCAATGGTTGTGCTGTACTCCGTGTACTCCGAGGGGATCAGACATGTCAAGTAGCTCTCAGAAACCGGTAGGTATCTCCATGTAAAGCCTTGTAGAGACAGTCAGTGGTTCAGTCTCACTACATCCCCTGGTTGAACCCCTAGAACAGCTCTATCTCTCAACTGGCACCTGGTTGAACCCCTAGAACAGCTCTTTCTCTCAACTATCACCTGGTTGAACCCCTAGATCAGCTCTATCTCTCAACTATCACCTGGTTGAACCCCTAGAACAGCTATCTCTCAACTATCACCTGGTTGAACCCCTAGGACAGCCCTATCTCTCAACTATCACCTGGTTGAACCCCTAGAACAGCTCTATCTCTCAACTATCACCTGGTTGAACCCCTAGAACATCTCTTTCTCTCAACTATCACCTGGTTGAACCCCTAGAACAGCTCTATCTCTCAACTATCACCTGGTTGAACCCCTAGAACAGCCCTATCTCTCAACTATCACCTGGTTGAACCCCTAGAACAGCTCTATCTCTCAACTATCACCTGGTTGAACCCCTAGAACAGCTCTATCTCTCAACTATCACCTGGTTGAACCCCTAGAACAGCTCTATCTCTCAACTATCACCTGGTTGAACCCCTAGAACAGCTCTTTCTCTCAACTATCACCTGGTTGAACCCCTAGAACAGCTCTATCTCTCAACTAAACTGTTGTTCAAGTCCATTCATGTTGCCATATCATTGACTGCTGAGTGATATCCTGCTTATTAGAAGGCAGAACCTTCCAGACTCAGTAAGTCCCGGTAACGTGTGTTTCCTTACAGTCCTGCTGCTCCGCCGCCCAGGCTGACCAGGCTGCCACACGACTCCTCACGTCCACCTGGGTGAGAGTGGCGGGGGGCTCGGGGGCGGGCGCCGCGGGGGGCGGCGGGATGACCCCGTCACTCTTCAGAATCATCCTATAGGAGTACGGGAAGAGGAGAGAACAGGCAGATAGACAATCAGATACAGACCAGACCCAGATTCAATTCACAGATACAAACAGCACCCCATACAGCACTGATACAGATACAGCCATGGAATGGAAACCAGCCAATCACAACAACTACTTTAACAACTACAGAAACCCATACCAAGCCCAGTTTAATATTAAAACCTTCAGGATAAGAACCCATTCTAACAGAGCCCTATAAAGTAACAGAACCCAGAGCCCTATAAAGTAACAGAACCCATTCTAACAGAGCCCTATAAAGTAACAGAACCCAGAGCCCTATAAAGTAACAGAACCCGTTCTAACAGAACCCTATAAAGTAACAGAACCCATTATAACAGAGCCCTATAAAGTAACAGAACCCATTATAACAGAGCTCTATAAAGTAACAGAACCCATTCTAGCAGAGCCCTATAAAGTAACAGAACCCGTTCTAACAGAACCCTATAAAGTAACAGAAACCATTATAACAGAGCCCTATAAAGTAACAGAACCCATTATAACAGAGCTCTATAAAGTAACAGAACCCATTCTAGCAGAGCTCTATAAAGTAACAGAACCCATTCTAGCAGAGCTCTATAAAGTAACAGAACCCATTCTAACAGAGCCCTATAAAGTAACAGAACCCATTCTAACAGAGCCCTATAAAGTAACAGAACCCATTATAACAGAGCCCTATAAAGTAACAGAACCCATTCTAACAGAGCCCTATAAAGTAACAGAACCCATTATAACAGAGCTCTATAAAATAACGTAGTGTTTCTAGTCTCTACTACAGTACAGAGTCCAGTCAGAGACGACAGGTAGTTAGAGGTGTTTTAACCTAGTGTTTCTAGTCTCTACTACAGTACAGAGTCCAGTCAGAGACGACAGGTAGTTAGAGGTGTTTTAACCTAGTGTTTCTAGTCTCTACTACAGTACAGAGTCCAGTCAGAGACGACAGGTAGTTAGAGGTGTTTTAACCTAGTGTTTCTAGTCTCTACTACAGTACAGAGTCCAGTCAGAGACGACAGGTAGTTAGAGGCATTGTACCGTAGTGTTTCAGGTCTCTTCTTCACCTTGCCTCCCTTCTGATCCATCATGGCCCCCTCTATATCAGCCTGGATCAGGTTGGCCTGGTGGAGACAGACAGACAGAGAGAGAGAGAATACATCACTAACTGTGTGTGCGTGTGTGTGTGTGTGTGTGTGTGTGTGTGTGTGTGTGTGTGTGTGTGTGTGTGTGTGTGTGTGTGTGTGTGTGTGTGTGTGTGTGTGTGTGTGTGTGTGTGTGTACCTTGATGTCGTCACACTGGAACAGGTGCAGGTCTGGTTTGCCCTGGCCCGGCTCCTTACACACCAGAGCCAAGATGGAGTCGTAGTTGCAGGATGACATCACTGCCTGGCAGTGCATGATGGTCCCCAAGGGAAAGTTCTCCAACTCATTCTGAAACAATAACCAACAGGTCAATTAACCAGCTTAAAAACTGTACTGAGACCAGCCCTAACAAACAAGTCAGTTAACAGAACCAGCTTAAAAACTATACTGAGGCCAGCCTTAACAAACAGGTCAGTTAACAGAACCAGCTTAAAAACTATACTGAGGCCAGCCCTAACAAACAGGTCAGTTAACAGAACCAGCTTAAAAACTGTACTGAGGCCAGCCTTAACAAACAGGTCAGTTAACAGAACCAGCTTAAAAACTATACTGAGGCCAGCCCTAACAAACAGGTCAGTTAACAGAACCAGATTAAAAACTGTACTGAGACCAGCCCTAACAAACAGGTCAGTTAACAGAACCAGATTAAAAACTGTACTGAGACCAGCCCTAACAAACAGGTCAGTTAACAGAACCAGCTTAAAAACTGTACTGAGGCCAGCCTCTGAATATTCAGGTCATTAAGGAAGTTATGGTGTCACTGTGAACTTGTGGTTTAAAGTTGGTGTAAAAAGGTTCCCAGAGGAAAGTTTAACAGAGCAGCCTCTTATAGAAGGCCAGGACTATAGGACCCTTTGGTTCACACCTAATACTCATCTAATCACATGGGGAAAATACTACACCATCAACTGATCAGACCACTGATCAGACCACTGACCAAACCACTCATCAATCAACTGATCAAACTACTGATCAGACCACTTGATCAAACCACTGATCAATCAACTGATCAGACCACTGATCAAACCACTGATCAATCAACTGATCAAACCACTGATCAAACTGTTCTTGTTAAAGGCTCTGCATGGTCAATCCACTGTCTGTAGTGGCTGTACATCGTTACAGTGATACGACCTCTGTAGAAGTCAAGGCATTAAAACCTCTTCGGGCTAGGGGGCGGTATTTTCACGTCCGGATGAAAAGCGTGCCCAGAGTAAACTGCCTGCTACTCAGGCCCAGAAGCTAGGATATGCATATAATTGGTAGATTTGGATAGAAAACACCCTAAGGTTTCTAAAACTGTTAAAATATGTTTGTGAGTATAACAGACCTTATTTGGCAGGCGAAACCCCGAGGGCAAACCATCCAGGAATTTGTTTTTGAGGTGACTGTTTTCAAATAGGTTTCTATGTGAATGTAGATTTCTGAGGCATTTGGTTGCAGTTCCTATGGCTTCCACTTGATGCCAACAGTCTTTAGAAATTGGCTGCTGGTTTTCCTTTGAGAAATGAATGATTTCCATGTGTCACTCCAGGTGCACTCTAATGTTTTGGTGTGACCTGGAACGTGCTTCACCTTGTTTTCGTCCGGTATTGAACACAGGTATTATCCCGTTTGAAATTGTATAGATTATTTACGTTTTAAAATATCTAAAGTTGGATTAGGAAAGTTGTTTGAAATGTTTGCACAAAGTTTACAGGTCAATTATTATTATTATTAGACGAGCTGGAACCGGTGTTTTTCTGAATCAAACGCTCCAAATTAATGGACATTTTGGAGATATAACAACGGAATTAATCGAACAAGAGGACCATTTGTGATGTTTATGGGACATATTGGAGTGCCAACAGAAGAAGATCTTCAAAGGTAAGACATTAATTATATCGTTATTTCTGAGTTTTGTGTCGCGCCTGGCATGTTGAAATATGATTGTCATGTGTTTGTTTGATGGGGCGCCGGCCTCAGATAATCCCATGGTATGCTTTCGCCGTAAAGCCTTTTTGAAATCTGACAAAGCGGCTGGATGAACAAGAAGGTAAACTTTAATTTGGTGTATTGCACCTGTGATTGTATGAAAGTTAAATATTTCTAATAATTTATTTTTGAATTTCGCACTCTGCAATTTCACCGGATGTTGTCGAAACGTTCCGCTAGCGGAACCCCCAGCCGTAATAGGTTGATCCATCTGGCGTTTCCCTGAGCATGGCAGGGCTGTTGTGTTTATACAGGACCTGCCGTTTCCCTGAGCATGGCAGGGCTGTTGTGTTTATACAGGACCTGGCGTTTCCCTGAGCATGGCAGGGCTGTTGTGTTTATACAGGACCTGGCGTTTCCCTGAGCATGGCAGGGCTGTTGTGTTTATACAGGACCTGGCGTTTCCCTGAGCATGGCAGGGCTGTTGTGTTTATACAGGACCTGGCGTTTCCCTGAGCATGGCAGGGGCTGTTGTGTTTATACAGGACCTGGCGTTTCCCTGAGCATGGCAGGGCTGTTGTGTTTATACAGGACCTGGCGTTTCCCTGAGCATGGCAGGGCTGTTGTGTTTATACATGACCCCCCAGCTAGCGCCAACATTACAACACGTGGGCACGGTCATGGGGTACGGAGCGCCATTTGGCCTCTGCACGCCTCAGGAGGCTCCACTATCGCGTCATCTTCCATACACCACCTCCAACCACATTTTCCGGTCAGGCATAAATGGGCTTTTAGAGATCCACTAGCCAAGATTACTTTCAGTAATTCCCTGATATGATATCCATGGTCTAGCCAGTAGGTCCCATGATACCCCTGTCCAGTGTATCAGATCTGGTTCTTCAGACGGCATTCCTGCTCACCCACCTTGGTCTCTGGGTCAATGAGGCTGACTGTCTTCTCCTCCACCTGCAGCAACATGTCCTGGGTCCATACCTAATATCAAACCAATAGGAACACATTGGATCTCTACAGCAGATACCTGATATCAAACCAATAGGAACACATTGGATCTGTACAGTAGATACCTGATATCAAACCAATAGGAACACATTGGATCTGTACAGCAGATACCTGATATCAAACCAATAGGAACACATTGGATCTGTACAGTAGATACCTGATATCAAACCAATAGGAACACATTGGATCTCTACAGCAGATACCTGATATCAAACCAATAGGAACACATTGGATCTGTACAGCAGATACCTGATATCAAACCAATAGGAACACATTGGATCTGTACAGTAGATACCTGATATCAAACCAATAGGAACACATTGGATCTCTACAGCAGATACCTGATATCAAACCAATAGGAACACATTGGATCTGTACAGTAGATGCTTTGGGGAATCAGAATCATAAATGTGTCCTGTGCTTCACCTTCCCCTTGGCATCCAGCAGGCGGAGCTTCCTGATTCCATCCTCAGTGTTGATCATGGCTTCCTTCCTGTCCAGAACAAATGTGGTCAGGTGCTGAGAGGAGAGGGGTTGAGACGCAGGGGGGATAGGAGAGATTAGAGAGGGTTTGGGACACAGAGAGGATAGGAGAGATGGGAGAGGGTTTGGGAACACAGAGGGGATAGGAGAGATGGGAGAGGGTTTGGGAACACAGAGGGGATAGGAGAGATGGGAGAGGGTTTGGGAACACAGAGGGGATAGGAGAGATGGGAGAGGGTTTGGGACACAGAGGGGATAGGAGAGATGGGAGAGGGTTTGGGACACAGAGGGGATAGGAGAGATTAGAGAGGGTTTGGGGCACAGGGGAGATAAGAGAGATGGGAGAGGGTTTGAGACACAGCGGGGATAGGAGAGATTAGAGAGGGTTTGGGGCACAGGGGAGATAAGAGAGATGGGAGAGGGTTTGAGACACAGAGGGGATAGGAGAGATGGGAGAGGGTTTGGGACAAAGAGGGGATAGGAGAGATTAGAGAGGGGTTGGGGCACAAGGGAGATAAGAGAGATGGGAGAGGGATTGAGACACAGGTTAGTAACAATCTCTACCCTACCACTAACACACTGTGTATGTACGGTAGTAGACTGACCTCAACATGGTACTGTGGGGTGTTAGTCACGCTGTATGTACGGTAGTAGACTGACCTCAACATGGTACTGTGGGGTGTTAGTCACGCTGTATGTACGGTAGTAGACTGACCTCAACATGGTGTTAGTCACGCTGTATGTATGATAGTAGACTGACCTCAACATGGTGTTAGTCACGCTGTATGTATGGTAGTAGACTGACCTCAACATGGTGTTAGTCCGGTAGTAGACTGACCTCAACATGGTGTTAGTCCGGTAGTAGACTGACCTCAACATGGTGTTAGTCACGCTGTATGTATGGTAGTAGACTGACCTCAACATGGTGTTAGTCACGCTGAATGTATGGTAGTAGACTGACCTCAACATGGTGTTAGTCACGCTGTATGTATGGTAGTAGACTAACCTCAATATGGTGTTAGTCCGGTAGTAGACTGACCTCAACATGGTGTTAGTCCGGTAGTAGACTGACCTCAACATGGTGTTAGTCACGCTGTATGTATGGTAGTAGACTGACCTCAACATGGTGTTAGTCACGCTGTATGTATGGTAGTAGACTGACCTCAACATGGTGTTAGTCACGCTGTATGTATGATAGTAGACTGACCTCAACATGGTGTTAGTCCGGTAGTAGACTGACCTCAACATGGTGTTAGTCCGGTAGTAGACTGACCTCAACATGGTGTTAGTCACGCTGTATGTATGGTAGTAGACTGACCTCAACATGGTGTTAGTCACGCTGTATGTCCGGTAGTAGACTGACCTCAACATGGTGTTAGTCCGGTAGTAGACTGACCTCAACATGGTGTTAGTCACGCTGTATGTATGATAGTAGACTGACCTCAGCATGGTGTTAGTCACGCTGTATGTAGGGTAGTAGACTGACCTCAACATGGTACTGTGAGGTGTTAGTCACGCTGTATATGGTAGTAGACTGACCTCAACATGGTGTTAGTCACGCTGTATGTATGGTAGTAGACTGACCTCAACATGGTGTTAGTCACGCTGTATGTATCGTAGTAGACTTACCTCAACATGGTGTTAGTCACGCTGTATGTATGGTAGTAGACTGACCTCAACATGGTGTTAGTCACGCTGTATGTGCGGTAGTAGACTGACCTCAACATGGTGTTAGTCACGCTGTATGTACGGTAGTAGACTGACCTCAAGATGATGTTAGTCACGCTGTATGTATGATAGTAGACTGACCTCAGCATGGTGTTAGTCACGCTGTATGTAGGGTAGTAGACTGACCTCAACATGGTACTGTGAGGTGTTAGTCACGCTGTATGTACGGTAGTAGACTGACCTCAACATGGTGTTAGTCACGCTGTATGTATGGTAGTAGACTGACCTCAACATGGTGTTAGTCACGCTGTATGTATCGTAGTAGACTTACCTCAACATGGTGTTAGTCACGCTGTATGTATGGTAGTAGACTGACCTCAACATGGTGTTAGTCACGCTGTATGTGCGGTAGTAGACTGACCTCAACATGGTGTTAGTCACGCTGTATGTACGGTAGTAGACTGACCTCAACATGATGTTAGTCACGCTGTATGTATCGTAGTAGACTGACCTCAACATGGTGTTAGTCACGCTGTATGTACGGTAGTAGACTGACCTCAACATAGTGTTAGTCACGCTGTATGTACGGTAGTAGACTGACCTCAACATGGTGTTAGTCACGCTGTATGTATGGTAGTAGACTGACCTCAACATGGTGTTAGTCACGCTGTATGTACGGTAGTAGACTGACCTCAACATGGTGTTAGTCACGCTGTATGTATGGTAGTAGACTGACCTCAACATGGTGTTAGTCACGCTGTATGTACGGTAGTAGACTGACCTCAACATGGTATTAGTCACGCTGTATGTATGGTAGTAGACTGACCTCAACATGGTGTTAGTCACGCTGTATGTACGGTAGTAGACTGACCTCAACATGGTGTTAGTCACGCTGTATGTATGGTAGTAGACTGACCTCAACATGGTGTTAGTCACGCTGTATGTACGGTAGTAGACTGACCTCAACATGGTGTTAGTCACGTTGTATGTACGGTAGTAGACTGACCTCAACATGGTGTTAGTCACGCTGTATGTATGGTAGTAGACTGACCTCAACATGGTGTTAGTCACGCTGTATGTACGGTAGTAGACTGACCTCAACATGGTGTTAGTCACGCTGTATGTACGGTAGTAGACTGACCTCAACATGGTGTTAGTCACGCTGTATGTACGGTAGTAGACTGACCTCAACATGGTGTTAGTCACGCTGTATGTATGGTAGTAGACTGACCTCAACACGGTGTTAGTCACGCTGTATGTACGGTAGTAGACTGACCTCAACATGGTGTTAGTCACGCTGTATGTATGGTAGTAGACTGACCTCAACATGGTGTTAGTCACGCTGTATGTACGGTAGTAGACTGACCTCAACATGGTATTAGTCACGCTGTATGTATGGTAGTAGACTGACCTCAACATGGTGTTAGTCACGCTGTATGTATGATAGTAGACTGACCTCAACATGGTGTTAGTCACACTGTATGTACGGTAGTAGACTGACCTCAACATGGTGTTAGTCACGCTGTATGTACGGTAGTAGACTGACCTCAACATGGTGTTAGTCCAGTAGTAGACTGACCTCAACATGGTGTTAGTCCGGTAGTAGACTGACCTCAACATGGTGTTAGTCACGCTGTATGTACGGTAGTAGACTGACCTCAACATGGTGTTAGTCACGCTGTATGTATGGTAGTAGACTGACCTCAACATGGTACTGCGAGGTGTTCGTCATGCTGTTGATGCTGTTTTTGGTGTAGTTCTTCCGTTGTTCTGGAGAAGGACAGGACACAGTCAGCAGCAAAACAAACAGCATCTAGACAGAACTACAGTCATATCATAGCATGTCTGCTAGGTTACCATGGTACCATTACTACAGTATCATTAAGTATCATCCTCAGGGAGAACTACAGTCATATCATAGCATGTCTGCTAGGTTACCATGGTACCATTACTATAGTATCATTAAGTATCATCCTCAGGGAGAACTACAGTAATATCATAGCATGTCTGCTTGGTTACCATGGTACCATTACTACAGTATCATTAAGTATCATCCTCAGGGAGAACTACAGTCATATCATAGCATGTCTGCTAGGTTACCATGGTACCATTACTACAGTGTCATTAAGTATCATCCTCAGGGAGAAATACAGTCATATCATAGCATGTCTGCTAAGTTACAATTGTACCATTACTACAGTATCATTAAGTATGCTACATGTTAGGAATCATCCGGTACATGTTAGGAATCATCCTCAGGGATAACTACAGTATCATTAAGTATCATGAAACATCACAGCATAGTTGAAAGATATGTGTTGCGTAGAAACCCAAAGTGGGTGGCCAGCAGAGATAGATGGGAAGCTGTGGGTTGGGATGGGCTGAGGGAAGCTGAGGGTTGGGATGGGCTGAGGGAAGCTGGGGGTTGGGATGGGCTGAGGGAAGCTGAGGGTTGGGATGGGCTGAGGGAAGCTGGGGGTTGGGATGGGCTGAGGGAAGCTGGGGGTTGGGATGGGCTGAGGGAAGCTGAGGGTTGGGATAGGATGGGCTGAGGGAAGCTGAGGGTTGGGATGGGCTGAGGGAAGCTGGGGGTTGGGATGGGCTGAGGGAAGCTGTGGGTTGGGATGGGCTGAGGGAAGCTGAGGGTTGGGATGGGCTGAGGGAAGCTGGGTGTTGGGATGGGCTGAGGGAAGCTGGGGGTTGGGATGGGCTGAGGGAAGCTGAGGGTTGGGATGGGATGGGCTGAGGGAAGCTGAGGGTTGGGATGGGATGGGCTGAGGGAAGCTGAGGGTTGGGATGGGATGGGCTGAGGGATGGTATGGGATGAGGGAAGCTGAGGGTTGGGACGGGATGGGCTGAAGGAAGCTGAGGGTTGGGATGGGATGGGCTGAGAGAAGCTGAGGGTTGGGATGGGCTGAGGGAAGCTGAGGGTTGGGATGTGCTGAGGGAAGCTGAGGGTTGGGATGGGATGGGCTGAGGGATGGTATGGGATGGGCTGAGGGAAGCTGAGGGTTGGGACGGGATGGGCTGAGGGATGGTATGGGATGAGGGAAGCTGAGGGTTGGGACGGGATGGGCTGAAGGAAGCTGAGGGTTGGGATGGGATGGGCTGAGAGAAGCTGAGGGTTGGGATGGGCTGAGGGAAGCTGAGGGTTGGGATGGGATGGGCTGAGGGAAGCTGAGGGTTGGGATGGGATGGGCTGAGGGAAGCTGAGGGTTGGGATGGGCTGAAGGAAGCTGAGGGTTGGGACGGCCTGAAGGAAGCTGAGGGTTGGGACGGGGTGGGCTGAGGGAAGCTGAGGGTTGGGACGGGATGGGCTGAGGGAAGCTGAGGGTTGGAATGGGATGGGATGAGGGAAGCTGAGGGTTGGGATGGGCTAAGGAAAGCTGAGGGTTGGTATGGGATGGGCTGAGGGAAGCTGAGGGTTGGTATGGGATGGGCTGAGGGAAGCTGAGGGTTGTGATGGGATGGGCTGAGGGAAGCTGAGGGTTGGGATGGGATGGGCTGAGGGAAGCTGAGAGTTGGGATGGGCTGAGGGAAGCTGAGGGTTGGGACGGGCTGAGGGAAGCTGAGGGTTGGGACGGGATGGGCTGAAGGAAGCTGAGGGTTGGGATGGGCTGAGGGAAGCTGAGGGTTGGGATGGGCTGAGGGAAGCTGAGAGTTGGGATGGAATGGGCTGAGGGAAGCTGAGGGTTGGGATGGGCTGAGGGAAGCTGAGGGTTGGGATGGGCTGAGGGAAGCTGAGGGTTAGGATGGGATGGGCTGAGGGAAGCTGAGGGTTGGGACGGGAAGGGCTGAGGGAAGCTGAGAGTTGGGATGGGCTGAAGGAAGCTGAGGGTTGGGACGGGGTGGGCTGAGGGAAGCTGAGGGTTGGTATGGGATGGACTGAGGGAAGCTGAGGGTTGGGATGGGATGGGCTGAAGGAAGCTGAGGGTTGGGATGGGCTGAGGGAAGCTGAGGGTTGGTATGGGATGGGCTGAGGGAAGCTGAGGGTTGGGATGGAATGGGCTGAGGGAAGCTGAGGGTTGGTATTGAATGGGCTGAGGGAAGATGAGGGTTGGGAAGGGCTGAGGGAAGCTGAGGGTTGGGATGGGATGGGCTGAGGGAAGCTGAGGGTTGGGATGGAATGGGCTGAGGGAAGCTGAGGGTTGGTATTGAATGGGCTGAGGGAAGATGAGGGTTGGGAAGGGCTGAGGGAAGCTGAGGTTTGGGATGGGCTGAGGGAAGCTGAGGTTTGGGATGAGATGGGCTGAGGGAAGCTGAGTGTTGGGATGGGATGGGCTGAGGGAAGCCGAGGGTTGGGATGGGATGGGCTGAGGGAAGCTGAGGGTTGGGACGGGATGGGCTGAGGGAAGCTGGGGGTTGGGATGGGCTGAGGGAAGCTGAGGGTTGGGATGGGCTGAAGGAAGCTGAGGGTTGGGACGGGATGGGCTGAGGGAAGCTGAGGGTTGGGACGGGATGGGCTGAGGGAAGCTGAGGGTTGGGAAGGGATGGGCTGAGCGAAGCTGAGGGTTGGGAAGGGATGGGCTGAGCGAAGCTGAGGGTTGGGACGGGATGGGCTGAGGGAAGCTGAGGTTTGGGATGAGATGGGCTGAGGGAAGCTGAGTGTTGGGATGGGATGGGCTGAGGGAGGCTGAGGGTTGGGATGGGATGGGCTGAGGGAAGCTGAGGGTTGGGACGGGACGGGATGTGCTGAGGGAAGCTGGGGGTTGGGATGGGCTGAGGGAAGCTGAGGGTTGGTATGGGAAGGGCTGAGGGAAGCTGAGGGTTGGGATGGGCTGAGGGAAGCTGAGGGTTGGGACGGGCTGAGGGAAGCTGAGGGTTGGGACGGGATGGGCTGAAGGAAGCTGAGGGTTGGGACGGGATGGGCTGAGGGAAGATGAGGGTTGGGATGGGCTGAGGGAAGCTGAGAGTTGGGATGGGATGGGCTGAGGGAAGCTGAGGGTTGGAATGGGCTGAGGGAAGCTGAGGGTTGGGATGGGCTGAGGGAAGCTGAGGGTTAGGATGGGATGGGCTGAGGGAAGCTGAGGGTTGGGACGGGAAGGGCTGAGGGAAGCTGAGAGTTGGGATGGGCTGAAGGAAGCTGAGGGTTGGGACGGCCTGAAGGAAGCTGAGGGTTGGGACGGGGTGGGCTGAGGGAAGCTGAGGGTTGGTATGGGATGGACTGAGGGAAGCTGAGGGTTGGGATGGGATGGGCTGAAGGAAGCTGAGGGTTGGGATGGGCTGAGGGAAGCTGAGGGTTGGTATGGGATGGGCTGAGGGAAGCTGAGGGTTGGTATGGAATGGGCTGAGGGAAGCTGAGGGTTGGTATGGAATGGGCTGAGGGAAGATGAGGGTTGGGAAGGGCTGAGGGAAGCTGAGGGTTGGGATGGGCTGAGGGAAGCTGAGGTTTGGGATGGGCTGAGGGAAGCTGAGGTTTGGGATGAGATGGGCTGAGGGAAGCTGAGTGTTGGGATGGGATGGGCTGAGGGAAGCCGAGGGTTGGGATGGGATGGGCTGAGGGAAGCTGAGGGTTGGGACGGGATGGGCTGAGGGAAGCTGGGGGTTGGGATGGGCTGAGGGAAGCTGAGGGTTGGGATGGGCTGAAGGAAGCTGAGGGTTGGGATGGGCTGAGGGAAGCTGAGGGTTGGGACGGGATGGGCTGAGGGAAGCTGAGGGTTGGGAAGGGATGGGCTGAGCGAAGCTGAGGGTTGGGAAGGGATGGGCTGAGCGAAGCTGAGGGTTGGGACGGGATGGGCTGAGGGAAGCTGAGGTTTGGGATGAGATGGGCTGAGGGAAGCTGAGTGTTGGGATGGGATGGGCTGAGGGAGGCTGAGGGTTGGGATGGGATGGGCTGAGGGAAGCTGAGGGTTGGGACGGGACGGGATGTGCTGAGGGAAGCTGGGGGTTGGGATGGGCTGAGGGAAGCTGAGGGTTGGTATGGGAAGGGCTGAGGGAAGCTGAGGGTTGTGATGGGCTGAAGGAAGCCGAGGGTTGGGACGGGATGGGCTGAGGGAAGCTGAGAGTTGGGACGGGATGGGCTGAGGGAAGCTGAGGGTTGGGACGGGATGGGCTGAGGGTTGGGACGGGACGGGCTGAGGGTTGGGATGGGATGGGCTGAGGGAAGCTGAGGGTTGGGATGGGCTGAAGGAAGCTGAGGGTTGGGACGGGATGGGCTGAGGGAAGCTGAGGGTTGGGACGGGATGGGATGAGGGAAGCTGAGGGGTGGGACGGGATGGGCTGAGGGTTGGGACGGGACAGGCTGAGGGTTGGGATGGGATGGGCTGAGGGAAGCTGAGGGTTGGGACGTGATGTGCTGAGGGAAGCTGAGGGTTGGGATGGGATGGGCTGAGGGAAGCTGAGGGTTGGTATGGGATGGGCTGAGGGAAGCTGAGGGTTGGTATGGGATGGGCTGAGGGAAGCTGAGAGTTGGGATGGGCTGAGGGAAGCTGAGGGTTGGGATGGGCTGAGGGAAGCTGGGGGTTGGGATGGGCTGAGGGAAGCTGAGTGTTGGGGTGGGAGGGGCTGAGGGTAGCTGGGGGTTGGGATGGGATGAGGGCAGCTGAGGGTTGGGATGGGAGGGGCTGAGGGTAGCTGGGGGTTGGGATGGGATGAGGGCAGCTGGGGGTTGGGATGGGATGGGCTGAGGGTAGCTGAGGGTTGGGATGGGATGGGCTGAGGGAAGCTGAGAGTTGGGATGGGCTGAGGGAAGCTGAGGGTTGGGATGGGCTGAGGGAAGCTGGGGGTTGGGATGGGCTGAGGGAAGCTGAGTGTTGGGGTGGGAGGGGCTGAGGGTAGCTGGGGGTTGGGATGGGATGAGGGCAGCTGAGGGTTGGGATGGGAGGGGCTGAGGGTAGCTGGGGGTTGGGATGGGATGAGGGCAGCTGGGGGTTGGGATGGGATGGGCTGAGGGTAGCTGAGGGTTGGGATGGGATGGGCTGAGGGAAGCTGAGTGTTGGGATGGGCTGAGGGAAGCTGAGGGTTGGGATGGGCTGAGGGAAGCTGAGTGTTGGGATGGGATGGGCTGAGGGTAGCTGAGGGTTGGGATGTGGAATTGGAGACAAGTGGGAGTGGAGTTGGGACGGGGAAGCTGAGGGTTGGGATGTGGAATTGGAGACAAGTGGGAGTGGAGTTGGGACGGGGAAGCTGAGGGTTGGGATGTGGAATTGGAGACAAGTGGGAGTGGAGTTGGGACGGGGAAGCTGAGGGTTGGGATGTGGAATTGGAGACAAGTGGGAGTGGAGTTGGGACGGGGAAGCTGAGGGTTGGGATGTGGAATTGGAGACAAGTGGGAGTGGAGTTGGGACGGGGAAGCTGAGTGTTGGGATGGGATGGGCTGAGGGTAGCTGAGGGTTGGGATGTGGAATTGGAGACAAGTGGGAGTGGAGTTGGGACGGGGAAGCTGAGTGTTGGGATGGGATGGGCTGAGGGAAGCTGAGGGTTGGGATGGGATGGGCTGAGGGAAGCTGGGGGTTGGGATGGGCTGAGGGAAGCTGAGGGTTGGGATGTGGAATTGGAGACAAGTGGGAGTGGAGTTGCTGTGTGAGAGATAGAATGATGGTCAAAGATAAAAGTAAAAAAATATATATTTTTAAAAGTCTAAATAAATCATAATAAAAAGTACATTTGAATGACACTAAGTGGCAGTGTTTTTACAACTAATGCCGGTTTGCCTGAGGCTGATGCCGTGCAGGTGTTTGTACACTTACACACACTCTCATTCAAATAAACACATAGAAGAACACACACATACAGGTAATAGTGCCAGACATGAACACAAACATATACAGTTGGCCTTGCTGTTATGATTGCAGTTGTCCTTCATGTCCTTTGTTTTCAATTCATTATTTAACAAATGTAAATGCTGTTTTCTTCTGTGTTCCTTTTCTGTCTTTAGTTCATTAGTTGTTGGTGCATTGGGGGGTTCTTGGGGGAATGGAATTCATTGTATTGTATTGTTCCTCCTGGGGGGGACTGTGGGAGGGTCTCGAAGTGTGGTGGCTGTGGGAGGGTCTCGAAGGGTGGGGGCTGTGGGAGGGTCTCGAAGGGTGGGGGCTGTGGGAGGGTCTCGAAGGGTGGGGGCTGTGGGAGAGTCTCGAAGGGTGGGGGCTGTGGGAGGGTCTCGAAGGGGGGGGGCTGTGGGAGGGTCTCGAAGAGGGGGGGCTGTGGGAGGGTCTCGAAGGGTGGGGGCTGTGGGAGAGTCTCGAAGGGTGGGGGCTGTGGGAGGGTCTCGAAGGGTGGGGGATGTGGGAGGGTCTCGAAGGGAGGGGGCTGTGGGAGGGTCTCTAAGGGGGGGGACTGTGGGACGGTCTTGAAGGGTGGGGGCTGTGGGAGGGTCTCGAAGGGTGGGGGCTGTGGGAGGGTATCAAAGGGTGGGGGCTGTGGGAGGGTCTCGAAGGGTGGGGGCTGTGGGAGGGTCTCGAAGGGTGGGGGCTGTATCAGGGTCTGGATGACAGTGGGGGCTGTTGGCTGGTATCAGGGTCTGGATGACAGTAGGGGCTGTGGGCTGGTATCAGGGTGTGGATGACAGTGGAGGCTGTGGGCTGGTATCAGGGTCTGGATGACAGTAGGGGCTGTGGGCTGGTATCAGGGTCTGGATGACAGTAGGGGCTGTGGGCTGGTATCAGGGTGTGGATGACAGTGGAGGCTGTGGGCTGGTATCAGGGTGTGGATGACAGTGGAGGCTGTGGGCTTGTATCAGGGTCTGAATGACAGTAGGGGCTGTGGGCTGGTATCAGGGTGTGGATGACAGTAGGGGCTGTGGGCTGGTATCAGGGTCTGGATGACAGTGGAGGCTGTGGGCTGGTATCAGGGTCTGGATGACAGTGGGGGCTGGTATCAGGGTGTGGATGACAGTGGAGGCTGTGGGCTGGTATCAGGCTCTGGATGACAGTGGGGGCTGTGGGCTGGTATCAGGGTCTGCATGACAGTGGGGGCTGTTGGCTGGTATCAGGGTCTGGATGACAGTAGGGGCTGTGGGCTGGTATCAGGGTCTGGATGACAGTAGGGGCTGTGGGCTGGTATCAGGGTGTGGATGACAGTGGAGGCTGTGGGCTGGTATCAGGGTGTGGGAGGGTCTCGAAGGGTGGGGGATGTGGGAGGGTCTCGAAGGGTGGGGGATGTGGGAGGGTCTCGAAGGGTGGGGGCTGTGGGAGGGTCTCGAAGGGTGGGGGCTGTGGGAGGGTCTCGAAGGGTGGGGGATGTGGGAGGGTCTCGAAGGGTGGGGGATGTGGGAGGGTCTCGAAGGGTGGGGGCTGTGGGAGGGTCTCGAAGGGTGGGGGCTGTATCAGGGTCTGGATGACAGTGGGGGCTGTTGGCTGGTATCAGGGTCTGGATGACAGTAGGGGCTGTGGGCTGGTATCAGGGTGTGGATGACAGTGGAGGCTGTGGGCTGGTATCAGGGTCTGGATGACAGTAGGGGCTGTGGGCTGGTATCAGGGTCTGGATGACAGTAGGGGCTGTGGGCTGGTATCAGGGTGTGGATGACAGTGGAGGCTGTGGGCTGGTATCAGGGTGTGGATGACAGTGGAGGCTGTGGGCTGGTATCAGGGTCTGAATGACAGTAGGGGCTGTGGGCTGGTATCAGGGTGTGGATGACAGTGGAGGCTGTGGGCTGGTATCAGGGTCTGGATGACAGTGGAGGCTGTGGGCTGGTATCAGGGTCTGGATGACAGTGGGGGCTGGTATCAGGGTGTGGATGACAGTGGAGGCTGTGGGCTGGTATCAGGCTCTGGATGACAGTGGGGGCTGTGGGCTGGTATCAGGGTCTGCATGACAGTGGGGGCTGTTGGCTGGTATCAGGGTCTGGATGACAGTAGGGGCTGTGGGCTGGTATCAGGGTCTGGATGACAGTAGGGGCTGTGGGCTGGTATCAGGGTCTGGATGACAGTAGGGGCTGTGGGCTGGTATCAGGGTCTGGATGACAGTGGGGGTTGGTATCAGGGTGTGGATGACAGTAGAGGCTGTGGGCTGGTATCAGGCTATGGATGACAGTGGGGGCTGTTGGCTGGTATCAGGGTCTGGATGACAGTGGAGGTTGTGGGCTGGTATCAAGGTATAGATGACAGTGGAGGCTGTGGGCTGGTATCAGGCTCTGGATGACAGTGGGGGCTGTGGGCTGGTATCAGGCCCTGGATGACAGTGGAGGCTGTGGGCTGGTATCAGACTCTGGATGACAGTGGGGGCTGTGGGCTGGTATCAGGGTCTGGATGACAGTGGGGGCTGTTGGCTGGTATCAGGGTCTGGATGACAGTAGGGGCTGTGGGCTGGTATCAGGGTCTGGATGACAGTAGGGGCTGTGGGCTGGTATCAGGGTGTTGGATGACAGTAGGGGCTGTGGGCTGGTATCAGGGTCTGGATGACAGTGGAGGCTGTGGGCTGGTATCAGGGTCTGGATGACAGTAGGGGCTGTGGGCTGGTATCAGGGTGTGGATGACAGTAGGGGCTGTGGGCTGGTATCAGGGTCTGGATGACAGTAGGGGCTGTGGGCTGGTATCAGGGTCTGGATGACAGTGGGGGCTGTGGGCTGGTATCAGGGTGTTGGATGACAGTAGGGGCTGTGGGCTGGTATCAGGGTCTGGATGACAGTGGAGGCTGTGGGCTGGTATCAGGGTCTGGATGACAGTGGAGGTTGTGGGCTGGTATCAGGGTATAGATGACAGTGGAGGCTGTGGGCTGGTATCAGGCTCTGGATGACAGTGGAGGCTGTGGGCTGGTATCAGACTCTGGATGACAGTGGGGGCTGTGGGCTGGTATCAGGCTCTGGATGACAGTGGAGGCTGTGGGCTGGTATCAGACTCTGGATGACAGTGGGGGCTGTGGGCTGGTATCAGGGTCTGGATGACAGTAGGGGCTGTGGGCTGGTATCAGGGTCTGGATGACAGTAGGGGCTGTGGGCTGGTATCAGGGTCTGGATGACAGTAGGGGCTGTGGGCTGGTATCAGGGTCTGGATGACAGTAGGGGCTGTGGGCTGGTATCAGGGTCTGGATGACAGTGGGGGCTGTGGGCTGGTATCAGGGTGTTGGATGACAGTAGGGGCTGTGGGCTGGTATCAGGGTCTGGATGACAGTGGAGGCTGTGGGCTGGTATCAGGGTCTGGATGACAGTAGGGGCTGTGGGCTGGTATCGGGGTCTGGATGACAGTGGAGGCTGTGGGCTGGTATCAGGGTCTGGATGACAGTGGGGGCTGGTATCAGGGTCTGGATGACAGTGGGGGCTGTGGGCTGGTATCAGGGTCTGGATGACAGTAGGGGCTGTGGGCTAGTATCAGGGTCTGGATGACAGTGGGGCTGTGGGCAGGTATCAGGGTGTGGATGACAGTGGAGGCTGTGGGCTGGTATCAGGCTCTGGATGACAGTGGGGGCTGTGGGCTGGTATCAGGCTCTGGATGACAGTGGAGGCTGTGGGCTGGTATCAGGCTCTGGATGACAGTGGGGGCTGTGGGCTGGTATCAGGCCCTGGATGACAGTGGAGGCTGTGGGCTGGTATCAGACTCTGGATGACAGTGGGGGCTGTGGGCTGGTATCAGGGTCTGGATGACAGTAGGGGCTGTGGGCTGGTATCAGGGTCTGGATGACAGTGGGGGCTGGTATCAGGGTGTGGATGACAGTGGAGGCTGTGGGCTGGTATCAGGCTATGGATGACAGTGGGGGCTGTGGGCTGGTATCAGGGTCTGGATGACAGTGGAGGTTGTGGGCTGGTATCAGGGTATAGATGACAGTGGAGGCTGTGGGCTGGTATCAGGCTCTGGATGACAGTGGGGGCTGTGGGCTGGTATCAGGCTCTGGATGACAGTGGAGGCTGTGGGCTGGTATCAGGGTCTGGATGACAGTGGAGGCTGTGGGCTGGTATCAGGGTCTGGATGACAGTAGGGGCTGTGGGCTGGTATCAGGGTCTGGATGACAGTAGGGGCTGTGGGCTGGTATCAGGGTCTGGATGACAGTGGAGGCTGTGGGCTGGTATCAGGGTCTGGATGACAGTGGAGGTTGTGGGCTGGTATCAGGGTATAGATGACAGTGGAGGCTGTGGGCTGGTATCAGGCTCTGGATGACAGTGGAGGCTGTGGGCTGGTATCAGGCTCTGGATGACAGTGGAGGCTGTGGGCTGGTATCAGACTCTGGATGACAGTGGGGGCTGTGGGCTGGTATCAGGGTCTGGATGACAGTGGGGGCTGTTGGCTGGTATCAGGGTCTGGATGACAGTAGGGGCTGTGGGCTGGTATCAGGGTCTGGATGACAGTAGGGGCTGTGGGCTGGTATCAGGGTCTGGATGACAGTAGGGGCTGTGGGCTGGTATCAGGCTCTGGATGACAGTGGGGGCTGTGGGCTGGTATCAGGGTCTGGATGACAGTGGGGGCTGTGGGCTGGTATCAGGGTGTTGGATGACAGTAGGGGCTGTGGGCTGGTATCAGGGTCTGGATGACAGTGGAGGCTGTGGGCTGGTATCAGGGTCTGGATGACAGTAGGGGCTGTGGGCTGGTATCAGGGTGTGGATGACAGTAGGGGCTGTGGGCTGGTATCAGGGTCTGGATGACAGTAGGGGCTGTGGGCTGGTATCAGGGTCTGGATGACAGTGGAGGCTGTGGGCTGGTATCAGGGTCTGGATGACAGTAGGGGCTGTGGGCTGGTATCAGGGTCTGGATGACAGTGGAGGCTGTGGGCTGGTATCAGGGTCTGGATGACAGTGGGGGCTGTGGGCTGGTATCAGGCTCTGGATGACAGTGGAGGCTGTGGGCTGGTATCAGGGTCTGGATGACAGTAGGGGCTGTGGGCTGGTATCAGGGTCTGGATGACAGTGGGGCTGTGGGCAGGTATCAGGGTGTGGATGACAGTGGAGGCTGTGGGCTGGTATCAGGCTCTGGATGACAGTGGGGGCTGTGGGCTGGTATCAGGCTCTGGATGACAGTGGAGGCTGTGGGCTGGTATCAGGCTCTGGATGACAGTGGGGGCTGTGGGCTGGTATCAGGGTCTGCATGACAGTGGGGGCTGTTGGCTGGTATCAGGGTCTGGATGACAGTAGGGGCTGTGGGCTGGTATAAGGGTCTGGATGACAGTGGGGGCTGGTATCAGGGTCTGGATGACAGTAGGGGATGTGGGCTGGTATCAGGCTGAGGGTTGAATAAGATGGAGGCTGGTATCAGGCTGAGGGTTGAATACGATGGAGGCTGTGGGCTGGTATCAGGCTGAGGGTTGTATAAGATGGAGTCTGGTATCAGGCTGAGAGTTGAATAAGATGGAGGCTGTGGGCTGGTATCAGGATGAGAGTTGAATAAGATGGAGGATGTGGGCTGGTATCAGACTGAGGGTTGAATAAGATGGAGGCTGTGGGCTGGTATCAGGCTGAGGGTTGAATAAGATGGAGGCTGTGGGCTGGTATCAGGCTGAGGGTTGAATAAGATGGAGGCTGGTATCAGACTGAGGGTTGAATAAGATGGAGGCTGTGGGCTGGTATCAGGATGAGAGTTGAATAAGATGGAGGCTGGTATCAGACTGAGGGTTGAATAAGATGGAGGCTGTGGGCTGGTATCAGGCTGAGGGTTGAATAAGATGGAGGCTGTGGGCTGGTATCAGGCTGAGGGTTGTATAAGATGGAGGCTGTGGGCTGGTATCAGGCTGAGGGTTGAATAAGATGGAGGCTGTGGGCTGGTATCAGGCTGAGGGTTGAATAAGATGGAGGCTGTGGGCTGGTATCAGGGTCTGGATGACAGTGGGGGCTGGTATCAGGCTCTGGATGACAGTGGAGGCTGTGGGCTGGTATCAGGGTCTGGATGACAGTAGGGGCTGTGGGCTGGTATCAGGGTCTGGATGACAGTGGGGCTGTGGGCAGGTATCAGGGTGTGGATGACAGTGGAGGCTGTGGGCTGGTATCAGGCTCTGGATGACAGTGGGGGCTGTGGGCTGGTATCAGGGTCTGCATGACAGTGGGGGCTGTGGGCTGGTATCAGGGTCTGGATGACAGTAGGGGCTGTGGGCTGGTATAAGGGTCTGGATGACAGTGGGGGCTGGTATCAGGGTCTGGATGACAGTGGGGCTGTGGGCAGGTATCAGGGTGTGGATGACAGTGGAGGCTGTGGGCTGGTATCAGGCTCTGGATGACAGTGGGGGCTGTGGGCTGGTATCAGGGTCTGCATGACAGTGGGGGCTGTTGGCTGGTATCAGGGTCTGGATGACAGTAGGGGCTGTGGGCTGGTATAAGGGTCTGGATGACAGTGGGGGCTGGTATCAGGGTCTGGATGACAGTAGGGGCTGTGGGCTGGTATCAGGCTGAGGGTTGAATAAGATGGAGGCTGGTATCAGGCTGAGGGTTGAATACGATGGAGGCTGTGGGCTGGTATCAGGCTGAGGGTTGTATAAGATTGAGGCTGTGGGCTGGTATCAGGCTGAGGGTTGAATAAGATGGAGGCTGTGGGCTGGTATCAGGCTGAGGGTTGAATAAGATGGAGGCTGTGGGCTGGTATCAGGCTGAGGGTTGAATACGATGGAGGCTGTGGGCTGGTATCAGGCTGAGGGTTGTATAAGATGGAGTCTGGTATCAGGCTGAGAGTTGAATAAGATGGAGGCTGTGGGCTGGTATCAGGATGAGAGTTGAATAAGATGGAGGCTGTGGGCTGGTATCAGACTGAGGGTTGAATAAGATGGAGGCTGTGGGCTGGTATCAGGCTGAGGGTTGAATAAGATGGAGGCTGTGGGCTGGTATCAGACTGAGGGTTGAATAAGATGGAGGCTGTGGGCTGGTATCAGGCTGAGGGTTGTATAAGATTGAGGATGTGGGCTGGTATCAGGCTGAGGGTTGAATAAGATGGAGGCTGTGGGCTGGTATCAGGCTGAGGGTTGAATAAGATGGAGGCTGTGGGCTGGTATCAGGATGAGAGTTGAATAAGATGGAGGCTGTGGGCTGGTATCAGGCTGAGGGTTGAATAAGATGGAGGCTGGTATCAGGCTGAGGGTTGTATAAGATGGAGGCTGGTATCAGGCTGAGGGTTGAATAAGATGGAGGCTGTGGGCTGGTATCAGACTGAGGGTTGAGTAAGATGGAGGCTGTGGGCTGGTATCAGGCTGAGGGTTGAATAAGATGGAGGCTGGTATCAGGCTGAGGGTTGAATAAGATGGAGGCTGTGGGCTGGTATCAGGATGAGGGTTGAATAAGATCGGGGATCGCAAGGATAAATTGAGTTACATAAAGAGACAACACACTGATTGTACAAAATCCATGAGTAAGGAATTTGTGATTCCATTTGTCCGATGGGAGTTTAAAGTAACCTAGGGTTACACAATGCAAAGTTATGTGTTACTGACTTCAAATGTCAAGTGATCAAAGCTATGTGCATGTACTGTATATTGAATTAATGTGAGATAGAGATGTCATGACTTTACAGTATATGGAATGGTATTGCCTATGAAGCTATGTGCATGAGTTTGACTCATGACTACAGACTACCAGTAGTAGGGGTTATTAGGGGAGTGGAGCTAAGGACTACAGACTACTAATATTAGGGGTTATTAGGGGAGTGGAGATAAGGACTACAGACTACCAGTAGTAGGGGTTATTAGGGGAGTGGAGCTAAGGACTACAGACTACTAATAGTAGGGGTTATTAGGGTAGTGGAGATAAGGACTACAGACTACCAGTAGTAGGGGTTATTAGGGGAGTGGAGATAAGGACTACAGACTACTAGTAGTAGGGGTTATTAGGAGAGTGGAGTTTAGGACTACGGACTACCAGTAGTAGGGGTTATTAGGAGAGTGGAGTTTAGGACTACAGACTACCAGTAGTAGGGGTAATTAGGGGAGTGGAGATAAGGCAGACAGACTACTAGTAGTAGGGGTTATTAGGGGAGTGGAGATAAGGACTACAGACTACTAGTAGTATGGGTTATTGGGGGAGTGGAGATAAGGACTACAGAGTACTAGTAGTAGGGGTTATTAGGGGAGTGGAGATAAGGACTACAGACTACTAGTAGTAGGGGTTATTGGGGGAGTGGAGATAAGGACTACAGACTACCAGTAGTACGGGTTATTAGGAGAGTGGAGTTTAGGACTAGACTACCAGTAGTAGGGGTTATTAGGGGAGTGGAGCTAAGGACTACAGACTACTAATAGTAGGGGTTATTAGGTGAGTGGAGATAAGGACTACAGACTACTAGTAGTAGGGGTTATTAGGGGAGTGGAGATAAGGACTACAGACTACTAGTAGTAGGGATTATTAGGGGAGTGGAGATAAGGACTACAGACTACTACTAGTAGGGGTTATTAGGGGAGTGGAGATAAGGACTACAGACTACTAGTAGTAGGGGTTATTGGGGGAGTGGAGATAAGGACTACAGACTACTAATAGTAGGGGTTATTAGGGGAGTGGAGATAAGGACTACAGACTACTAGTAGTAGGGGTTATTAGGGGAGTGGAGATAAGGACTACAGACTACCAGTAGTAGGGGTTATTAGGGGAGTGGAGATAAGGACTACAGACTACTAGTAGTAGGGGTTATTAGGGGAGTGGAGATAAGGACTACAGACTACCAGTAGTAGGGGTTATTAGGGGAGTGGAGATAAGGACTACAGACTACCAGTAGTAGGGGTTATTAGGGGAGTGGAGATAAGGACTACAGACTACTAATAGTAGGGGTTATTAGGGGAGTGGAGCAGATGAAGTGTTCTGGTGTTCTACAACAGCAGATGAAGTGTTCTAGTGTTCTACAATAGCAGGGGAAGTGTTCTGGTGTTCTACAACAGCAGATGAAGTGTTCTAGTGTTCTACAACAGCAGGGGAAGTGTTCTAGTGTTCTACAACAGCAGATGAAGTGTTCTAGTGTTCTACAACAGCAGGGGAAGTGTTCTAGTGTTCTACAATAGCAGGGGAAGTGTTCTGGTGTTCTACAACAGCAGGGGAAGTGTTCTAGTGTTCTACAATAGCAGATGAAGTGTTCTGGTGTTCTACAATAGCAGGTGAAGTGTTCTAGCGTTCTACAATAGCAGGGGAAGTGTTCTAGTGTTCTACAACAGCAGGGGAAGTGTTCTGCTGTTCTACAACAGCAGGGGAAGTGTTCTAGTGTTCTACAATAGCAGATGAAGTGTTCTGGTGTTCTACAATAGCAGGTGAAGTGTTCTAGTGTTCTACAACAGCAGATGAAGTGTTCTAGTGTTCTACAATAGCAGGGGAAGTGTTCTAGTGTTCTACAACAGCAGGGGAAGTGTTCTGGTGTTCTACAACAGCAGGGGAAGTGTTCTAGTGTTCTACAATAGCAGGGGAAGTGTTCTAGTGTTCTACAATAGCAGGGGAAGTGTTCTAGTGTTCTACAACAGCAGGGGAAGTGTTCTAGTGTTCTACAATAGCAGGGGAAGTGTTCTAGTGTTCTACAATAGCAGGGGAAGTGTTCTAGTGTTCTACAATAGCAGGGGAAGTGTTCTAGTGTTCTACAATAGCAGGGGAAGTGTTCTAGTGTTCTACAATAGCAGGGGAAGTGTTCTAGTGTTCTACAATAGCAGGGAAAGTGTTCTAGTGTTCTACAATAGCAGGGGAAGTGTTCTAGTGTTCTACAATAGCAGGGGAGGTGTTCTAGTGTTCTACAATAGCAGGGGAAGTGTTCTAGTGTTCTACAATAGCAGGGGAAGTGTTCTAGTGTTCTACAATAGCAGGGGAAGTGTTCTAGTGTTCTACAATAGCAGGGGAAGTGTTCTAGTGTTCTACAACAGCAGGGGAAGTGTTCTAGTGTTCTACAATAGCAGGGGAAGTGTTCTAGTGTTCTACAATAGCAGGGGAAGTGTTCTAGTGTTCTACAATAGCAGGGGAAGTGTTCTAGTGTTCTACAATAGCAGGGGAAGTGTTCTAGTGTTCTACAATAGCAGGGGAAGTGTTCTAGTGTTCTACAATAGCAGGGAAAGTGTTCTAGTGTTCTACAATAGCAGGGGAAGTGTTCTAGTGTTCTACAATAGCAGGGGAAGTGTTCTAGTGTTCTACAATAGCAGGGGAAGTGTTCTAGTGTTCTACAATAGCAGGGAAAGTGTTCTAGTGTTCTACAATAGCAGGGGAAGTGTTCTAGTGTTCTACAATAGCAGGGGAAGTGTTCTAGTGTTCTACAATAGCAGGGGAAGTGTTCTAGTGTTCTACAATAGCAGGGGAAGTGTTCTAGTGTTCTACAATAGCAGGGGAAGTGTTCTAGTGTTCTACAATAGCAGGGGAAGTGTTCTAGTGTTCTACAACAGCAGGTGAAGTGTTCTAGTGTTCTACAACAGCAGGGGAAGTTTTCTAGTGTTCTACATCTCCTCTAGAACAGAACAGCAGGAGGATCCTAGAGGGGACAGGGTGACTTCCTCTCAGAACAGAAGGTCCAGGGAGCGAAAGAGAGACAACACTTCAAGGTTATCAGTCTCTTCTGCAGAACCAAATAAAGCTCTCTGCTCCCTGACAGGTTATAGTATGTTCTGTTCTACAGCCTCAGGGTACAGTACACTACATTATTACAACTACACATTATCGTGCATATACATTATCATGTCTATACATTATCACATCTATACATTATCACATCTATACATGATCACATATATGTATTATCACACCTATACATGTTCATGTCTATAAGTTATCATGTATATATATGATCACATATATACATTAGTGTCTATACATTATCGTGTTTATACATTATTGCCGATATACATTATCATGCATGTACGTTGCCGTGTATATACACATTATCGTCTATATACATAATCATGTCTGTACATTATCGCGACTATACTTTATCATGTCTATACATTATCGTGTCAATACATTCTCGCCTCTATGCATTATCATGTATGTACGTTATGATGTCTATACATGATCACCTCCATACATGATCATGTCTATGCATTATCATGGCTGTACGTTATCGTGTCTATACATGATCACCTCCATACATGATCATGTCTATACATTATCATGGCAATACATTCTCGCATCTATGCATTATCATGTCTGTATGTTATCGTGTCTATACATGATCATGTCTATACATTATCATGTCTGTACGTTATCATGTCTATACATTATCATGTCTGTATTTCACACTCAAAAGCCACAACCTTGAGTTTAATTTCACCGGTTGTTCTGATAACCTAGAATCTGTCATTTGGTTTTGCAGAAGATTGTGAAGCCTTGGCAACACACACATGCACACTCACTGGGCCGACGCACACACACACACACACACACCAAACACACACACAGACACACCCACAGACACACACAGAGCACACACACACCAAACACACACACACAGACACACACACACACCAAACACACACCAAACACACACACACACCAAACACACACACCAAACACACACACAGACACACACACACACCAAACACACACACACAGACACACACACACACCAAACACACACACCAAACACACACACAGACACACCCACAGACACACACAGAGCACACACACACACCAAACACACACACACAGACACACACACACACCAAACACACACCAAACACACACACCAAACACACACACCAAACACACAAACACACACACCAAACAGGGCGCTGTTTGAGTCTACCTTTCTTTTTATGTTTGGCTGATGTGTGGAGGAAGTATATTCCATCTGTTCCTGTGAGTGAGGTGATGGAGCGATGGAGAGATGGAGAGATGGAGCGATGGAGCGATGGAGAGATGGAGAGATGGAGAGATGAGAGATGGAGAGATGAGCGATGGAGCGATGAGAGATGGAGAGATGGAGAGATGGAGAGATGGAGAGATGGAGCGATGAGAGATGGAGAGATGGAGAGATGAGAGATGGAGAGATGGAGAGATGGAGAGATGAGCGATGGAGCGATGAGAGATGGAGAGATGAGAGATGGAGAGATGGAGAGATGAGAGATGGAGAGATGGAGAGATGAGAGATGGAGAGATGAGAGATGGAGAGATGAGCGATGGAGCGATGAGAGATGGAGAGATGAGAGATGGAGAGATGAGAGATGGAGAGATGAGCGATGGAGCGATGAGAGATGGAGAGATGAGAGATGGAGAGATGGAGAGATGAGAGATGGAGAGATGGAGAGATGGAGCGATGAGAGATGGAGAGATGGAGAGATGGAGAGATGGAGAGATGGAGAGATGGAGCGATGAGAGATGGAGAGATGGAGAGATGAGAGATGGAGAGATGGAGAGATGGAGAGATGAGCGATGGAGCGATGAGAGATGGAGAGATGAGAGATGGAGAGATGGAGAGATGAGAGATGGAGAGATGGAGAGATGAGAGATGGAGAGATGAGAGATGGAGAGATGAGCGATGGAGCGATGAGAGATGGAGAGATGAGAGATGGAGAGATGAGAGATGGAGAGATGAGAGATGAGCGATGGAGCGATGAGAGATGGAGAGATGAGAGATGGAGAGATGGAGAGATGAGAGATGGAGAGATGGAGAGATGAGAGATGGAGAGATGAGAGATGGAGAGATGAGAGATGGAGAGATGGAGCGATGAGAGATGGAGAGATGGAGCGATGAGAGATGGAGAGATGAGCGATGGAGCGATGAGAGATGGAGAGATGAGAGATGGAGAGATGGAGAGATGAGAGATGAGAGATGGAGAGATGGAGAGATGGAGAGATGAGAGATGGAGAGATGGAGCGATGAGAGATGGAGAGATGGAGCGATGAGAGATGGAGAGATGGAGAGATGAGAGATGGAGAGATGGAGAGATGAGAGATGGAGAGATGAGAGATGGAGAGATGAGAGATGAGAGATGAGAGATGGAGAGATGGAGAGATGGAGAGATGAGAGATGGAGAGATGGAGCGATGAGAGATGGAGAGATGAGCGATGGAGCGATGAGAGATGGAGAGATGAGAGATGGAGAGATGGAGAGATGAGAGATGGAGAGATGAGAGATGGAGAGATGGAGAGATGGAGAGATGAGAGATGGAGAGATGAGAGATGGAGAGATGGAGCGATGAGAGATGGAGAGATGGAGAGATGGAGCGATGAGAGATGGAGAGATGAGAGATGGAGCGATGAGAGATGGAGAGATGGAGAGATGAGAGATGGAGCGATGAGAGATGGAGAGATGACAAAGGGTCCTACAAGAACGCTCACTACATGCTTTGGGGGGAAAGTGAGAGAGTGAGAGAGAGAGAGAGAGAGAGGGGGATGGAGAGAGAGAAAACATGACAGGTAGCTTCTGTACCTACCATAAAGGGCTTTAGAGATGGACTTGGTGTTGGTCCTGGCGTTGCAATCTGGAGGCTCTGTGGACTGGGAACCATGACCACTGGAGAGAGAGAGAGAGATGTGGAGAGAGACAGAGAGAGAGAGCAGGGGAGAGAGAGAGAGAGAGAGAGAGAGAGAGAGAGAGCAGGGGAGGGAGGGAAAGAGATGTGGAGAGAGACAGAGAGAGAGACAGAGAGAGAGAGAGATAGAGAGAGAGAGCAGGGAGGGAGGGAGGGAGACAGAGAGAGAGAGAGCAGGGGAGAGAGGGAGAGAGAGAGAGAGAGAGAGAGCAGGGGAGGGAGGGAGAGAGAGAGAGAGAGAGAGAGAGAAGATTCCCTCAGATTACACATACCCACAACGAATTTCAAAACAAACCCAATTTTGATCAACTCACAGCAGCAAGATGTGTGACCTGTTGCCACAAGAAAAGGTCAACCAGTGAAGAACAAACACCATTGTAAATACAACCCATATTTATGCTTATTTATTTCCCTTTTTGTACTTTAACTATATGCACATCGTTACAACACCGTATAGACAAATGTCTTTATTCTTTTGAAACTTTAGTTTATGATCTATTATCTATGTAAACATGTTTCCCGTGCCAATAAAGACCCAACCACCATGTTGACTTCTGTCATTGTGTTGACAGGAGGAAAGTGCTGGGTAGACAGCAGGGTGTGTGTGGACGTACATTGACAGGGTTGTATCTGGGCATACTGGCGTCTCTCTCTCACCCAGAGGAGGGTCATGTATCAGGGTGCTAATCATCGCCTTGATACTTGGTCTTTTCTCACACTCCTCCCAGTCTCCACCAGGCTGCTTCTAATTGGTTGAAGAATTAATTATGGATAAGTTCTGTTAACGCTGTTAGCAGGACTGAGTGAGGAGAGGAGACGTCAGCACCTTCACCACACAGCCACCACGGCTATCTACCTCTACTGGAAGGACTGGGACAGGGGAGGGGAGGGGACAGGAGAGGAGAGGAGAGGAGAGGAGAGGAGAGGAGAGGAGAGGAGAGGAGAGGAGAGGAGAGGAGAGGAGAGGAGAGGAGAGGAGAGGAGAGGAGAGGAGAGGAGAGGAGAGGAGAGGAGAGGAGAGGAGAGGAGAGGAGAGGAACAGAGAATGTGTGATAGGTGGTCACTGTGATGGGTGGTCACTGTGATGGGTGGTCAGAGTGATGGGTGGTCAGAGTGATGGGTGGTCAGTGTGATGGGTGGTCAGAGTGATGGGTGGTCAGTGTGATGGGTGGTCAGTGGGCTGGGTGGTCAGAGTGATGGGTGGTCAGAGTGATGGGTGGTCAGTGTGATGGGTGGTCAGAGTGATGGGTGGTCAGAGTGATGGGTGGTCAGAGTGATGGGTGGTCTTACTTGAGTTGTGAGGTGTATGAGTCGAACCCTCCCTGGGGGAAGGAGGGTGGGGTGTAGCCGTTCATCCTGGAAGGGGTGGTGAACTCAGAGGACAGTCACCTGATGAGACACACAGAGGACAATGTAATGTAATGTGAATATGAAGAGACTGGTTCAGGCTTACAGCTAGCTAGCAAGCTAATGTAATGTGAATATGAAGAGACTGGTTCAGGCTTACAGCTAGCTAGCAAGCTAATGTACTGGGAATATGAAGACTGGTTCAGGTTTAGAGCTAGCTAGCAAGCTAATGTACTGGGAATATGAAGAGACTGGTTCAGGCTTACAACTAGCTAGCAAGCTAATGTACTGGGAATATGAAGAGACTGGTTCAGGTTTACAGCTAGCTAGCAAGCTAATGTATTGGGAATATGAAGAGACTGGTTCAGGTTTACAGCTAGCTAGCAAGCTAATGTACTGGGAATATGAAGAGACTGGTTCAGGCTTACAGCTAGCTAGCAAGCTAATGTACTGGGAATATGAAGAGACTGGTTCAGGCTTACAACTAGCTAGCAAGCTAATGTAATGGGAATATGAAGACTGGTTCAGGCTTACAACTAGCTAGCAAGCTAATGTACTGGGAATATGAAGACTGGTTCAGGCTTACAACTAGCTAGCAAGCTAATGTACTGGGAATATGAAGAGACTGGTTCAGGCTTACAGCTAGCTAGCAAGCTAATGTAATGGGAATATGAAGAGACTGGTTCAGGCTTACAGCTAGCTAGAAAGCTAATGTACTGGGAATATGAAGACCGGTTCAGGCTTACAGTCTTACAGCTTCCTGTCAGTGGCCAGTATAGTTGGGACATTGATCTCACCATGTCAAAGTAAACATGAAGAACCGAAATGAACATCATCAGACCGCTACAATAGTCAATCCTGTCCTTTTCCAAATCCTCACCAAGCCCTCCACTCCAGCCTGGGTTTCTATATCCACCCCTTATTGGCTGGCCAATAGAAAGCCAGTGGGCCAGAGCAGTATCCTGGCTGGCCAATAGAAAGCCAATGAGCCTCAGCAGTATCCTGGCTGGCCAATAGAATGCCAGTGGGCCTCAGCAGTATCCTGGCTGGCCAATAGAATGCCAGTGGGCCTCAGCAGTATCCTAGCTGACCAATAGAAAGCCAGTGGACTGCAGCAGTAGACAGTATCCTGGCTGGCCAATAGAAAGCCAGTGGGCTGCAGCAGTATCCTGGCTGGCCAATAGAAAGCCAGTGGGCTGCAGCAGTATTCTAGCTGGCCAATAGAAAGCCAGTGGACTGCAGCAGTAGACAGTATCCTGGCTGTTCCTCCTCGTGATGCTGCGTCTCACCACAGTTAGAGACCAAGCCCCTCAGTTCCTGCTCCCACGGCAACAAGGACAGTGGAGCCCCCTCCTCACCAAGCCAATGAGCCCCTCGCCTAGACCTCACCATGGTAACGGGTCAAGCCAGGCAAGCCAGTCCCGCCCCTCTCTGTGTGTTAGAGCTGGCCGTGGGGGAAGGACGAAAGGGTATCCCTCCTGACTACACCTCCCATCTTTACTCTCATTAAGACATAACTACACCTCCCATCTTTACTCTCATTAAGATATGACTACACCTCCCATCTTTACTCTCATTAAGACATAACTACACCTCCCATCTTTACTCATTAAGACATGACTACTCCTCCCATCTTTACTCATTAAGACATGACTACACCTCCCATCTTTACTCTCATTAAGACATGACTACACCTCCCATCTTTACTCTCATTAAGACATGACTACACCTCCCATCTTTACTCTCATTAAGACATGACTACACCTCCCATCTTTACTCTCATTAAGACATGACTACACCTCCCATCTTTACTCTCATTAAGACATGACTACACCTCCCATCTTTACTCTCATTAAGACATGACTACACCTCCCATCTTTACTCTCATTAAGACATAACTACACCTCCCATCTTTACTCTCATTAAGACATGACTACACCTCCCATCTTTACTCATTAAGACATGACTACACCTCCCATCTTTACTCTCATTAAGACATGACTACACGTCCCATCTTTACTCTCATTAAGACATGACTACACCTCCCATCTCTACTCTCATTAAGACACGACTACACCTCCCATCTTTACTCTCATTAAGACATGACTACACCTGTTAGAGGATCATGGGGGATCTGACACATCCAATCAGAGTGGAGAAGCTGGAAATAAAATACATTCGCACTAGGTGATATATGAGAAGGTGTGTGTGTGTGTGTGTGTGTGTGTGTGTGTATGTGTGTGTGTGTATATGTGTGTGTGTGTGTGTGTGTGTGTATATGTGTGTGTATGTGTGTGTGTGTGTATATGTGTGTGTGTGTGTGTGTGTGTGTGTGTGTGTGTGTGTGTGTGTGTGTGTGTGTGTATGTGTGTGTGTGTGTGTGTGTGTGTGTGTGTGTGTGTGTGTGTGTGTGTGTGTGTGTGTGTGTGTGTGTGTGTGTGTGTGTGTGTGTGTGTGTGTGTGTATGTATGTGTGTGAATGTGTGTGTGTATATGTGTGTGTGTGTACAGTGCAGTACAGATTACTTTTCCCACGGTTTGAATTTCCTTCACATCTTATTAAGTGAAGAAGATTCAGTCCAGAATGCATCAGTTCAGGCCTTTGTTGCCAGAACAACATCAGTGCTTCAGACAGATTCTCTATCTTAGGAGGTTTAAGTGATATTCTGGATTCAGTAGGTGTGAATGGAAGCCTGAGTAACTAGACGCCAGTGAAACGATGACGTAATATTTCCGTTCTGGACTCCGGAGCGTTTAACAGAACTATTCTACCAATGCTACGAAACCTTGACCGCTCCAAGGCCAACACCGTAGACTGAAGGAATGATCAACCATCTATAGAAGGATTTGAAATTAATGTACTTCCTGTGTACTTGTACCATTTGTAGAGATACCTTCTGTCCCCAGACAATGTCTTTCTGAATGTACTTCCTGTGTACTTGTACCATATATAGAGATACCTTCTATCTCCAGACAATGTCTTTCCAGAAACAGTTGATTAATAGAGACACTGACAGAACAAATACTGGACCTGTCCTGGACAGACTCATTAGATACTGGACCTGTCCTGGACAGACTCATTAGATACTGGACCTGTCCTGGACAGACTCATCAGATACTGGACCTGTACTGGACAGACTCATCAGATACTGGACCTGTACTGAACAGACTCATCAGATACTGGACCTGTCCTGGACAGACTCAGTAAGGAACTCCCCTCACCTGGTTGTCCAGGTCTTACTAAGGAACTCCCCTCACCTGGTTGTCTCAGTAAGGAACTCCCCTCATCTGGTTGTCTAGGTCTCAGTAAGGAACTCCCCTCACCTGGTTGTCTAGGTCTCAGTAAGAAACACCCCTCACCTGGTTGTCTAGGTCTCAGTAAGAAATACCCCTCATCTGGTTGTCTAGGTCTCAGTAAGGAACTCCCCTCACCTGGTTGTCTCAGTAAGGAACTCCCCTCACCTGGTTGTCTAGGTCTCAGTAAGGAACTGCCCTCACCTGGTTGTCTAGGTCTCAGTAAGAAACACCCCTCACCTGGTTGTCTAGGTCTCAGTAAGAAACACCCCTCATCTGGTTGTCTAGGTCTCAGTAAGGAACTCCCCTCACCTGGTTGTCTAGGTCTCAGTCTAGGTCTCAGTAAGAAACACCCCTCATCTGGTTGTCTAGGTCTCAGTAAGAAACACCCCTCACCTGGTTGTCTAGGTCTCAGTAAGAAACACCCCTCACCTGGTTGTCTAGGTCTCAGTAAGGAACTGCCCTCACCTGGTTGTCTAGGTCTCAGTAAGGAACTCCCCTCAACTGGTTGTCTAGGTCTCAGTAAGGAACTACCCTCACCTGGTTGTCTAGGTCTCAGTCTAGGTCTCAGTAAGGAACACCCCTCACCTGGTTGTCTAGGTCTCAGTAAGGAACTCCCCTCACCTGGTTGTCTAGGTCTCAGTCTAGGTCTCAGTAAGGAACACCCCTCACCTGGTTGTCTAGGTCTCAGTAAGGAACTCCCCTCACCTGGTTGTCTCAGTAAGGAACTCCCCTCACCTGGTTGTCTCAGTAAGGAACTCCCCTCACCTGGTTGTCTAGGTCTCAGTAAGGAACTCCCCTCATCTGGTTGTCTAGGTCAAAGTAAGGAACTCACCTGGTTGTCTAGGTCTCAGTAAGGAACTCCCCTCACCTGGTTGTCTAGGTCTCAGTAAGGAACTCACCTGGTTGTCTAGGTCTCGGTAAGGAACTCCCCTCATCTGGTTGTCTAGGTCTCAGTAAGGAACTCCCCTCACCTGGTTGTCTAGGTCTCAGTAAGGAACTCCCCTCACCTGGTTGTCTAGGTCTCAGTAAGAAACACCCCTCACCTGGATGTCTAGGTCTCAGTAAGGAACTCCCCTCACCTGGTTGTCTCAGTAAGGAACTCCCCTCACCTGGTTGTCTAGGTCTCAGTAAGGAACCCCCCTCACCTGGTTGTCTAGGTCTCAGTAAGGAACTCCCCTCACCTGGTTGTCTAGGTCTCAGTAAGGAACTCCCCTCACCTGGTTGTCTAAGTCTCAGTAAGGAACTCCCCTCACCTGGTTGTCTAGGTCTCAGTAAGGAACTCCCCTCACCTGGTTGCCTCAATAAGGAACTCCCCTCACCTGGTCGTCTAGGACTCAGTAAGGAACTCTCCTCACCTGGTTGTCTAGGTCTCAGTAAGGAACTCCCCTCACCTGGTTGTCTAGGTCTCAGTAAGGAACTCCCCTCACCTGGTTGTCTAGGTGTCAGTAAGGAACTCCCCTCACCTGGTTGTCTAGGTCTCAGTAAGGAACTCCCCTCATCTGGTTGTCTCAGTAAGGAACTCCCCTCACCTGGTTGTCTCAGTAAGGAACTCCCCTCACCTGGTTGTCTCAGTAAGGAACTCCCCTCACCTGGTTGTCTAGGTCTCAGTAAGGAACTCCCCTCATCTGGTTGTCTAGGTCTCAGTAAGGAACTCCCCTCACCTGGTTGTCTAGGTCTCAGTAAGGAACTCCCCTCACCTGGTTGTCTCAGTAAGGAACTCCCCTCACCTGGTTGTCTAGGTCTCAGTAAGGAACTCCCCTCACCTGGTTGTCTAGGTCTCAGTAAGGAACTCCCCTCACCTGGTTGTCTAGGTCTCAGTAAGGAACTCCCCTCATCTGGTTGTCTCAGTAAGGAACTCCCCTCACCTGGTTGTCTAGGTCTCAGTAAGAAACACCCCTCATCTGGTTGTCTAGGTCTCAGTAAGGAACTCCCCTCACCTGGTTGTCTAGGTCTCAGTAAGGAACTCCCCTCACCTGGTTGTCTAGGTCTCAGTAAGGAACTCCCCTCACCTGGTTGTCTAGGTCTCAGTAAGGAACTCCCCTCACCTGGTTGTCTAGGTCTCAGTAAGGAACTCCCCTCACCTGGTTGTCTAGGTCAAAGTAAGGAACTCCCCTCACCTGGTTGTCTAGGTCTCAGTCTAGGTCTCAGTAAGGAACACCCCTCACCTGGTTGTCTAGGTCTCAGTAAGGAACTCCCCTCACCTGGTTGTCTCAGTAAGGAACTCCCCTCACCTGGTTGTCTCAGTAAGGAACTCCCCTCACCTGGTTGTCTCAGTAAGGAACTCCCCTCACCTGGTTGTCTCAGTAAGGAACACCCCTCACCTGGTTGTCTAGGTCTCAGTAAGGAACTCCCCTCACCTGGTTGTCTAGGTCTCAGTCTAGGTCTCAGTAAGGAACACCCCTCACCTGGTTGTCTAGGTCTCAGTAAGGAACTCCCCTCACCTGGTTGTCTCAGTAAGGAACTCCCCTCACCTGGTTGTCTCAGTAAGGAACTCCCCTCACCTGGTTGTCTAGGTCTCAGTAAGGAACTCCCCTCATCTGGTTGTCTAGGTCAAAGTAAGGAACTCACCTGGTTGTCTAGGTCTCAGTAAGGAACTCCCCTCACCTGGTTGTCTAGGTCTCAGTAAGGAACTCACCTGGTTGTCTAGGTCTCGGTAAGGAACTCCCCTCATCTGGTTGTCTAGGTCTCAGTAAGGAACTCCCCTCACCTGGTTGTCTAGGTCTCAGTAAGGAACTCCCCTCACCTGGTTGTCTAGGTCTCAGTAAGAAACACCCCTCACCTGGTTGTCTAGGTCTCAGTAAGGAACTCCCCTCACCTGGTTGTCTCAGTAAGGAACTCCCCTCACCTGGTTGTCTAGGTCTCAGTAAGGAACCCCCCTCACCTGGTTGTCTAGGTCTCAGTAAGGAACTCCCCTCACCTGGTTGTCTAGGTCTCAGTAAGGAACTCCCCTCACCTGGTTGTCTAAGTCTCCGTAAGGAACTCCCCTCACCTGGTTGTCTAGGTCTCAGTAAGGAACTCCCCTCACCTGGTTGCCTCAATAAGGAACTCCCCTCACCTGGTCGTCTAGGTCTCAGTAAGGAACTCTCCTCACCTGGTTGTCTAGGTCTCAGTAAGGAACTCCCCTCACCTGGTTGTCTAGGTCTCAGTAAGGAACTCCCCTCACCTGGTTGTCTAGGTGTCAGTAAGGAACTCCCCTCACCTGGTTGTCTAGGTCTCAGTAAGGAACTCCCCTCATCTGGTTGTCTCAGTAAGGAACTCCCCTCACCTGGTTGTCTCAGTAAGGAACTCCCCTCACCTGGTTGTCTAGGTCTCAGTAAGGAACTCCCCTCATCTGGTTGTCTAGGTCTCAGTAAGGAACTCCCCTCACCTGGTTGTCTAGGTCTCAGTAAGGAACTCCCCTCACCTGGTTGTCTCAGTAAGGAACTCCCCTCACCTGGTTGTCTAGGTCTCAGTAAGGAACTCCCCTCACCTGGTTGTCTAGGTCTCAGTAAGGAACTCCCCTCACCTGGTTGTCTAGGTCTCAGTAAGGAACTCCCCTCATCTGGTTGTCTCAGTAAGGAACTCCCCTCACCTGGTTGTCTAGGTCTCAGTAAGAAACACCCCTCATCTGGTTGTCTAGGTCTCAGTAAGGAACTCCCCTCACCTGGTTGTCTAGGTCTCAGTAAGGAACTCCCCTCACCTGGTTGTCTAGGTCTCAGTAAGGAACTCCCCTCACCTGGTTGTCTAGGTCTCAGTAAGGAACTCCCCTCACCTGGTTGTCTAGGTCTCAGTAAGGAACTCCCCTCACCTGGTTGTCTAGGTCAAAGTAAGGAACTCCCCTCACCTGGTTGTCTAGGTCTCAGTCTAGGTCTCAGTAAGGAACACCCCTCACCTGGTTGTCTAGGTCTCAGTAAGGAACTCCCCTCACCTGGTTGTCTCAGTAAGGAACTCCCCTCACCTGGTTGTCTCAGTAAGGAACTCCCCTCACCTGGTTGTCTAGGTCTCAGTAAGGAACTCCCCTCATCTGGTTGTCTAGGTCAAAGTAAGGAACTCACCTGGTTGTCTAGGTCTCAGTAAGGAACTCCCCTCACCTGGTTGTCTAGGTCTCAGTAAGGAACTCACCTGGTTGTCTAGGTCTCGGTAAGGAACTCCCCTCATCTGGTTGTCTAGGTCTCAGTAAGGAACTCCCCTCACCTGGTTGTCTAGGTCTCAGTAAGGAACTCCCCTCACCTGGTTGTCTAGGTCTCAGTAAGAAACACCCCTCACCTGGTTGTCTAGGTCTCAGTAAGGAACTCCCCTCACCTGGTTGTCTCAGTAAGGAACTCCCCTCACCTGGTTGTCTAGGTCTCAGTAAGGAACCCCCCTCACCTGGTTGTCTAGGTCTCAGTAAGGAACTCCCCTCACCTGGTTGTCTAGGTCTCAGTAAGGAACTCCCCTCACCTGGTTGTCTAAGTCTCCGTAAGGAACTCCCCTCACCTGGTTGTCTAGGTCTCAGTAAGGAACTCCCCTCACCTGGTTGCCTCAATAAGGAACTCCCCTCACCTGGTCGTCTAGGTCTCAGTAAGGAACTCTCCTCACCTGGTTGTCTAGGTCTCAGTAAGGAACTCCCCTCACCTGGTTGTCTAGGTCTCAGTAAGGAACTCCCCTCACCTGGTTGTCTAGGTGTCAGTAAGGAACTCCCCTCACCTGGTTGTCTAGGTCTCAGTAAGGAACTCCCCTCATCTGGTTGTCTCAGTAAGGAACTCCCCTCACCTGGTTGTCTCAGTAAGGAACTCCCCTCACCTGGTTGTCTAGGTCTCAGTAAGGAACTCCCCTCATCTGGTTGTCTAGGTCTCAGTAAGGAACTCCCCTCACCTGGTTGTCTAGGTCTCAGTAAGGAACTCCCCTCACCTGGTTGTCTCAGTAAGGAACTCCCCTCACCTGGTTGTCTAGGTCTCAGTAAGGAACTCCCCTCACCTGGTTGTCTAGGTCTCAGTAAGGAACTCCCCTCACCTGGTTGTCTAGGTCTCAGTAAGGAACTCCCCTCATCTGGTTGTCTCAGTAAGGAACTCCCCTCACCTGGTTGTCTAGGTCTCAGTAAGAAACACCCCTCATCTGGTTGTCTAGGTCTCAGTAAGGAACTCCCCTCACCTGGTTGTCTAGGTCTCAGTAAGGAACTCCCCTCACCTGGTTGTCTAGGTCTCAGTAAGGAACTCCCCTCACCTGGTTGTCTAGGTCTCAGTAAGGAACTCCCCTCACCTGGTTGTCTAGGTCTCAGTAAGGAACTCCCCTCACCTGGTTGTCTAGGTCAAAGTAAGGAACTCCCCTCACCTGGTTGACTAGGTCTTAACTGAAAGGGGGGAAAAACTGCACACAATAGGCCCTCCATGGAATGAGGGCCTATTGTCATCTACATCATCTACACCCCTGATGTAGATGATGACAAAGGACACCATTCAGCATCAGTCGCCCTCTAGCGGAGGATTCTATTGACTGTATGAGGTCAGCAGGGTCAGCGCTCTTAGCCAGGCTATAATTAGCCTATCAGCGTATCACCCAGACTGAGCAGGGGATCACCTGACCTCACCTCAACATGGAGGGAGAAATGAACAAACAAGACCCAACAAATCAACCACAGATCCAACCACAGATCCAACCACAGATCTAACCACAGATCCAACCACAGATCCAACCACAGATCTAACCACAGATCCAACCACAGGTCTAACCACAGATCCAACCACAGATCCAACCACAGATCTAACCACAGATCTAACCACAGATCCAACCACAGATCTAACCACAGATCTAACCACAGATCCAAACACAGATCCAACCACAGATCCAAACACAGATCCAACCACAGATCTAACCACAGATCCAACCACAGATCTAACCACAGATCCAACCACAGATCTAACCACAGATCTAACCACAGATCCAGCTTGTCCACTTCCGATCACACCCAAACTGAAGATTTGCAACACCTGAGCGGGTATTTTCCCTGTCCAGGTACAGAGCAGAAACAGAGCACCAGGTGTGGTGGTCAGCAGTAGAAACTCAACCAGGTAGATAAGGAAAACACTGATGTACATTACCAGTCTACAGTTAGGACACCCACTCCTCATTCAAGGGTTTTTCTTTATTTTTAAAAACTATTTTCTACATTGTAGAGTAATCGTGAAGACATCAAAACTATGAAATAACACATATGGAATCATGTAGTAACCAAAAAAGTGTATATTATATATATTTGAGATTTGAGATTCTTCAAATAGCCACCCTTTGCCTTGATGACAGCTTTGCACACCCTTGGCATTCTCTCAACCAGCTTCATGAGGTAGTCACCTGGAATGCATTTCAAATTTGTGGAACGTCTTTCCTTCTTAATGAGTTTGAGCCAATCAGTTGTGTTGTGACAAAGTAGGGGTGGTATACAGAAGATAGCCCTATTTGGTAAAATATATATTATGTCAAGAAAAGCTCAAATGTGATCCGATTCAGGAAACTAGGTGTATGTCACAAGTCACGACTTCACAGGAGAGACGTTTGAACGTGAAAAATATTGTTTTATCAAAATGTGTTTTTTTTTTGGCAGAAATGCCTTCTGGAACATGTGAACTTTCATGTGCCTTAATAACAAACTTGTACGCCATCTGTAAATACGAATAAAAATTGTTAAATTACAGGCCTAGTTGGTTAAACTACAGAAAAAGTTAGCAAACTTCCCACTAGCCATGATTGGCTGAGATAATCAGTGGGCTGGACATGCCCGAGAGAGGAGTTCAGATTGGTCTGCCATAGAAGCTCGTCAGTCTTTGTTGGTAATCCTGTTAGCTAGCTAACGTTATCTGGCTGGCTCCCTAGCTGATGTTATTATTTGTTTCCCAGAGCCGTTTGCTGATCTAGTTAGAGCCTAATGTTAGCTAGCTAACTATATGTCTTAAGCTAAAGTGTACTGTTAGCTAGCAGGCTAACGTTAGCTGACTGGCTCCCTAGCTGACTGTATTATTCGTATCCCAGAGCCATTTGCTGTTCTAGTTAGAGCCTAATGTTAGCTAGCTAACGTTGAACCTGGTTGGTTAGCTCCCAGCACTGTGGCATTGTTGGCACTGTTCATTGTTTAACCAGCTAACGTTGGCTGGCTGGCTCGTTAGCTAAAGTTACGTGACGTGTGTACAACACCCGTTGAGAATGGCCGGTGTCAGTAAACGTCTGCAAAAAAGCATCATGTAATTGTTACCAGCCGAGCTGGTTAGGCTGTTTTCATGTTATCCAGAGGTTAACAAATCATCGGTCAGAGCATCAAGTGTTCGTTCTGAACGCTCCGAGAGGGAAACAAGATGGGTGGAGCTAAAGCTTAAGAGGGTGTGAACGTTGCTGAATGGGTGGGGCTAAAGCTTAGGAGGGTGTGAACGTTGCTGAATGGGTGGAGCTATAGCTTAAGAGGGTGTGAACGTTGCTGAATGGTTGTCGACAAAGAAGAGCTCTTCACTAGATACCAAAATATTCAAAGGTTTTTTGAGTTTACAAATGAATCAACTTTCAAAGCAGAATTACTTTCCCATTATTCCTCAAATGCAGTGTATGTTATACCATTTAGTATACCAGTGTCTGTTATACCATTTAGTATACCAGTGTATGTTTTACCATTTAGTATACCAGTGTATAGTATACCATTTAGTATACCAGTGTATGTTATACCATTTAGTATACCAGTGTATGTTATACCATTTAGTATACCAGTGCATGTTATACTATTTAGTATACCAGTGTCTGTTATACCATTTAGTATACCAGTGTATAGTATACCATTTAGTATACCAGTGTATGTTATACCATTTAGTATACCCACTTAGCTTGAAGCTAGCCCGGCCAGAGCTCCTGTGCTACCACCGAAGCATACTCCTGGGCTACAATATCCGGACCCACGACCGGTCTATCGATGTCACCGCATGAAGAGGCATAAACAGACTCACCCCCATCGCGACGCCCCCCAAAGGCTAACTTTCTAGCCCTTGCTATCTCCTTGCTTGCTAATTCGGCCTGCTAACTGCTAGCTTGTTTAGCCCCGGTCCGCTAACTGCTACCTTGTTTAGCCCCAGTCCGCTAACTGCTACCTTGTTTAGCCCCGGCCTACTAACTATTGGCGTGTTAACACAGGCCTGCTAACCGTCTGAATCGCCGCGTCCCAAACACTCACTGGACCCATATTTACTTTCAATCTCTTTTCGATTTTTTATTTGTTTATACCTTCGGGTAACCTGCCTCACCCAATGTGATACGGAATCGCTATTATTTTAAATTTTTAGAACACACTCAAGAACCTCCAGAAGCTAACCAGCTAACTAGCTACAAGCTATTTAGTCATTGTTAGCCACTGCTAGCGGCTTTTACCCTACCTGGATAATACTCGCCAGTCCAGCTTCCCTGCCCCATCCACCGCTGCCCCCTGGACACTGATCACTTGGCTACATAGCTGATGCATGCTGGACGGTCCATTAATCACGGTACTCCATTCTGCTTGTTTATGTTTTATCTGTCGGCCCCAGCCGCACTCAGGCTCTGTGTGTAGTTAATCCGACCCTCCCTGCCTAGTCAACGCCATTTTACCTGCTGTTGTTGTGCTAGCTGATTAGCTGTTGTTGTCTCACCTGTTGTTTTAGCTAGCTCTCCCAATTCAACACCTGTGATTACTGTATGCCTCGCTGTATGTCTCTCTCAAATGTCAATATGCCTTGTATACTGTTGTTCAGGTTAGTTATCATTGTTTTAGTTTACAATGGAGCCCCTAGTTCCACTCTTCATACCCCTGATACCTCCTTTGTCCCACCTCCCACACATGCGGTGACCTCACCCATTAC
>NW_022261985.1:17111567-17174067 GCF_002021735.2 Oncorhynchus kisutch | reverse complement strand
CACAGCCCTAACTACAGAACAGACACAGCCCTAACTACAGAACAGACACAGCCCTAACTACAGAACAGACACAGCCCTAACTACAGAACCTAATACATACAGCCCTAACTACAGAACAGACACAGCCCTAACTACAGAACAGACACAGCCCTAACTACAGAACAGACACAGCCCTAACTACAGAACAGACACAGCCCTAACTACAGAACAGACACAGCCCTAACTACAGAACCTGATACATACAGCCCTAACTACAGAACAGACACAGCCCTAACTACAGTCCAGACACAGCCAGAACTACAGAACAGACACAGCCCTAACTACAGAACAGACACAGCCCTAACTACAGAACAGACACAGCCAGAACTACAGTACAGACACAGCCCTAACTACAGTACAGACACAGCCCTAACTACAGAACAGACACAGCCCTAACTACAGAACAGACACACCCTAACTACAGAACAGACACAGCCCTAACTACAGTACAGACACAGCCATAACTACAGTACAGAAACATCCCTAACTACAGTACAGACACAGCCCTAACTACAGACCAGACACAGCCCTAACTACAGAACAGACACAGCCCTAACTACAGAACAGACACAGCCCTAACTACAGAACAGACGCAGCCCTAACTACAGAACAGACACAGCCCTAACTACAGAACAGACACAGCCCTAACTACAGTACAGACACAGCCCTAACTACAGTACAGACACAGCCCTAACTACAGAACAGACACAGCCCTAACTACAGAACAGACACAGCCCTAACTACAGAACAGACACAGCCCTAACTACAGAACAGACACAGCCCTAACTACAGAACAGACACATCCCTAACTACAGAACCTGATACATACAGCCCTAACTACAGAACAGACACAGCCCTAACTACAGTCCAGACACAGCCAGAACTACAGAACAGACACAGCCCTAACTACAGAACAGACACAGCCCTAACTACAGAACAGACACATCCCTAACTACAGAACCTAATACATACAGCCCTAACTACAGAACAGACACAGCCCTAACTACAGAACAGACACAGCCCTAACTACAGAACCTGATACATACAGCCCTAACTACAGAACAGACACAGCCCTAACTACAGTCCAGACACAGCCAGAACTACAGAACAGACACAGCCCTAACTACAGAACAGACACAGCCCTAACTACAGAACAGACACAGCCAGAACTACAGTACAGACACAGCCCTAACTACAGTACAGACACAGCCCTAACTACAGAACAGACACAGCCCTAACTACAGAACAGACACAGCCCTAACTACAGAACAGACACAGCCCTAACTACAGTACAGACACAGCCCTAACTACAGACCAGACACAGCCCTAACTACAGAACCTGATACATACAGCCCTAAATACAGAACAGACACAGCCCTAACTACAGAACAGACACAGCCCTAACTACAGAACAGACACAGCCCTAACTACATAACAGACACAGCCCTAACTACAGAACAGACACAGCCCTAACTACAGAACAGACACAGCCCTAACTACAGAACAGACACAGCCCTAACTACAGAACAGACACAGCCCTAACTACAGTCCAGACACAGCCAGAACTACAGAACAGACACAGCCCTAACTACAGAACAGACACAGCCCTAACTACAGAACAGACACAGCCAGAACTACAGTACAGACACAGCCCTAACTACAGTACAGACACAGCCCTAACTACAGAACAGACACAGCCCTAACTACAGAACAGACACAGCCCTAACTACAGAACAGACACAGCCCTAACTACAGTACAGACACAGCCCTAACTACAGACCAGACACAGCCCTAACTACAGAACCTGATACATACAGCCCTAAATACAGAACAGACACAGCCCTAACTACAGAACAGACACAGCCCTAACTACAGAACAGACACAGCCCTAACTACATAACAGACACAGCCCTAACTACAGAACAGACACAGCCCTAACTACAGAACAGACACAGCCCTAACTACAGAACAGACACAGCCCTAACTACAGAACAGACACAGCCCTAACTACAGTACAGACACAGCCCTAACTACAGTACAGACACAGCCCTAACTACAGAACAGACACAGCCCTAACTACAGTACAGACACAGCCCTAACTACAGAACAGACACAGCCCTAACTACAGAACAGACACAGCCCTAACTACAGAACAGACACAGCCCTAACTACAGAACAGACACAGCCCTAACTACAGAACAGACACAGCCCTAACTACAGAACCTGATACATACAGCCCTAACTACAGAACAGACACAGCCCTAACTACAGTCCAGACACAGCCAGAACTACAGAACAGACACAGCCCTAACTACAGAACAGACACAGCCCTAACTACAGAACAGACACAGCCAGAACTACAGTACAGACACAGCCCTAACTACAGAACAGACACAGCCCTAACTACAGAACAGACACAGCCCTAACTACAGTACAGACACAGCCCTAACTACAGTCCAGACACAGCCAGAACTACAGAACAGACACAGCCCTAACTACAGAACAGACACAGCCCTAACTACAGAACAGACACAGCCCTAACTACAGAACAGACACAGCCCTAACTACAGAACAGACACAGCCCTAACTACAGAACAGACACAGCCCTAACTACAGTACAGACACAGCCCTAACTACAGAACAGACACAGCCCTAACTACAGAACAGACACAGCCCTAACTACAGTACAGACACAGCCCTAACTACAGTACAGACACAGCCCTAACTACAGAACAGACACAGCCCTAACTACAGAACCTGATACATACAGCCCTAACTACAGAACAGACACAGCCATAACCACAGTACAGACACAGCCCTAACTACAGAACAGACACAGCCCTAACTACAGAACAGACACAGCCCTAACTACAGAACAGACACAGCCCTAACTACAGTACAGACACAGCCCTAACTACAGAACAGACACAGCCCTAACAACAAAAGAACAGACACAGCCCTAACTACAGAACAGACACAGCCCTAACTACAGAACACACACAGCCCTAACTACAGTATAGACAGAACAACAGAACCTGATATATACAGCCCTAACTACAAACAGCCATAACTAAAGAGCCTAGCTACACAGCCCTGTGGCCTAACGACACAGCCCTGTCACCTCGCTACACAGCCCTGTCACCTAGCTACACAGCCCTGTCACCTAGCTACACAGCCCTGTAACCTAGCTACACAGCCCTGTCACCTAACTACACAGCCCTGTCACCTAACTATACAGCCCTGTCACCTAACTACACAGCCCTGTCACCTAGCTACACAGCCCTGTCACCTAGCTACAAAGCCCTGTCACCTAACTACACAGCGCTGTAACCTAGCTACACAGCCCTGTCACCTAGATACACAGCCCTGTCACCTAGCTACAAAGCCCTGTCACCTAGCTATACAGCCCTGTAACATAGCTACACAGCCCTGTCACCTAGCTACACAGCCCTGTCACCTAGCTACACAGCCCTGTAACCTAGCTACACAGCTCTGTCACCTAGCTACACAGCCCTGTCACCTAACTACACAGCGCTGTAACCTAGCTACACAGCCCTGTCACCTAGCTACACAGCCCTGTCACCTAGATACACAGCCCTGTCACCTAGCTACACAGCCCTGTAACCTAGCTACACAGCTCTGTCACCTAGCTACACAGCCCTGTCACCTAACTACACAGCGCTGTAACCTAGCTACACAGCCCTGTCACCTAGCTACACAGCCCTGTAACCTAGCTACACAGCCCTGTAACCTAGCTACACAGCCCTGTAACCTAGCTACACAGCCCTGTAACCTAGCTACACAGCCCTGTAAACCTAGCTATACAGCCCTGTAACCTAGCTACACAGCCCTGTAACCTAGCTACACCAGCTCTGTCAGGAGGAATGGGTCAAAATTCAGCCAACTTATTGCGGGAAGCTTGTGGAAGGCTACCCAAAATGTTTGACCCAAGTTAGACCTATGATAACCAGACTATACAGCTGATGCTACTGTAGGTAGATCTATACTAACCAGACTATACAGCTGATTCTACTGTAGGTAGATCTATACTAACCAGACTATAGACTGAGTGCTAGGCTACTGTAGGTAGATCTATAATAACCAGACTATAGACTGAGTGCTACTGTAGGTAGATCTATAATAACCAGACTATACAGCTGATTCTACTGTAGGTAGATCTATAATAACCAGACTATACAGCTGATTCTACTGTAGGTAGATCTATAATAACCAGACTATACAGCTGATGCTACTGTAGTTAGACCTATGATAACCAGACTATACAGCTGATTCTACTGTAGGTAGATCTATAATAACCAGACTATACAGCTGATTCTACTGTAGGTAGATCTATACTAACCAGACTATACAGCTGATTCTACTGTAGGTAGACCTATACTAACCAGACTATAGACTGAGTGCTACTGTAGGTAGATCTATAATAACCAGACTATAGACTGAGTGCTACTGTAGGTAGATCTATAATAACCAGACTATAGACTGAGTGCTAGGCTACTGTAGGTAGATCTATAATAACCAGACTATACAGCTGATGCTACTGTAGGTAGATCTATAATAACCAGACTATAGACTGAGTGCTACTGTAGGTAGATCTATAATAACCAGACTATAGAATGAGTGCTACTGTAGGTAGATCTATAATAACCAGACTATAGACTGAGTGCTAGGCTACTGTAGGTAGATCTATAATAACCAGACTATACAGCTGATTCTACTGTAGGTAGATCTATAATAACCAGACTATAGACTGAGTGCTAGGCTACTGTAGGTAGATCTATAATAACCAGACTATACAGCTGATTCTACTGTAGGTAGATCTATAATAACCAGACTATACAGCTGATTCTACTGTAGGTAGATCTATAATAACCAGACTATACAGCTGATTCTACTGTAGGTAGATCTATAATAACCAGACTATACAGCTGATTCTACTGTAGGTAGATCTATAATAACCAGACTATACAGCTGATTCTACTGTAGGTAGATCTATACTAACCAGACTATAGACTGAGTGCTAGGCTACTGAACTGTAACTTATTTGTATTCCCAGGTAGGAACAGAGATCAAAGCTGACTTTATTTGCCAACTCAGAGCCGTAATGGATGCTATCATTACCTGTGGCTGATACATGAAAGATTAGACTTCAACATATTGACTGGATAAACAGAGGGGAAGGGCCTAAAGCTGCTATGGAAATGAAAATAAAACAGGTTGTGAAGGTCAGATATAGTCGTTCAGAGAGGCTATGTAACACAGAGAGAGAGACAAGGATTCAGGATGGCCTTGCTGCAGAGAGGCTATGTAACACAGAGAGAGAGACAAGGATTCAGGATGGCCGTGCTGCAGAGAGGCTATGTAACACAGAGAGAGAGACAAGGATTCAGGATGTCCGTGCTGCAGAGAGGCTATGTAACACAGAGAGAGAGACAAGGATTCAGGATGTCCGTGCTGCAGAGAGGCTATGTAACACAGAGAGAGAGAGACAAGGATTCAGGATGTCCGTGCTGCAGAGAGGCTATGTAACACAGAGAGAGAGAGACAAGGATTCAGGATGGCCGTGCTGCAGAGAGGCTATGTAACACAGAGAGAGAGACAAGGATTCAGGATGTCCGTGCTGCAGAGAGGCTATGTAACACAGAGAGAGAGACAAGGATTCAGGATGTCCGTGCTCCAGAGAGGCTATGTAACACAGAGAGAGAGACAAGGATTCAGGATGTCCGTGCTGCAGAGAGGCTATGTAACACAGAGAGAGAGACAAGGATTCAGGATGTCCGTGCTGCAGAGAGGCTATGTAACACAGAGAGAGAGACAAGGATTCAGGATGTCCGTGCTGCATATAACAGGCTTAATGAGAGCCACACAGCTCCGTATCACTGTTTACCCTGGGAGGGGCTGGAGGCAGGGCTGGAAGCAGGGTAGGGGGCTGGAAGCAGGGCAACAGGATGAAGGCTGGAGGCGGAAGGCAGGGTAGGTAGGTAGCTGAGCAGGAGGCTGAAGTTTGGAAACAGGACAGGAGGCAGAAGGCTAGAGGCTGGAGGCAGGGCAGGAGGCAGTGCTGGAGGTAGGGCAGGAGGCTGGGCTGGAGGATGGGCTGAAGGCTGGAGGCAGGGCTAAACGCAAAGCTGGGGACTGGGCAGGACCCTGGGCTGTGCTAAAGACAGGGCAGGAGGCTGGGCAGGAGGCTAGGCTAAAGACAGGGCAGGAGGCTTGGCAGGACGCTGGGCTGGGCTAAAGACAGGGCAGGAGGCTGGGCAGGAGACTAGGCTAAAGACAGGACAGGAGGCTGGGCAGCAGACTATGCTAAAGATAGGGCAGGAGGCTAGGCAGGAGGCTAGGCTAAAGACAGGGCAGGATGCTGGGCTAAAGACAGGGCAGGAGGCTGGGCAGGAGGCTGGGCTAAAGACAGGGCATGAGGCTTGGCAGGAGGCTAGGCTAAAGAGAGGGCAGGAGGCTGGGCAGGGCACTGAGCTGGGCTAAAGACAGGGCAGGAGGCTGGGCTAAAGACAGGGCAGGTGACTTGACAGGACGCTGGGCTGGGTTAAAGACAGGGCAGGAGTCTGGGCAGGACGCTGGGCTGGGTTAAAGACAGGGCAGGAGGCTGGGTTAAAGACAGGGCAGGAGGCTGGGTTAAAGACAGGGCAGGAGGCTGGGTTAAAGACAGGGCAGGAGGCTGGGTTAAAGACAGGGCAGGAGGCTGGGTTAAAGACAGGGCAGGAGGCTGGGTTAAAGACAGGGCAGGAGGCTGGGCTAAACGCAAAGCTGGGGACTGGGCAGGACCCTGGGCTGTGCTAAAGACAGGGAAGGAGGCTTGGCAGGACGCTGGGCTGGGCTAAAGACAGGGCAGGAGGCTGGGCAGGAGACTAGGCTAAAGACAGGACAGGAGGCTGGGCAGGAGACTATGCTAAAGACAGGGCAGGATGCTGGGCTAAAGACAGGGCAGGAGGCTGGGCAGGAGACTAGGCTAAAGACAGGGCAGGAGGCTAGGCAGGATGCTGGAATGGGCTAAAGACAGGGTATGAGGCTAGGCAGGACACTGAAATGGGCTAAAGACAGGGCATGAGGCTAGGCAGGACACTGAAATGGGCTAAAGACAGGGCATGCGGCTGGGCAGGACACTGAAATGGGCTAAAGACAGGGCATGAGGCTGGGCAGGACACTGAAATGGGCTAAAGCCAGGGCATGAGGCTGGGCAGGAGGCTAGGCTAAAGACAGGGCATGAGGCTTGGAAGGAGGCTAGGCTAAAGACAGGGCAGGAGGCTGGGCAGGACACTGAGCTGGGCTAAAGACAGGGCATGAGGCTGGGCAGGAGGCTGGGCTAAAGACAGGGCATGAGGCTAGGCAGGACACTGAGCTGGGCTAAAGACAGGGCATGAGGCTGGGCAAGAGGCTGGACTAAAGACAGGGCATGAGGCTTGGAAGGAGGCTAGGCTAAAGACAGGGCAGGAGGCTGGGCAGGACACTGAGCTGGGCTAAAGACAGGGCATGAGGCTGGGCAGGAGGCTGGGCTAAAGACAGGGCATGAGGCTTGGCAGGAGGCTAGGCTAAAGACAGGGCAGGAGGCTGGGCAGGGCACTGAGCTGGGCTAAAGACAGGGCAGGAGGCTGGGCTAAAGACAGGGCAGGTGACTTGACAGGACGCTGGGCTGGGTTAAAGACAGGGCAGGAGTCTGGGCAGGACGCTGGGCTGGGCTAAAGACAGGGCATGAGGCTGGGCAGGAGGCTGGGCTAAAGACAGGGCATGAGGCTTGGCAGGAGGCTAGGCTAAAGACAGGGCAGGAGGCTGGGCAGGGCACTGAGCTGGGCTAAAGACAGGGCAGGAGGCTGGGCTAAAGACAGGGCAGGTGACTTGACAGGACGCTGGGCTGGGTTAAAGACAGGGCAGGAGTCTGGGCAGGACGCTGGGCTGGGCTAAAGACAGGGCAGGAGGCTGGGCTAAAGACAGGGCAGGTGACTTGACAGGACGCTGGGCTGGGTTAAAGACAGGGCAGGAGTCTGGGCAGGACGCTGGGCTGGGTTAAAGACAGGGCAGGAGGCTGGGCAGGACACTGGGCTGGGTTAAAGACAGGGCAGGAGACTTGGCAGGATGCTGGGCTGGGTTAAAGACAGGGCAGGAGGCTAGGCAGGACACTGGGCTGGGTTAAAGACAGGGCAGGAGTCTGGGCAGGACACTGGGCTGGGTTAAAGACAGGGCAGGAGGCTGGGCAGGACACTGGGCTGGGTTAAAGACAGGGCAGGAGACTTGGCAGGACACTGGGCTGGGTTAAAGACAGGGGAGGAGGCTGGGCTGACACAATGGCCACTGTGTTTTCACTCTCTATCTCCCCTGGTCCTTTCCACAAGCAGATTCCAACCATTCAATTATTAACCAGAAAGAAAATGTGTTTGATTTTGCCATTATCTGAGGAGGAACAAAGGAAGCCAGGATTGTTTGTTTGTTTGTGTTTGTGTGTGTGTGTGTGTGTGTGTGTGTGTGTGTGTGTGTGTGTGTGTGTGTGTGTGTGTGTGTGTGTGTGTGTGTGTGTGTGTGTGTGTGTGCAAATAAATGAGCCAGCCAATAATATTGACCGCAACGCTGCTTTCATCTGACACGAAGGGAACACGAAGTCCCAACCGCTGGACCATTCTGGAGCTACATCCCACATGGCTCCCCATTCTCTACCACTGGACCATTCTGGGGGCTACATCCCACATGGCTCCCCATTCTCTACAGCTGCACCATTCAGGAGCTCCATCCCACATGGCTCCCCATTCTCTACAGCTGGACCATTCTGGGGCTACATCCCACATGGCTCCCCATTCTCTACCACTGGACCATTCTGGGGCTACATCCCACATGGCTCCCCATTCTCTACCACTGGACCATTCTGGGGGCTACATCCCACATGGCTCCCCATTCTCTACCGCCTGACCATTCTGGGGGCTACATCCCACATGGCTCCCAAGTCTCTAAACATCTGAAACCCTACCTCTGGAGAGTCTCTAGACATCTGAACCCCTACCTCTGGGGAGTCTCTAGACATCTGAAACCATACCTCTGGAGAGTCTCTAAACATCTGAACCCCTACCTCTGGAGAGTCTCTAAACATCTGAACCCCTACCTCTGGAGCGTCTCTAGACATCTGAAACCCTACCTCTCGAGAGTCTCTAAACATCTGAAACCCTACCTCTGGAGAGTCTCTAAACACCTGAACTCCTACCTCTGGAGAGTCTCTAAACATCTGAAACCCTACCTCTGGGGAGTCTCTAAACATCTGAACCCCTACCTCTGGAGAGTCTCTAAACATCTGAACCCCTACCTCTGGAGCGTCTCTAGACATCTGAAACCCTACCTCTCGAGAGTCTCTAAACATCTGAAACCCTACCTCTGGAGAGTCTCTAAACACCTGAACTCCTACCTCTGGAGAGTCTCTAAACATCTGAAACCCTACCTCTGGGGAGTCTCTAAACATCTGAACCCCTACCTCTGGAGAGTCTCTAGCCATCTGAAACCCTACCTCTGGAGAGTCTCTAAACATCTGAAACCCTACCTCTGGAGAGTCTCTAGACATCTGAACCCCTACCTCTAGAGAGTCTCTAAACATCTGAAACCCTACCTCTGGAGAGTCTGTAGACATCTGAACCCCTACCTCTGGAGAGTCTGTAGACATCTGAACCCCTACCTCTGAGGAGTCTCTAAACATCTGAACCCCTACCTCTCTAGACATCTGAACCCCTACCTCTCTAGACATCTGAACCCCTACCTCTGGAGAGTCTCTAGACATCTGAACCCCTACCTCTGGAGAGATATTTTTTTTTAAATCTGGGTGGTCCCAGGAACTGAACCCACTATCCTGGTGTTGAAAGAGCCATGTACTCCCGACCGTGCCACACAGAGGACCATGACAACATGTCATAACAAACAGGAAGGGGGAACTTTCACTCAGCTCCGTGTCTGAGGAACAACAACATCATGATAACTTCTCCTGATGACAGATTGTTCTGTATCACCAGACCAGATCTGCTAGTTTAAAACCACTTCCCTTCCCGGTGACGTTATTCTCTAAACAAACCGTCTGTGACTTCCAGAAGAGGAAGTGACATGCTGTATTGTACTGTATTAGCGTACCTCAGTAACATCACATCATGCAGTTGAATGTAAACAGGTTATTGTCAACAAACTTCCCCTGTCGTCCTGTACTCGCCTGGAGGCTCAGAGCTTCAAGATATGTCCCCAAATGGCACCCTATTCCCTACGAAGTGCACTACTTTAGACCAGGGCCCTATGGCACCCTGTTCCCTACGAAGTGCACTACTTTAGACCAGGGCCCTATGGCACCCTGTTCCCTACGAAGTGCACTACTTTAGACCAGGGCGATATGGCACCCTGTTCCCTACGAAGTGCACTACTTTAGACCAGGGCCCTATGGCACCCTGTTCCCTACGAAGTGCACTACTTTAGACCAGGGCCCTGTTGGAATACTGTGCCATTTGGGACAGTCTTAATCTCCTATCAAACTATGTCCATCATGTTGTCTAGTAGGAGGCAGCCATGTTGTTTTTCTGCCTGTCAAGTCATCTTCCACCTAATAGGATCAACTACATCACGCGTCTGATGAAGACGATGATGATGAAGACTCATATCACTGTGTGGCGAAGACTAACCTCCACACACTAACGTCAGCTTGAGCTCCTTACGTTATCTCTGCTAAATCCCTCAGATCTCAAACCCGGCTGCCGGCGAGAGCTCATTTTAATTTCAGAGGCATGAGGGAGACCAGAGAGAAAAGACAAGAGGTAAATAAGTTCATGAGGAAAACCAACAACCATGAAGTATATTTCAAGCAGTATAAAAGTACAACTAGCTGTGTGAAAGGGGAAGCTAGTCTTGGACAGAACATCAGCTGTCAGTGAACAGAGGATCCTGAATGAGACAACACTCCTAGGTGACCACTTCCACCATGTTCAGTGACATAGAAAGCTCTCCTGTATCGGCCAACATGTACAGAGTCTCCCTGAATAATGGAACATTACACACAGTTACTGTGTATCTTACTGTCTGTTCTGTGTTCCTCTCCCTGTATAATGGAACATTACACACAGTTACTGTGTATCTTACTGTCTGTTCTGTGTTCCTCTCCCTGAACACACAGTTACTGTGTATCTTACTGTCTGTTCTGTGTTCCTCTCCCTGTATAATGGAACATTACACACAGTTACTGTGTATCTTACTGTCTGTTCTGTGTTCCTCTCCCTGAACACACAGTTACTGTGTATCTTACTGTCTGTTCTGTGTTCCTCTCCCTGTATAATGTAACATTACACACAGTTACTATGTATCTTACTGTCTGCTCTGTGTTCCTCTCCCTGAACACACAGTTACTATGTATCTTATTGTCTGTTCTGTGTTCCTCTCCCTGTATAATGGAACATTACACACAGTTACTATGTATCTTACTGTCTGTTCTGTGTTCCTCTCCCTGAACACACAGTTACTATGTATCTTACTGTCTGTTCTGTGTTCCTCTCCCTGAACACACAGTTACTATGTATCTTACTGTCTGTTCTGTGTTCCTCTCCCTGAACACACAGTTACTGTGTATCTTATTGTCTGTTCTGTGTTCCTCTCCCTGAACACACAGTTACTGTGTATCTTATTGTCTGTTCTGTGTTCCTCTCCCTGTATAATGGAACATTACACACAGTTACTATGTATCTTACTGTCTGTTCTGTGTTCCTCTCCCTGAACACACAGTTACTATGTATCTTATTGTCTGTTCTGTGTTCCTCTCCCTGAACACACAGTTACTATGTATCTTACTGTCTGTTCTGTGTTCCTCTCCCTGAACACACAGTTACTATGTATCTTACTGTCTGTTCTGTGTTCCTCTCCCTGAACAGACAGTTACTATGTATCTTACTGTCTGTTCTGTGTTCCTCTCCCTGAACACACAGTTACTATGTATCTTATTGTCTGTTCTGTGTTCCTCTCCCTGTATAATGGAACATTACACACAGTTACTATGTATCTTACTGTCTGTTCTGTGTTCCTCTCCCTGTATAATGGAACATTACACACAGTTACTATGTATCTTATTGTCTGTTCTGTGTTCCTCTCCCTGAACACACAGTTACTATGTATCTTATTGTCTGTTCTGTGTTCCTCTCCCTGAACACACAGTTACTATGTATCTTACTGTCTGTTCTGTGTTCCTCTCCCTGAACACACAGTTACTATGTATCTTACTGTCTGTTCTGTGTTCCTCTCCCTGAACACACAGTTACTATGTATCTTACTGTCTGTTCTGTGTTCCTCTCCCTGAACACACAGTTACTATGTATCTTACTGTCTGTTCTGTGTTCCTCTCCCTGAACACACAGTTACTGTGTATCTTATTGTCTGTTCTGTGTTCCTCTCCCTGAACACACAGTTACTGTGTATCTTACTGTCTGTTCTGTGTTCCTCTCCCTGAACACACAGTTACTATGTATCTTATTGTCTGTTCTGTGTTCCTCTCCCTGTATAATGGAACATTACACACAGTTACTATGTATCTTATTGTCTGTTCTGTGTTCCTCTCCCTGAACAGACAGTTACTATGTATCTTACTGTCTGTTCTGTGTCCCTCTCCCTGAACACACAGTTACTATGTATCTTACTGTCTGTTCTGTGTTCCTCTTCCTGCTGATATTCCTTCCTCTGTTCTTATCCTGATAGTTAGTGTCTCAACACACAGGGTAGCAGGCGCTGTGTCTCCCACTGTCTCTGGACGGAAAGAGGATTGGGAAGATTTATATCCACACACACACACACACACACACTAATCCCCACCTCATCCTCTTCCTCCTTAGCAAAGCATGCTGGGATATGAAGAGGAAAGGGAGCTTGTGTGATGTGTGTGTGTGTGTGTGTGTGTGTGTGTGTGTGTGTGTGTGTGTGTGTGTGTGTGTGTGTGTGTGTGTGTGTGTGTGTGTGTGTGTGTGTGTGTGTGTGTGTGTGTGTGTGTGTGTGTGTGTGTTGTATGAGCTGGTTAGCCATTACCAGGTCAGTCAGCTGGTAAATTAACTTCCATTCTGTCCAACGATGACACTTCACATGTTCACTAGTCCATAATGGACTAACTTTGTTCTGACCCAGTATTTTGACCCAAGATGAACCGACTGAAACATCACACATTTATTTTCACGGCCATTACAAATGGGTACTGTGTCTCTATTACAGTAGTATATTACAGTAGTCTATTACAGTAGTCTATATACTGTGTCTCTATTATAGTAGTCTATTACAGTAGTCTATTATAGTAGTCTATTATAGTAGTCTATATACTGTGTCTCTATTATAGTAGTCTATTACAGTAGTCTATTATAGTAGTCTATTATAGTAGTCTATTATAGTAGTCTATTATAGTAGTCTATTATAGTAGTCTATTACAGTAGTCTATTACAGTAGTCTATTATAGTAGTCTATATAATGTGTCTCTATTATAGTAGCCTATTATAGTAGTCTATTATAGTAGTCTATTATAGTAGTCTATATAATGTGTCTCTATTATAGTAGTCTATTATAGTAGTCTATTACAGTAGTCTATTATAGTAGTCTATTATAGTAGTCTATTATAGTAGCCTATTATAGTAGTCTATTATAGTAGTCTATTATAGTAGTCTATATACTGTGTCTCTATTATAGTAGTCTATTACAGTAGTCTATTATAGTAGTCTATTATAGTAGTCTATTATAGTAGCCTATATAATGTGTCTCTATTATAGTAGTCTATTATAGTAGTCTATTATAGTAGTCTATATAATGTGTCTCTATTATAGTAGTCTATTACAGTAGTCTATTATAGTAGTCTATTATAGTAGTCTATATACTGTGTCTCTATTATAGTAGTCTATTACAGTAGTCTATTATAGTAGTCTATTATAGTAGTCTATTACAGTAGTCTATATAATGTGTCTCTATTATAGTAGTCTATTATAGTAGTCTATTATAGTAGTCTATATAATGTGTCTCTATTATAGTAGTCTATTACAGTAGTCTATTATAGTAGTCTATTATAGTAGTCTATATACTGTGTCTCTATTATAGTAGTCTATTACAGTAGTCTATTATAGTAGTCTATTATAGTAGTCTATTATAGTAGTCTATTATAGTAGTCTATTATAGTAGTCTATTACAGTAGTCTATTACAGTAGTCTATTATAGTAGTCTATATAATGTGTCTCTATTATAGTAGCCTATTATAGTAGTCTATTATAGTAGTCTATTATAGTAGTCTATTACAGTAGTCTATTACAGTAGTCTATTATAGTAGTCTATATAATGTGTCTCTATTATAGTAGCCTATTATAGTAGTCTATTATAGTAGTCTATTATAGTAGTCTATATAATGTGTCTCTATTATAGTAGTCTATTATAGTAGTCTATTACAGTAGTCTATTATAGTAGTCTATTATAGTAGTCTATATAATGTGTCTCTATTATAGTAGTCTATTATAGTAGTCTATTACAGTAGTCTATTATAGTAGTCTATTATAGTAGTCTATTACAGTAGTCTATTATAGTAGTCTATTACAGTAGTCTATTACAGTAGTCTATTATAGTAGTCTATTATAGTAGTCTATTACAGTAGTCTATTATAGTAGTCTATTACAGTAGTCTATTACAGTAGTCTATTACAGTAGTCTATTATAGTAGTCTATTATAGTAGTCTATTACAGTAGTCTATTATAGTAGTCTATTATAGTAGCCTATATAATGTGTCTCTATTATAGTAGTCTATTATAGTAGCCTATTTAATGTGTCTCTATTATAGTAGTCTATTATAGTAGTCTATTACAGTGGTCTATTATAGTAGTCTATTATAGTAGTCTATTATAGTAGTCTATTATAGTAGTCTATTATAGTAGTCTATATACTGTGTCTCTATTATAGTAGTCTATATACTATAGTAGTCTATATGCTGTGTCTCTATTATAGTAGTCTATTATAGTAGTCTATATACTGTGTCTCTATTATAGTAGTCTATTATAGTAGTCTATTACAGTAGTCTATTATAGTAGTCTATTATAGTAGTCTATATACTATATATACTGTGTCTCTGTTATAGTAGTCTATTATAGTAGTCTATTATAGTAGTCTATTATAGTAGTCTATTATAGTAGTCTATTATAGTAGTCTATTACAGTAGTCTATTATAGTAGTCTATATACTGTGTCTCTGTTATAGTAGTCTATTACAGTAGTCTATTATAGTAGTCTATTATAGTAGTCTATTATAGTAGTCTATTATAGTAGTCTATTATAGTAGTCTATATACTATATATACTGTGTCTCTGTTATAGTAGTCTATTATAGTAGTCTATTATAGTAGTCTATTATAGTAGTCTATTATAGTAGTCTATTATAGTAGTCTATTACAGTAGTCTATTATAGTAGTCTATTATAGTAGTCTATTACAGTAGTCTATTATAGTAGTCTATATACTGTGTCTCTATTACAGTATTTTTTTAATATATATTTTTTAACCAGGTAGGCTAGTTGAGAACACCTTTATTTAACCAGGTAGGCTAGTTGAGAACACCTTTATTTAACCAGGTAGGCCAGTTGAGAACACCTTTATTTAACCAGGTAGGCTAGTTGAGAACACCTTTATTTAACCAGGTAGGCTAGTTGAGAACACCTTTATTTAACCAGGTAGGCCAGTTGAGAACACCTTTATTTAACCAGGTAGGCTAGTTGAGAACACCTTTATTTAACCAGGTAGGCCAGTTGAGAACACCTTTATTTAACCAGGTAGGCTAGTTGAGAACACCTTTATTTAACCAGGTAGGCTAGTTGAGAACACCTTTATTTAACCAGGTAGGCCAGTTGAGAACACCTTTATTTAACCAGGTAGGCCAGTTGAGAACACCTTTATTTAACCAGGTAGGCTAGTTGAGAACAAGTTCTCATTTGCAACTGCGACCTGGCCAAGATAAAGCATAGCAGTGTGAACAGACAACACAGAGTTACACATGGAGTAAACAATAAACAAGTCAATAATACAGTAGAAAAAAAAAGAGTCTATATACATTGTGTGCAAATTTTTTTTTTGCAGATTAACACTGGAGTGATAAATGATCAGATGGTCATGTACAGGTAGAGATATTGGTGTGCAAAAGAGCAGAAAAGTAAATAAATAAAAACAGTATGGGGATGAGGTAGGTAAAAATGGGTGGGCTATTTGCCGATAGACTATGTACAGCTGCAGCGATCGGTTAGCTGCTCAGATAGCAGATGTTTGAAGTTGGTGAGTGAGATAAAAGTCTCCAACTTCCGCGATTTTTGCAATTCATTCCAGTCACAGGCAGCAGAGAACTGGAACGAAAGGCGGCCAAATGAGGTGTTGGCTTTAGGGATGATCAGTGAGATACACCTGCTGGAGCGCGTGCTACGGATGGGTGTTGCCATCGTGACCAGTGAACTGAGATAAGGCGGAGCTTTACCTAGCATGGACATAGCATGGACCTAGCATGGACTTGTAGATGACCTTGTTGCGGAATAGAAAGTCGACTCTTGATTTGATTTTCGATTGGAGATGTTTGATATGAGTCTGGAAGGAGAGTTTACAGTCTAGCCAGACACCTAGGTACTTATAGATGTCCAAGTATTCAAGGTTGGAACCATCCAGGGTGGTGATGCTGGTCAGGCGTGCGGGTGCAGGCAGCGAACAGTTGAAAAGCATGCATTTGGTTTTACTAGCGTTTAAGAGCAGTTGGAGGCCACGGAAGGAGTGTTGTATGGCATTGAAGCTCGTTTGGAGGTTAGATAGCACAGTGTCCAAGGACGGGCCGGAAGTATATAGAATGGTGTCGTCTGCGTAGAGGTGGATCAGGGAATCGCCCGCAGCAAGAGCAACATCATTGATATATACAGAAAAAAGAGTCGGCCCGAGGATTGAACCCTGTGGCACCCCCATAGAGACTTCCAGAGGACCGGACAGTATGCCCTCCGATTTGACACACTGAACTCTGTCTGCAAAGTAATTGGTGAAACAGGCAAGGCAGTCATCCGAAAAACTGAGGCTACTGAGTCTGCCGATAAGAATATGGTGATTGACCGAGTCGAAAGCCTTGGCAAGGTCGATGAAGATGGCTGCACAGTACTGTCTTTTATCGATGGCGGTTATGATATCATTTAGTACCTTGAGCGTGGCTGAGGTGCACCCGTGGCTGTCTCGGAAACCAGATTGCACAGCGGAGAAGGTACGGTGACCTGTTTGTCGACTTGGCTTTCGAAGACCTTAGCTAGGCAGGGCAGGATGGATATAGGTCTGTAACAGTTTGGGTCCAGGGTGTCTCCCCCTTTGAAGAGGGGGATGACTGCGGCAGCTTTCCAGTCCTTGGGGATCTCAGACGATATGAAAGAGAGGTTGAACAGGCTGGTAATGGGGGATGCAGGTTGGAGCTACAGGATGCAAACTTCTGCCTGAAGAAGCTGGCCTTAGCTTTCCTGACTGACTGCGTGTATTGGTTCCTGACTTCCCTGAACAGTTGCATATCGCGGGGACTATTCGATGCTATTGCAGTCCGCCACAGGATGTTTTTGTGCTGGTCGAGGGCAGTCAGGTCTGGAGTGAACCAAGGGCTATATCTGTTCTTAGTTCTGCATTTTTTGAACGGAGCATGCCTATCTAAAATGGTGAGGAAGTTACTTTTAAAGAATGACCAGGCATCCTCAACTGACGGGATGAGGTCAATGTCCTTCCAGGATACCCGGGCCAGGTCGATTAGAAAGGCCTGCTCACAGAAGTGTTTTAGGGAGCGTTTGACAGTGATGAGGGGTGGTCGTTTGACTGCGGCTCCGTAGCGGATACAGGCAATGAGGCAGTGATCACTGAGATCCTGGTTGAAGACAGCGGAGGTGTATTTGGAGGGCCAGTTGGTCAGGATGACGTCTATGAGGGTGCCCTTGTTTACAGATTTAGGGTTGTACCTGGTGGGTTCCTTGATGATTTGTGTGAGATTGAGGGCATCTAGCTTAGATTGTAGGACTGCCGGGGTGTTAAGCATATCCCAGTTTAGGTCACCTAACAGAACAAACTCTAAAGCTAGATGGGGGGCAATCAATTCACAAATGGTGTCCAGGGCACAGCTGGGTGCTGAGGAGGGTCGGTAGCAGGCGGCAACAGTGAGAGACTTATTTCTGGAGAAAGTAATTTTCAAGATTAGTAGTTCGAACTGTTTGGGTATGGACCTGGAAAGTATGACATTACTTTGCAGGCTATCTCTGCAGTAGACTGCAACTCCTCCCCCTTTGGCAGTTCTATCTTGACGGAAGATGTTATAGTTGGGTATGGAAATCTCTGAATTTTTGGTGGCCTTCCTGAGCCAGGATTCAGACACGGCAAGGACATCAGTAGTCTATATACTGTGTCTCTATTATAGTAGTCTATTATAGTAGTCTATATACTGTGTCTCTATTATAGTAGTCTATTATAGTAGTCTATTATAGTAGTCTATTACAGTAGTCTATTATAGTAGTCTATATAATGTGTCTCTATTATAGTAGTCTATTATAGTAGTCTATATACTGTGTCTCTATTATAGTAGTCTATTATAGTAGTCTATTATAGTAGTCTATATACTGTGTCCTTATTATAGTAGTCTATTATAGTAGTCTATTACAGTAGTCTATTATAGTAGTCTATATAATGTGTCTCTATTACAGTAGTTTATATACTGTGTCTCTATTGTAGTAGTCTATTATAGTAGTCTATTACAGTAGTCTATTATAGTAGTCTATATACTGTGTCTCTATTATAGTAGTCTATTATAGTAGTCTATTATAGTAGTCTATTACAGTAGTCTATATACTGTGTCTCTATTATAGTAGTCTATTATAGTAGTCTATTTTAGTAGTCTATTACAGTAGTCTATATACTGTGTCTCTATTATAGTAGTATATTACAGTAGTCTATTATAGTAGTCTATTATAGTAGTCTATTATAGTAGTCTATTATAGTAGTCTATATACTGTGTCTCTATTATAGTAGTCTATTATAGTAGTCTATTTTAGTAGTCTATTACAGTAGTCTATATACTGTGTCTCTATTATAGTAGTATATTACAGTAGTCTATTATAGTAGTCTATATACTGTGTCTCTATTATAGTAGTCTATTATAGTAGTATATTATAGTAGTCTATTATAGTAGTCTATATACTGTGTCTCTATTATAGTAGTCTATTATAGTAGTCTATTATAGTAGTCTATTACAGTAGTCTATATACTGTGTCTCTATTATAGTAGTCTATTATAGTAGTCTATTATAGTAGTCTATTATAGTAGTCTATTACAGTAGTCTATTATAGTAGTCTATTACAGTAGTCTATTACAGTAGTCTATTACAGTAGTCTATTATAGTAGTCTATTACAGTAGTCTATTATAGTAGTCTATTACTGTAGTCTATTACTGTAGTCTATTACAGTAGTCTATTACAGTAGTCTATTATAGTAGTCTATTATAGTAGTCTATATGCTGTGTCTCTATTATAGTTGTCTATATACTGTGTCTCTATTATAGTAGTCTATTAGGTGTCTTTTATACTGATAACAAGTTCAAACAGGTGCCATTAATACAGGTAACGAGTGGAGGACAGAGGAGCCTCTTAAAGAAGAATGGATCTATAATACGGATCTATATGATGGATCTATAATACGGATCTATATGATGGATCTATATGATGGATCTATAATACGGATCTATATGATGGATCTATATGATGGACAGCCATATTAGGGATCCCTCCAACAGCCAATAGTAGAGATCCCCCCAACAGCCAATAGTAGAGATCCCTCCAACAGCCAATAGTAGGGATCCCTCCCACAGCCAATAGCAGGGATCCCTCCAACAGCCAATAGTAGAGATCCCTCCAACAGCCAATAGTAGAGATCCCTCCAACAGCCAATAGTAGAGATCCCTCCAACAGCCAATAGTAGGGATCCCTCCCACAGCCAATAGCAGGGATCCCTCCTACAGCCAATAGTAGAGATCCCTCCAACAGCCAATAGTAGAGATACCTCCAACAGCCAATAGTAACTCCTGACCTCAGACACCTTCAGACAAGAGTTTTCTAGAGCAGCTTTGTACTTTACAAAGATTCTGGAAAGACGCCACATGCACACCTAAAAATACACACTTTCTAGAACATTATCTCTGTGCATGTGTGTGTGTGTGGTGTGCGTGGTGTGTGGTGTGGTGTGTGGTGTGTGGTGTGGTGTGTGGTGTGGTGTGTGGTGTGGTGTGTGGTGTGTGGTGTGTGGTGTGGTGTGCGTGGTGTGTGGTGTGGTGTGTGTGTGGTGTGTGGTGTGGTGTGGTGTGTGTGAGAGAGACAGAAGGAGGTGCTTTTGGAACAGTTTAACATTCTCCCGCTGTCCATCCCTGCTCCTGTTCTGTCCTGTTCTCTCCATGTGTTACTGAGGAGTGTAAAGATCCTCTGAAAAGACTCACTCAGTAACCAGATCACAGAATCAGGACAGGGACAGAGGAGAGATGAGGGGAGAACTGCATGACTGAAGGGGGAAACATGAAGGAAGGAAGGAAAAGCAGGAACATTACTCAAGGTGGAACTACAGCCTGTAGTCAAGGTGGAACTACAGCCTGTAGTCAAGGTGGAACTACAGCCTGTAGTCAAGGTGGAACTACAGCCTGTAGTCAAGGTGGAACTACAACCTGTAGTCAAGGTGGAACTACAACCTGTAGTCAAGGTGGAACTACAACCTGGAGTCAGGTGGAACTACAACCTGTAGTCAAGGTGGAACTACAGCCTGTAGTCAAGGTGGAACTACAACCTGTAGTCAAGGTGGAACTACAACCTGGAGTCAGGTGGAACTACAACCTGTAGTCAAGGTGGAACTACAGCCTGTAGTCAAGGTGGAACTACAGCCTGTAGTCAGGTGGAACTACAACCTGTAGTCAAGGTGGAACTACAACCTGTAGTCAAGGTGGAACTACAACCTGTAGTCAAGGTGGAACTACAACCTGGAGTCAGGTGGAACTACAACCTGTAGTCAAGGTGGAACTACAGCCTGTAGTCAAGGTGGAACTACAGCCTGTAGTCAAGGTGGAACTACAGCCTGTAGTCAAGGTGGAACTACAACCTGTAGTCAGGTGGAACTACAGCCTGGAGTCAAGGTGGAACTACAGCCTGGAGTCAAGGTGGAACTACAACCTGTAGTCAAGGTGGAACTACAACCTGGAGTCAAGGTGGAACTACAACCTGTAGTCAGGTGGAACTACAGCCTGTAGTCAAGGTGGAACTACAGCCTGGAGTCAGGTGGAACTACAACCTGGAGTCAGGTGGAACTACAACCTGTAGTCAGGTGGAACTACAACCTGTAGTCAGGTGGAACTACAACCTGTAGTCAAGGTGGAACTACAACCTGGAGTCAAGGTGGAACTACAACCTGGAGTCAGGTGGAACTACAACCTGTAGTCAGGTGGAACTACAACCTGTAGTCAGGTGGAACTACAACCTGTAGTCAAGGTGGAACTACAGCCTGGAGTCAGGTGGAACTACAGCCTGTAGTCAAGGTGGAACTACAGCCTGGAGTCAGGTGGAACTACAACCTGTAGTCAAGGTGGAACTACAGCCTGTAGTCAGGTGGAACTACAACCTGTAGTCAGGTGGAACTACAACCTGTAGTCAGGTGGAACTACAACCTGTAGTCAGGTGGAACTACAACCTGTAGTCAAGGTGGAACTACAGCCTGGAGTCAGGTGGAACTACAGCCTGTAGTCAAGGTGGAACTACAGCCTGGAGTCAGGTGGAACTACAACCTGTAGTCAAGGTGGAACTACAGCCTGGAGTCAGGTGGAACTACAGCCTGTAGTCAGGTGGAACTACAACCTGTAGTCAGGTGGAACTACAACCTGTAGTCAAGGTGGAACTACAACCTGGAGTCAGGTGGAACTACAGCCTGTAGTCAAGGTGGAACTACAACCTGGAGTCAAGGTGGAACTACAGCCTGTAGTCAAGGTGGAACTACAGCCTGTAGTCAAGGTGGAACTACAACCTGGAGTCAGGTGGAACTACAACCTGGAGTCAGGTGGAACTACAACCTGGAGTCAGGTGGAACTACAACCTGGAGTCAAGGTGGAACTACAGCCTGTAGTCAAGGTGGAACTACAACCTGTAATCAAGGTGGAACTACAACCTGGAGTCAAGGTGGAACTACAACCTGTAGTCAAGGTGGAACTACAGCCTGTAGTCAAGGTGGAACTACAGCCTGTAGTCAAGGTGGAACTACAGCCTGGAGTCAGGTGGAACTACAACCTGTAGTCAAGGTGGAACTACAGCCTGTAGTCAAGGTGGAACTACAGCCTGGAGTCAGGTGGAACTACAACCTGGAGTCAAGGTGGAACTACAACCTGTAGTCAAGGTGGAACTACAGCCTGTAGTCAAGGTGGAACTACAGCCTGTAGTCAAGGTGGAACTACAACCTGTAGTCAAGGTGGAACTACAACCTGTAGTCAAGGTGGAACTACAACCTGGAGTCAGGTGGAACTACAACCTGTAGTCAAGGTGGAACTACAACCTGGAGTCAGGTGGAACTACAACCTGGAGTCAGGTGGAACTACAACCTGGAGTCAGGTGGAACTACAACCTGTAGTCAAGGTGGAACTACAACCTGGAGTCAGGTGGAACTACAACCTGGAGTCAGGTGGAACTACAACCTGTAGTCAAGGTGGAACTACAACCTGTAGTCAAGGTGGAACTACAACCTGTAGTCAAGGTGGAACTACAACCTGTACTCAAGGTGGAACTACAACCTGGAGTCAAGGTGGAACTACAACCTGTAGTCAAGGTGGAACTACAACCTGTACTCAAGGTGGAACTACAGCCTGGAGTCAAGGTGGAACTACAACCTGTAATCAAGGTGGAACTACAACGTGGAGTCAGGGTGGAAAGAGATGTTTTTTGCCTATTTTAACAGCTGTAGTTGTTTGTGGACATGGATTTTATAATGCCGTATGTTTTTCCCCCAACACGACTTTCCATCCATTTGTACAGCAGACCCTCAGGCCAAACTGAGTCAAACGCTTTTTTGAAATCAACAAAGCATGAGAACACTTTGCCTTTGCTTTGGTTTGTTTGTTTGTCAATTAGGGTGCGCAGGGTGAATATGTGGTCTGTCATACGGTCATTTGGTAAAAAGCCAATTTGACTTTTGCTCAGTCCATTGTTTTCACTGTGGAAACGTACATATCTGCAGAGGATTTTCCCAAGGTTGCTGGTGACTCATATATCACGGTTGTTATTGGGGTCAAATTTGTCTCCACTTTTGTGGATTGGGGTTTCTCAGTTCTTAGTTCCAAATATTGGGGAAGATGCCAGAGCTGAGGACGATGTTAAAGAGTTGAAGACACAGATTCTCGATTGGATTCAGGTCTGGACTTTGACATGGCCATTCTAACACCTGGATATGTTTATTTTTGAATCATTCCATTGTAGATTTTGCTTTATGTTTTGGATCATTGTCTTGTTGGAAGACAAATCTCTGTCCCAGTCTCAGGTCTTTTGCAGACTCCATCAGGTTTTCTTCCAGAATGGTCCTGTATTTGGCTCCATCCAACTTCCCATCAATTTTAACCATCTTCCCTGCTGAAGAAAAGCAGGCCCAAACCATGATGCTGCCACCACCATGTTTGACAGTGGGGATAGGGTGTTCAGGGTGATGAGCTGTGTTGCTTTTACGCCAAACATAACGTTTTGCATTGTTGCCAAAAAGTTCAATTTTGGTTTCATCTGACCAGAGCACCTTCTTCCACATGTTTGGTGTGTCTCCCAGGTGGCTTGTGGCAAACTTTAAACAACACTTTTTATGGATATCTTTAAGAAATGGCTTTCTTCTTGCCACACTTCCATAAAGGCCAGATTTGTGCAATATACGACTGATTGTTGTCCTATGGACAGAGTCTCCCACCTCAGCTGTAGATCTCTGCAGTTCCTCCAGAGTGATCATGGGCCTCTTGGCTGCATCTCTGATCAGTCTTCTCCTTGTATGAGCTGAAAGTTTAGAGGGACGGCCAGGTCTTGGTAGATTTGCAGTGGTCTGATAGTCCTTCCATTTCAATATTATCGCTTGCACAGTGCTCCTTAGGATGTTTAAAGCTTGGGAAATCTTTTGTATCCAAAACCCGGATTTAAACTTCTTCACAACAGTATCTCGGACCTGCCTGGTATGTTCCTTGTTCTTCATGATGCTCTCTGCGCTTTTAACGGACCTCTGAGACTATCACAGTGCAGGTGCATTTATACTTGATTACACACAGGTGGATTGTATTTATCATCATTAGTCATTTAGGTCAACATTGGATCATTCAGAGATCCTCACTGAACTTCTGGAGAGAGTTTGCTGCACTGAAAGTAAAGGGGCTGAATAATTTTGCACGCCCAATTTTTCAGTTTTTGATTTGTTAAAAAAGTTTGAAATATCCAATAAATGTCATTCCACTTCATGATTGTGTCCCACTTGTTGTTGATTCTTCACAAAAAAATACAGTTTTATATCTTTATGTTTGAAGCCTGAAATGTGGCAAAAGGTCGCAAAGTTCAAGGGGGCCGAATACTTTCGCAAGGCACTGTATATATTTTTTCTCTCTCTCCCCTCCCCCTATCAGTGATTGACAGCTCTGGCTCCTCCTATCTGGCCTCAGCAACAGGTGACCTCTGGATGTTCTTCGGTTGCCGGTAGCAACCTGCTCTGCTGTTGCTGATAGCGACCTGCTCTTAGGCCCCTAATTAATGTCTCTTTTGCAGCAGGGGAGGAGGGAGGGACTGGCTGTTGGCCCAAGCGTGTGTGTGTGTGTGTGTGTGTGTGTGAGAGAGATTATCACTATTTGCACATCGTTACAACACTGTATATATACATAATATGACATTTATTAACTACTTCCTTCACTTTTTTTTCTCCTTTATTTTACTAGTCAGGTCAGTTAAGAACAAATTCTTATTTTCAATGATGGCCTAGGAACAGTGGGTTAACTGCCTGTTCAGGGGCAGAACGACAGATTTGTACCTTGTCAGCTCGGGGAATTGAACTTGCAACCTTTCGGTTACTAGTCCAACGCTCTAACCACTAGGCTACCCTGCCTCCCCATTGCTTTGGCAATGTTAAGATATGTTTCCCATGCCAATCAAGCCCATTAGAGAGAGAGAGAGAGAGAGAGAGAGGTAGAGAGAGAGAGAGAGAGGTAGAGAGAGAGAGAGAGAGAGAGAGAGAGAGAGAGAGAGAGAGAGAGAGAGAGAGAGAGAGAGAGAGAGAGGTAGAGGTAGAGAGAGAGGTAGAGGTAGAGAGAGAGAGAGAGAGAGAGAGACTGCCCCTTGAAACTGCTTCTAACCCCATGCACTTCCCCTACCTTCTTAAACTCCTCACCATGGTAACTGACCACAACAGAAATGGCCATTACCCAGCACTCCTCCATAACCCTACCTAATCTCCCTCTGTTGAACAAAGGAGAGAGGAGAGAGGAGAGGAGGAGCGTGGAGAGAGGAGAGGCCTGCGAATGGGTGTTCCAGGAGCTACTCAATGGCTGGGGATAGGCTGACAGGGGAGAGGAGAAGGGAAGTGGGGAGAGAGAGGAGAGGTAGGCGGAGACGGGAGTGGATGAGGAAGGAGGAGAGGCGAGGGAGAGAGGGATAGAAGAGAGGAGGAGGGAGTGGAGGAAGAAGGAGGAGAGGGAGAGGGGGATAGAAGAGAGGAGGAGGGAGTGGAGGAGGAAGGAGGGGAGGCGAGGGAGAGAGGGATAGAAGAGAGGAAGGAGGGAGTGGAGGAGGTAGGAGGAGAGGCGAGGGAGAGAGGGATAGAAGAGAGGAAGGAGGGAGTGGAGGAGGAAGGAGGAGAGGCGAGGGAGAGAGGGATAGAAGAGAGGAAGGAGGAAGGAGGAGAGGCGAGGGAGAGAGGGATAGAAGAGAGGAAGGAGGGAGTGGAGGAGGAAGGAGGAGAGGCGAGAGAGAGAGGGATAGAAGAGAGGAGAAGGGAGTGGAGCAGGAAGGAGGAGAGGCGAGGGAGAGAGGGATAGAAGAGAGGAAGGAGGGAGTGGAGGAGGAAGGAGGAGAGGCGAGGGAGAGAGGGATAGAAGAGAGGAAGGAGGGAGTGGAGGAGGAAGGAGGAGAGGCGAGGGAGAGAGGGATAGAAGAGAGGAGGAGGGAGTGGAGGAGGAAGCAGGAGAGGCGAGGGAGAGAGGGATAGAAGAGAGGAGGAGGGAGTGGAGGAGGAAGGAGGAGAGGCGAGGGAGAGAGGGATAGAAGAGAGGAAGGAGGGAGTGGAGGAGGAAGGAGGAGAGGCGAGGGAGAGAGGGATAGAAGAGAGGAAGGAGGGAGTGGAGGAGGAAGGAGGAGAGGCGAGGGAGAGAGGGATAGAAGAGAGGAGGAGGGAGTGGAGGAGGAAGGAGGAGAGGCGAGGGAGAGAGGGATAGAAGAGAGGAGGAGGGAGTGGAGGAGGAAGGAGGAGAGGCGAGGGAGAGAGGGATAGAAGAGAGGAGGAGGGAGTGGAGGAGGAAGGAGGAGAGGCGAGGGAGAGAGGGATAGAAGAGAGGAGGAGGGAGTGGAGGAGGAAGGAGGAGAGGAGAGGGAGAGAGGGATAAACGTGTGTACCAGGGTGACACTCCACTGTGAAACTGAATCCTCTGATGTAGCGAGTCACATTCCAGCCTGAGGAATGTCAGAGTCTGACCTCTAAAATACCTGATTACTGCTAGAGTCTCTCATCTCCTAGCAGGACCTCTTCACCTAGCAGGACCTCTTCACCTAGCAGGACCTCTAAAACACCTGATTACTGCTAGAGTCCCTCTTCTCCTAGCAGGACCTCTTCTCCTAGCAGGACCTCTTCTCCTAGCAGGACCTCTTCTCCTAGCAGGACCTCTTCTCCTAGCAGGACCTCTAAAACACCTGATTACTGATAGAGTCTCTCTTCTCCTAGCAGGACCTCTTCTCCTAGCAGGACCTCTAAAACACCTGATTACTGCTAGAGTCCCTCTTCTCCTAGCAGGACCTCTTCTCCTAGCAGGACCTCTTCTCCAAGCAGGACCTCTCATCCTAGCAGGATCTCTTCTCCTAGCAGGACCTCTTCACCTAGCAGGACCTCTTCACCTAGCAGGATCTCTAAAACATCTGATCACTGCTAGAGTCCCTCTTCTCCTAGCAGGACCTCTTCTCCAAGCAGGACCTCTAAAACACCTGCTTACTGCTAGAGTCTCTCATCTCCTAGCAGGACCTCTTCACCTAGCAGGACCTCTTCTCCTAGCAGGACCTCTTCTCCTAGCAGGACCTCTTCTCCTAACAGGACCTCTTCTCCTAACAGGACCTCTTCTCCTAGCAGGACCTCTAAAACACCTGATTACTGCTAGAGTCCCTCGTCTCCTAGCAGGACCTCTTCTCCTAGCAGGACCTCTTCTCCTAGCAGGACCTCTTCTCCTAGCAGGACCTCTTCTCCTAGCAGGACCTCTTCTCCTAGCAGGACCTCTTCTCCTAGCAGGACCTCTCCTCCTAGCAGGACCTCTCCTCCTAGCAGGACCTCTCCTCCTAGCAGGACCTCTAAAACACCTGATTACTGCTAGAGTCTCTCTTCTCCAAGCAGGACCTCTTCTCCGAGCAGGACCTCTTCTCCGAGCAGGACCTCTTCTCCGAGCAGGACCTCTTCTCCGAGCAGGACCTCTTCTCCTAGCAGGACCTCTTCTCCTAGCAGGACCTCTTCTCCTAGCAGGACCTCTAAAACACCTGATTACTGCTAGAGTCCCTCTTCTCCTAACAGGACCTCTTTTCCTAGCACTCACCTCCTAGCACAGGTGAGGTAGTCCACTAGAGACAGGTGAGATAGTCCACTAGAGACAGGTGAGACAGTCCACTAAAGACAGGTGAGATAGTCCACTAGAGACAGGTGAGATAGTCCACTAGAGACAGTCCACTAGAGACAGATGAGATAGTCCACTAGAAACAGGTGAGATAGTCCATTAGAGACAGGTGAGATAGTCCACTAGAGACAGTCCACTAGAGACAGGTGAGATAGTCCACTAGAGACAGATGAGACAGTCCACTAGAGACAGGTGAGATAGTCCACTAGAGACAGGTGAGATAGTCCACTAGAGACAGGTGAGATAGTCCACTAGAGACAGTCCACTAGAGACAGGTGAGGTAGTCCACTAGAGACAGATAAGATAGTCCACTAGAGACAGGTGAGATAGTCCACTAGAGACAGTCCACTAGAGACAGGTAGGATAGTCCACTAGAGACAGGTGAGATAGTCCACTAGAGACGGGTGAGATAGTCCACTAGAGACGGGTGAGATAGTCCACTAGAGACAGATGAGATAGTCCACTAGAAACAGGTGAGACAGTCCACTAGAGAGAGTCCATTAGAGACAGTCCACTAGAGACAGGTGAGATAGTCCACTAGAGAGAGTCCACTAGAGACAGTCCACTAGAGACAGATGAGATAGTCCACTAGAAACAGGTGAGACAGTCCACTAGAAACAGGTGAGACAGTCCACTAGAAAGAGTCCATTAGAGACAGTCCACTAGAGACAGGTGAGATAGTCCACTAGAGAGAGTCCACTAGAGACAGCCCACTAGAGACAGGTGAGATAGTCCACTAGAGACAGGTGAGATAGTCCACTATAAACAGGTGAGACAGTCCACTAGAGAGAGTCCATTAGAGACAGTCCACTAGAGACAGGTGAGATAGTCCACTAGAGACAGGTGAGACAGTCCACTAGAGGCAGTCCACTAGAGACAGATGAGATAGTCCACTAGAAACAGGTGAGACAGTCCACTAGAGAGAGTCCATTAGAGACAGTCCACTAGAGACAGGTGAGATAGTCCACTAGAGAGAGTCCACTAGAGACAGTCCACTAGAGACAGATGAGATAGTCCACTAGAAACAGGTGAGACAGTCCACTAGAGAGAGTCCACTAGAGACAGCCCACTAGAGACAGGTGAGACAGTCCACTAGAGACAGCCCACTAGAGGCAGTCCACTAGAGACAGGTGAGACAGTCCACTAGAGACAGCCCACTAGAGGCAGTCCACTAGAGACAGGTGAGACAGTCCACTAGAGACAGCCCACTAGAGGCAGTCCAGGGCGGCAGAGTAGCCTAGTGGTTAGAGCGTTGGACTAGTAACCGGAAGGTTGCAAGTTCAAATCCCCGAGCTGACAAGGTACAAATCTGTCGTTTAATAAAGGTCAAATAAAAAATAAAAATAAATAAAAAAGAGACAGGTGAGACAGTCCACTAAAGACAGTCCACTAAAGACAGTCCACTAGAGACAGTCCACTAAAGACAGTCCACTAAAGACAGTCCACTAGAGACAGTCCACTAAAGACAGTCCACTAAAGACAGTCCACTAAAGACAGTCCACTAAAGACAGTCCACTAGAGACAGTCCACTAAAGACAGTCCACTAAAGACAGTCCACTAAAGACAGTCCACTAGAGACAGTCCACTAGAGACAGTCCACTAGAGACAGTCCACTAGAGACAGTCCACTAGAGACAGTCCACTAAAGACAGTCCACTAAAGACAGTCCACTAGAGACAGTCCACTAGAGACAGTCCACTAGAGACAGTCCACTAGAGACAGTCCACTAAAGACAGTCCACTAAAGACAGTCCACTAGAGACAGTCCACTAGAGACAGTCCACTAGAGACAGTCCACTAGAGACAGTCCACTAGAGACAGTCCACTAAAGACAGTCCACTAGAGACAGTCCACTAAAGACAGTCCACTAAAGACAGTCCACTAGAGACAGTCCACTAAAGACAGTCCACTAAAGACAGTTAACGCCCTCTCGGACTAGAGACAGTCCACTAGAGACAGTCCACTAGAGGGAGTCCACTAGAGACAGGTGAGACAGTCCACTAAAGACAGTCCACTAAAGACAGTCCACTAGAGACAGGTGAGACAGTCCACTAAAGACAGTCCACTAGAGACAGGTGAGACAGTCCACTAGAGGCAGTTCACTAGAGACAGGTGAGATAGTCCTTTACTGTGTGAATGAGCCGGATCTAAACCAACCAGGTTAAATACCTGCAGCATCAGCAGGACTACATACCGCACAGTGTCACCACTACATAACATGTCATCATGTCACAATACTGGCAGACAACTGAAGGTGACAGACAGCATGTCACAACACCCATGACCCATCACTCTCTGAGGATTAGCAGCGATCTGTTCTCCCTCAGGGAGGCTACCCTCAGTCAGGCATTTCCCTTCCAATACATTCAGTGTAACCGTGTCAGGAGGGTAGAGAGGATTGGGATTCCCCTTCAGCCTGGTGGGACAGCAGCACAGAGGACTAGAACAACTGGAGAGAACAGCACACACACACACACACACACACACACACAGGTGTCAAGGGAAGACAGTTTGGATTTGGCTTCACACCAATCACATCAAAAGCAAAACGTCATTGACAAAATTCTTTACAATTACTGCATCTTGTTGTGTCGTTGTCCTCCGGTGGCTAGCTAGCTAAAATTGTCCCTTTCCTAAATTAGCCTGGGATGGAGATAGGGATTTGGACTTGGACTTGTGGTTTTACTGGCCAATGATTATAACAGTGATTCTGATCCAACCATAAATTCATACATTGTGCCCCTGCACTGAGAGGATGGAAGTTCAGTATGTAGCTAGATGTAGAAGGCTAATATTAACTAGCTGGCTCATCGTTGCCCATGAAAGGACGTTAGGCCAGCAAGCAAGCATTTTAGCCAGGTAGCCTAGGACAACAAAACAACCTGCCTGGACAGAGAGCTAGCTAGCAGGACTATGACTACATGATTAGAACTGGCTAGCCAACCTGCCTGGATGGTGAACTAGCTAGCAGGACTATGACTACATGATTAGAACTGGCTAGCCAACCTGCCTGAACGGTGAACTAGCTAGCAGGACTACATGATTAGAACTGGCTAGCCAACCTGCCTGGACGGTGAACTAGCTAGCAGGACTATGACTACATGATTAGAACTGGCTAGCCAACCTGCCTGAACAGTGAACTAGCTAGCAGGACTACATGATTAGAACTGGCTAGCCAACCTGCCTGAACGGTGAACTAGCTAGCAGGATTATGACTACATGATTAGAACTGGCTAGCCAACCTGCCTGGACGGTGAACTAGCTAGCAGGACTACATGATTAGAACTGGCTAGCCAACCTGCCTGGACGGTGAACTAGCTAGCAGGACTACATGATTAGAACTGGCTAGCCAACCTGCCTGAACGGTGAACTAGCTAGCAGGACTACATGATTAGAACTGGCTAGCCAACCTGCCTGAACGGTGAACTAGCTAGCAGGACTTCAGAGTTCCTAGTAGACAGAGGGGCGAGCACAGAATACAGAGCGATATCAGTACACAGCTATGAGACTGTGTTCCATCAAATCTGTTGTTTACTAAATCACAGTGGGAATCTGACCACAAGAGGGACGTCTTGACGGGATAAGTGGAAAGCTGAAGGCTATAGTTAGGGATGGACAGCTGTCATTAAACCCTTTAGAGGACGGTTTGTCTCATGGTGTAACTGGACTCCAGTCCTGATAGATACTCTGATCGTCTTTAAAGTCACGTAATTCCAGACCAGCTGATCACCACGACTACGGATGGACTAGGAAGCAGCAGTGACACAGGTCTGATATGACAGGTAGTAGTAGATCACCATGGTTTAACGCCCTCTCTGACGTGTGGTTGACAGGTAGTAGTGCATCACCATGGTTTAACACCCTCTCTGACGTGTGGTTGACAAGTAGTAGTGCATCACCATGGTTTAACACCCTCTCTGACGTGTGGTTGACAAGTAGTAGTGCATCACAATGGTTTAACACCCTCTCTGACATGTGGTTGACAGGTAGTAGTGCATCACCATGGTTTAACGCCCTCTCTGACGTGTGGTTGACAGGTAGTAGAGCATCACCATGGTTTAACACCCTCTCTGACGTGTGGTTGACAGGTAGTAGTGCATCACCATGGTTTAACACCCTCTCTGACGTGTGGTTGACAGGTAGTAGTGCATCACCATGGTTTTACACCCTCTCTGACGTGTGGTTGACAGGTAGTAGTGCATCACTATGGTTTAACACCCTCTCTGACGTGTGGTTGACAGGTAGTAGTGCATCACCATGGTTTAACACCCTCTCTGACGTGTGGTTGACAGGTAGTAGTGCATCACCATGGTTTAACACCCTCTCTGACGTGTGGTTGACAGGTAAGTAGTGCATCACCATGGTTTAACGCCCTCTCTGACGTGTGGTTGACAGGTAGTAGTGCATCACCATGGTTTAACACCCTCTCTGACGTGTGGTTGACAGGTAGTAGTGCATCACCATGGTTTTACACCCTCTCTGACGTGTGGTTGACAGGTAGTAGTGCATCACCATGGTTTTACACCCTCTCTGACGTGTGGTTGACAGGTAGTAGTGCATCACCATGGTTTAACACCCTCTCTGACGTGTGGTTGACAGGTAGTAGTGCATCACCATGGTTTAACGCCCTCTCTGACGTGTGGTTGACAGGTAGTAGTGCATCACCATGGTTTAACACCCTCTCTGACGTGTGGTTGACAGGTAGTAGTGCATCACCATGGTTTAACACCCTCTCTGACGTGTGGTTGACAGGTAGTAGTGCATCACCATGGTTTAACGCCCTCTCTGACGTGTGGTTGACAGGTAGTAGTGCATCACCATGGTTTAACACCCTCTCTGACGTGTGGTTGACAGGTAGTAGTGCATCACCATGGTTTTACACCCTCTCTGACGTGTGGTTGACAGGTAGTAGTGCATCACTATGGTTTAACACCCTCTCTGACGTGTGGTTGACAGGTAGTAGTGCATCACCATGGTTTAACACCCTCTCTGACGTGTGGTTGACAGGTAGTAGTGCATCACCATGGTTTAACACCCTCTCTGACGTGTGGTTGACAGGTAGTAGTGCATCACCATGGTTTAACGCCCTCTCTGACGTGTGGTTGACAGGTAGTAGTGCATCACCATGGTTTTAACACCCTCTCTGACGTGTGGTTGACAGGTAGTAGTGCATCACCATGGTTTTACACCCTCTCTGACGTGTGGTTGACAGGTAGTAGTGCATCACCATGGTTTTACACCCTCTCTGACGTGTGGTTGACAGGTAGTAGTGCATCACCATGGTTTAACACCCTCTCTGACGTGTGGTTGACAGGTAGTAGTGCATCACCATGGTTTAACACCCTCTCTGACGTGTGGTTGACAGGTAGTAGTGCATCACCATGGTTTAATGCCCTCTCTGACGTGTGGTTGACAGGTAGTAGTGCATCACCATGGTTTAACGCCCTCTCTGACGTGTGGTTGACAGGTAGTAGTGCATCACCATGGTTTAACACCCTCTCTGACCTGTGGTCTGTTGAAACATACAGTAGTAGAGGAATAGGTGGGAACTCTCACTCAGCCTCAAAAAGCTGATAAAGAAGCTGTTAGGACAGAGACAGATGCTTTGGGAAGGTTGTGAAAGGCTGAGCAACAGAAGGAAAACACTCTGATAAAGAAGCTGTTAGGACAGAGACAGATGCTTTGGGAAGGTTGTGAAAGGCTGAGCAACAGAAGGAAAACACTCTGATAAAGAGCAACTTGGAAGAAAGGAATTGACAAGGCTATTCCCAGGTTTTCTTTTCAAGGAACATTGATGTATGAATTTGAAGAATTCAGACAGTACCAGGTCAATAACAACAGACTGATGTCCTCGTTACACATTTACCAGCAGCCATGTTGTGTTGAGTCATGGTCCAGACGGAGAGCGAGAAGAGAGAGGAAGTCTTCCTGACACCATCTGTCCTCAGTGTAAACTCAGCTAAGCTCAGTCGCACCCCAGATAATACCCACAGGCCTCTACTGGTCCCTTCCTGGATAATACCCAGAATCATCTCTGCTCTGTTAATTGTTCCCAGAGCGTTCAGAGCTTTAATTGATTCCTCAAAAATAAACCAGCCAGCGTAACCCTGGGGGAATGGAGAGGCATCTCTACCGGGCCTGACAGTTCATACTGTAGGAGGGAGAGGGGCTTCTCTACCGGGCCTGACAGTTCATACTGTAGGAGGGAGTGGGGCATCTCTACCGGGCCTGACAGCTGATACTGTAGGAGGGAGTGGGGCATCTCTACCAGGCCTGACAGTTCTTCCTGTAGGAGGGGCTTCTCTAATGACCAGGTATGATGGTTCTTCCTGTAGGAGGGGCTTCTCTAATGACCAGGTATGATGGTTCTTCCTGTAGGAGGGGCTTCTCTAATGACCAGGTATGATGGTTCTTCCTGTAGGAGGGGCTTCTCTAATGACCAGGTATGATGGTTCTTCCTGTAGGAGGGGCTTCTCTAATGACCAGGTATGATGGTTCTTCCTGTAGGAGGGGCTTCTCTAATGACCAGGTATGATGGTTCTTCCTGTAGGAGGGGCTTCTCTAATGACCAGGTATGATGGTTCTTCCTGTAGGAGGGGCTTCTCTAATGACCAGGTATGATGGTTCTTCCTGTAGGAGGGGCTTCTCTAATGACCAGGTATGATGGTTCGTCCTGTAGGAGGGGCTTCTCTAATGACCAGGTATGATGGTTCTTCCTGTAGGAGGGGCTTCTCTAATGACCAGGTATGATGGTTCTTCCTGTAGGAGGGGCTTCTCTAATGACCAGGTATGATGGTTCTTCCTGTAGGAGGGGCAGGGCTTCTCTAATGACCAGGTATGATGGTTCTTCCTGTAGGAGGGGCTTCTCTAATGACCAGGTATGATGGTTCTTCCTGTAGGAGGGGCAGGGCTTCTCTAATGACCAGGTATGATGGTTCTTCCTGTAGGAGGGGCTTCTCTAATGACCAGGTATGATGGTTCTTCCTGTAGGAGGGGCAGGGCTTCTCTAATGACCAGGTATGATGGTTCTTCCTGTAGGAGGGGCTTCTCTAATGACCAGGTATGATGGTTCTTCCTGTAGGAGGGGCAGGGCTTCTCTAATGACCAGGTATGATGGTTCTTCCTGTAGGAGGGGCTTCTCTAATGACCAGGTATGATGGTTCTTCCTGTAGGAGGGGCAGGGCTTCTCTAATGACCAGGTATGATGGTTCTTCCTGTAGGAGGGGCTTCTCTAATGACCAGGTATGATGGTTCTTCCTGTAGGAGGGGCAGGGCTTCTCTAATGACCAGGTATGATGGTTCTTCCTGTAGGAGGGGCTTCTCTAATGACCAGGTATGATGGTTCTTCCTGTAGGAGGGGCAGGGCTTCTCTAATGACCAGGTATGATGGTTCTTCCTGTAGGAGGGGCTTCTCTAATGACCAGGTATGATGGTTCTTCCTGTAGGAGGGGCTTCTCTAATGACCAGGTATGATGGTTCTTCCTGTAGGAGGGGCTTCTCTAATGACCAGGTATGATGGTTCGTTGATCAGTTATAAAGTTTAAAGCCGTCATTTTTGCATTTTTGCCCAAAGCGTTTTGGCCCATGGTTCTTTTTTTTGTTAAAACATCATAGAATTTCAATTGAGTTGAGCATTAAGGAGACTTACGTATGTAACTATTGTTATTGCTGAGTGCATATACAGAGCAGTCTATTAAAAGCCTCTATTTCACCTGCCAGAAGAGTTAGGTTGAGGATTGCAGAGGAAACTCATATTCCTATCATCATCAACTGACATTTTTTCACTGGAGCTCAAATCTAATCATTTTCCCAGAGCGAGAAAAACCCACCCGTGTCCAACACATCACAGCTCACAGGGCCGTGAGAGGAGGGATAACTGGTGGCCTTTACTGATACCAGAGTCTGGGAACTTCCTAAAATACAACTCCTGGACCAGTGGACATCCCCATGGACGACCGCTGGACGGAGGCCAATCACAAGCCTGAGCGGATTAACAGGGCCCAATCAGAACTCTGACCCACTGGACGGAAGCCAATCAGAACTCTGACCCGGTGGACAGGGGCCAATCAGAACTCTGACCCGGTGGACAGGGGCCAATCAGAATGTTCGCATGGAAGGTTCCGGTCCCTGCTGACCACCTCCCTCGAATGCAGCAGTGTGTTCTGTTCCATTCCGTTCCATTTGGTTGCATCACTCAACATCTGGATAACAACAACATGTCAGGGAGGGAAAATATTGTCTTCTAAACAGGCCAGAATCAGGGAAAATATTGTCTTCTAACAGACCAGAATCAGGGAAAAGATAGGAGATGATTACACAACCTAGTGTCTCCTGATCAAAGATCTCTCAGGAGCCCCAGCAGACAGCTAGTTGTTCTAGACCCACATCAGAGGAGAGCCTTCACCCCCAGATGCACTAGCTAACGAGTAGAGACGTTACCAGTACCTTATCAGTCAACACAATACACAGAGAGAGAGAGACAGACACACTAGCTAACGAGTAGAGACGTTACCAGTACCTTATCAGTCAACACAATACAGAGAGAGAGACAGACTCACTAGCTAACGAGTAGAGACGTTACCAGTACCTTATCAGTCAACACAATACACAGAGAGAGAGAGACAGACACAGTAGCTAACGAGTAGAGACGTTACCAGTACCTTATCAGTCAACACAATACAGAGAGAGAGAGAGAGAGACAGACTCACTAGCTAACGAGTAGAGACGTTACCAGTACCTTATCAGTCAACACAATACACAGAGAGAGAGACAGACTCACTAGCTAACGAGTAGAGACGTTACCAGTACCTTATCAGTCAACACAATACACAGAGAGAGAGAGACAGACTCACTAGCTAACGAGTAGAGACGTTACCAGTACCTTATCAGTCAACACAATACAGAGAGAGAGACAGACTCACTAGCTAACGAGTAGAGACGTTACCAGTACCTTATCAGTCAACACAATACACAGAGAGAGAGAGACAGACACACTAGCTAACGAGTAGAGACGTTACCAGTACCTTATCAGTCAACACAATACAGAGAGAGAGAGAGAGAGACAGACTCACTAGCTAACGAGTAGAGACGTTACCAGTACCTTATCAGTCAACACAATACACAGAGAGAGAGACAGACTCACTAGCTAACGAGTAGAGACGTTACCAGTACCTTATCAGTCAACACAATACACAGAGAGAGAGAGACAGACTCACTAGCTAACGAGTAGAGACGTTACCAGTACCTTATCAGTCAACACAATACACAGAGAGAGAGAGAAACAGACTCACTAGCTAACGAGTAGAGACGTTACCAGTACCTTATCAGTCAACACAATACACAGAGAGAGAGAGACAGACTCACTAGCTAACGAGTAGAGACGTTACCAGTACCTTATCAGTCAACACAATACACAGAGAGAGAATTACAATTATAGCTGCAGGTCTCTTGGGGTATGTCTCTATAAGCTTGGCACGAGGCCACTGGGATTTCTGCCCATTCTTCAAGGCAAAACTGCTCCAGCTCCTTCAAGTTGGATGGGTTCTTCTGGTGTACAGCAATCTTTAAGTCATACCACAGATTCTCAATTGGATTGAGGTCTGAGCTTTGACTAGGCCATTCCAAGACATTTAAATGTTTTCCCTTAAACCACCCAAGGGTTGCTTTAGCAGTATGCTTAGGGTCATTGTCCTGCTGGAAGGTAAACCCCCGTCCCAGTCTCAAATCTCTGGAAGACTCAAGAATTTCCCTGTATTTAGCGCCATCCATCCATCTTTCAATTCTGACCAGTTTCCCAGTCCCTGCAGATAAACATCCCCACAGCATGATGCTGCCACCACCATACTTCACTGTGGGGATGCTGTTCTCGGGGTGATGAGAGGTGTTGGGTTTGTGACAGACATAGCGCTATCCTTGATGGCCAAAAAGCTAATGTTTTGTCTCATCTCACCAGAGTACCTTCTTCCATATGTTTGGGGAGTCTCCCACATGCCTTTTGTACGAACACCAAACATCTTTGCTTATTTTTTTCTTTAAGCATTGGATTTTTTCTGGCCACTCTTCTGTAAAGCCCAGCTCTGTGGAGTGTTACGGCTTAAAGTGGTCCTATGGACAGCCACTCTTCTGTAAAGCCCAGCTCTGTGGAGTGTACGGCTTAAAGTGGTCCTATGGACAGCCACTCTTCTGTAAAGCCCAGCTCTGTGGAGTGTACGGCTTAAAGTGGTCCTATGGACAGCCACTCTTCTGTAAAGCCCAGCTCTGTGGAGTGTACGGCTTAAAGTGGTCCTATGGACAGCCACTCTTCTGTAAAGCCCAGCTCTGTGGAGTGTACGGCTTAAAGTGGTCCTATGGACAGCCACTCTTCTGTAAAGCCCAGCTCTGTGGAGTGTACGGCTTAAAGTGGTCCTATGGACAGCCACTCTTCTGTAAAGCCCAGCTCTGTGGAGTGTACGGCTTAAAGTGGTCCTATGGACAGCCACTCTTCTGTAAAGCCCAGCTCTGTGGAGTGTACGGCTTAAAGTGGTCCTATGGACAGACACTCTTCTGTAAAGCCCAGCTCTGTGGAGTGTACGGCTTAAAGTGGTCCTATGGACAGCCACTCTTCCATAAAGCCCAGCTCTGTGGAGTGTACGGCTTAAAGTGGTCCTATGGACAGCCACTCTTCTGTAAAGCCCAGCTCTGTGGAGTGTACGGCTTAAAGTGGTCCTATGGACAGCCACTCTTCTGTAAAGCCCAGCTCTGTGGAGTGTATGGCTTAAAGTGGTCCTATGGACAGCCACTCTTCCATAAAGCCCAGCTCTGTGGAGTGTACGGCTTAAAGTGGTCCTATGGACAGCCACTCTTCTGTAAAGCCCAGCTCTGTGGAGTGTACGGCTTAAAGTGGTCCTATGGACAGATACTCCAATCTCTGCTGTGAGGCTTTGCAGCTCCTTCAGGGTTATGTTTGGTCTCTTTGTTGCCTCTCTGATTAATGCCCTCCTTGCCTGGTCCGTGAGTTTTGGTGGGCGGCCCTCTCTTGGCAGGTTTGTGGTGGTGACATATTCTTTCCATTTTTTATTAATGGATTTAATGGTGCTCCGTGGGATGTTCAACGTTTTATAATCCAACCCTGATCGGTACTTCTCCACAACTTTGCTCTTCATGGTGCTGCTTGCTTGGTGGTACACCTTGCTTAGGGGTGTTGCAGACTCTGGGGCCTTTCAGAACAGGTGTATATATAATGAGATCATGTGACAGATCATGTGACACTTAGATTGCACACAGGTGGACTTTATTTAATGAATGATGTGACTTCTGAAGGTAATTGGTTGCACCAGATCTTATGTAGGGGCTTCATAGCAAAGGGGCTGAAAACACGGACCCCTTTTTTAAATTTCACTTCACCAATTTGGACTATTTTGTGTATGTCCATTACATGAAATCCACATTAAAAATCTATTTAAATTACAGGTTGTAATGCAACAAAATAGGAAAAACTCCAAGGGGGATGGAGACTTTTACAAGGCTCTGTATGTTTCCCATGCCAATAAAGCCCTTCAGACAGACAGACAGACAGACAGTGACCCAGAGACAGGGTAATAGATAGATAGGGGTTTTACGTGACATAGCTCCAGGGAAACCAGTTGTACCTGTGGGAGATGAATGGAACGAGGAGCTGAAAGGCTCATAACACCAATTACCAGGCAGGCCACTGGAGAGGTGCTTTAACGACACCAATTACCAGGCAGGTCACTGGAGAGGTGCTTTAATGAACTCGCTACTTATTAATAACTGCTGACCTCTTCCTGATCCTGATGATGGCGTTGACGACGACCGGAGATATTGCTCATTAACAAACCAGGGGCACATTAATAGAACAACTCAGTTGATCTATAAAGAACGGGTAACGAAGGTCAAGGTTACCTCAAACTACCAACACAGGTGACCACTCCTGACCTTTATTAAAAGGTGCAATATGCAGAAATTCCTCCGCAATTTCCTAGGTTACGCAAATTCTAATATTTCACCTAATTTCAGTTTTATGTGACAAGACAATCAATGTATAGAGTAGAGAATCCTTGTACCACAGGTATGACAATAACACAGGGGTCATAGACCTAGAGTGGTGGACTGGTACAACAATAACACAGGGGTCATAGACCTAGAGTGGTGGACTGGTACAACAATAACACAGGGGTCATAGACCTAGAGTGGTGGACTGGTACAACAATAACACAGGGGTCATAGACCTAGAGTGGTGGACTGGTACAACAATAACACAGGGGTCATAGACCTAGAGTGGTGGACTGGTACAACAATAACACAGGGGTCATAGACCTAGAGTGGTGGACTGGTACAACAATAACACAGGGGTCATAGACCTAGAGTGGTGGACTGGTACAACAATAACACAGGGGTCATAGACCTAGAGTGGTGGACTGGTACAACAATAACACAGGGGTCATAGACCTAGAGTGGTGGACTGGTATGACAATAACACAGGGGTCATAGACCTAGAGTGGTGGACTGGTACGCCAATAACACAGGGGTCATAGACCTAGAGTGGTGGACTGGTACGCCAATAACACAGGGGTCATAGACCTAGAGTGGTGGACTGGTACAACAATAACACAGGGGTCATAGACCTAGAGTGGTGGACTGGAACAACAATAACACAGGGGACATAGACCTAGAGTGGTGGACTGGTACAACAATAACACAGGGGTCATAGACCTAGAGTGGGTGGACTGGTATGACAATAACACAGGGGTCATAGACCTAGAGTGGTGGACTGGTACGCCAATAACACAGGGGTCATTGACCTAGAGTGGTGGACTGGTACGCCAATAACACAGGGGTCATAGACCTAGAGTGGTGGACTGGTCCAACAATAACACAGGGGTCATAGACCTAGAGTGGTGGACTGGTACAACAATAACACAGGGGTCATAGACCTAGAGTGGTGGACTGGTACAACAATAACACAGGGGTCATAGACATAGAGTGGTGGACTGGTATGCCAATAACACAGGGGTCATAGACCTAGAGTGGTGGACTGGTACAACAATAACACAGGGGTCATAGACCTAGAGTGGTGGACTGGTACAACAATAACACAGGGGTCATAGACCTAGAGTGGTGGACTGGTACAACAATAACACAGGGGTCATAGACCTAGAGTGGTGGACTGGTACAACAATAACACAGGGGTCATAGACCTAGAGTGGTGGACTGGTACAACAATAACACAGGGGTCATAGACCTAGAGTGGTGGACTGGTACAACAATAACACAGGGGTCATAGACCTAGAGTGGTGGACTGGTACAACAATAACACAGGGGTCATAGACCTAGAGTGGTGGACTGGTACAACAATAACACAGGGGTCGTAGACCTAGAGTGGTGGACTGGTACAACAATAACACAGGGGTCGTAGACCTAGAGTGGTGGACTGGTACAACAATAACACAGGGGTCATAGACCTAGAGTGGTGGACTGGTACAACAATAACACAGGGGTCATAGACCTAGAGTGGTGGACTGGTACAACAATAACACAGGGGTCATAGACCTAGAGTGGTGGACTGGTACGACAATAACACAGGGGTCATAGACCTAGAGTGGTGGACTGGTACAACAATAACACAGGGGTCATAGACCTAGAGTGGTGGACTGGTACAACAATAACACAGGGGTCATAGACCTAGAGTGGTGGACTGGTACAACAATAACACAGGGGTCATAGACCTAGAGCGGTGAACTGGTACAACAATAACACAGGGGTCATAGACCTAGAGTGGTGGACTGGTACAACAATAACACAGGGGTCATAGACCTAGAGTGGTGGACTGGTACAACAATAACACAGGGGTCATAGACCTAGAGTGGTGGACTGGTACAACAATAACACAGGGGTCATAGACCTAGAGTGGTGGACTGGTATGACAATAACACAGGGGTCATAGACCTAGAGTGGTGGACTGGTCCAACAATAACACAGGGGTCATAGACCTAGAGTGGTGGACTGGTACAACAATAACACAGGGGTCATAGACCTAGAGTGGTGGACTGGTACAACAATAACACAGGGGTCATAGACCTAGAGTGGTGGACTGGTACAACAATAACACAGGGGTCATAGACCTAGAGTGGTGGACTGGTACAACAATAACACAGGGGTCATAGACCTAGAGTGGTGGACTGGTACAACAATAACACAGGGGTCGTAGACCTAGAGTGGTGGACTGGTACAACAATAACACAGGGGTCGTAGACCTAGAGTGGTGGACTGGTACAACAATAACACAGGGGTCATAGACCTAGAGTGGTGGACTGGTACGACAATAACACAGGGGTCATAGACCTAGAGTGGTGGACTGGTACGACAATAACACAGGGGTCATAGACCTAGAGTGGTGGACTGGTACAACAATAACACAGGGGTCATAGACCTAGAGTGGTGGACTGGTACAACAATAACACAGGGGTCATAGACCTAGAGTGGTGGACTGGTACAACAATAACACAGGGGTCATAGACCTAGAGCGGTGAACTGGTACAACAATAACACAGGGGTCATAGACCTAGAGTGGTGGACTGGTACAACAATAACACAGGGGTCATAGACCTAGAGTGGTGGACTGGTACAACAATAACACAGGGGTCATAGACCTAGAGTGGTGGACTGGTATGACAATAACACAGGGGTCATAGACCTAGAGTGGTGGACTGGTACGCCAATAACACAGGGGTCATAGACCTAGAGTGGTGGACTGGTCCAACAATAACACAGGGGTCATAGACCTAGAGTGGTGGACTGGTACAACAATAACACAGGGGTCATAGACCTAGAGCGGTGAACTGGTACAACAATAACACAGGGGTCATAGACCTAGAGTGGTGGACTGGTACAACAATAACACAGGGGTCATAGACCTAGAGTGGTGGACTGGTACAACAATAACACAGGGGTCATAGACCTAGAGTGGTGGACTGGTATGACAATAACACAGGGGTCATAGACCTAGAGTGGTGGACTGGTACGCCAATAACACAGGGGTCATAGACCTAGAGTGGTGGACTGGTCCAACAATAACACAGGGGTCATAGACCTAGAGTGGTGGACTGGTACGACAATAACACAGGGGTCATAGACCTAGAGTGGTGGACTGGTAAAACAATAACACAGGGGTCATAGACCTAGAGTGGTGGACTGGTACAACAATAACACAGGGGTCATAGACCTAGAGTGGTGGACTGGTATGACAATAACACAGGGGTCATAGACCTAGAGTGGTGGACTGGTACAAAAATAACACAGGGGTCATAGACCTAGAGTGGTGGACTGGTACGACAATAACACAGGGGTCATAGACCTAGAGTGGTGGACGGGTACAACAATAACACAGGGGTCGTAGACCTAGAGTGGTGGACTGGTACAACAATAACACAGGGGTCATAGACCTAGAGTGGTGGACTGGTACAACAATAACACAGGGGTCATAGACCTAGAGTGGTGGACTGGAACAACAATAACACAGGGGACATAGACCTAGAGTGGTGGACTGGTACAACAATAACACAGGGGTCATAGACCTAGAGTGGTGGACTGGTACAACAATAACACAGGGGTCATAGACCTAGAGTGGTGGACTGGTACAACAATAACACAGGGGTCATAGACCTAGAGTGGTGGACTGGTACAACAATAACACAGGGGTCATAGACCTAGAGTGGTGGACTGGTACAACAATAACACAGCATGGCAACAACACATGACAACACAGCATGGTAGCAACACATGACAACACAGCATGGCAACAACACATGACAACACAGCATGGCAGCAACACATGACAACACAGCATGGCAACAACACATGAAAACACAACATGGCAGCACCACAGCATGGCAGCACCACAGAATGGCAGCACCACAACATGGTAGCAGTACAACATGGTAGCAGTACAACATGGTAGCAGTACTACATGGCAGCACCACAACATGGTAGCATTACAACATGGCAGCACCACAACATGGCAGCACCACAACATGGCAGCACCACAACATGGCAGCACCACAACATGGTAGCACCACTACATGGTAGCAGTACAACATGGCAGCACCACTACATGGTAGCACCACTACATGGCAGCACCACAACATGGTAGCAGTACAACATGGCAGCACCACTACATGGCAGCACCACAACATGGTAGCAGCACAAGCATCAAAGCAGCCCAGGACCTTGAAGGAACCCTTGAACACAGCGAAAGAGTAGCAGGACATTCTTAGTCACAATGTAATCTTGCAGTGTGTGTGTGGGTGGTACCATACACTGGAGAGGAACGGCTAAGAGAAGATCATGTGTTTGGTCAGGGTGCAGCGGACAGGATAGAGGTCAAGTGAATGAGGAAGCAGAGACAGGGTGTTGAGGACGACCATGTTTCAGAAGCCTAGTGATCTGAAGAGATGCAGGAAATAGCAGTGTACAGGTCTTTCTTCTCGTTAAAGACCATGTTTCAGAAGCCTAGTGATCTGAAGAGATGCAGGAAATAGCAGTGTACAGGTCTTTATTCTCGTTAAAGACCATGTTTCAGAAGCGTAGTGATCTGAAGTGATGCAGGAAATAGCAGTGTACAGGTCTTTCTTCTCGTTAAAGACCATGTTTCAGAAGCCTAGTGAACTGAAGTGATGCAGGAAATAGCAGTGTACAGGTCTTTCTTCTCGTTAAAGGCCATGTTTCAGAAACCTAGTGAACTGAAGTGATGCAGGAAATAGCAGTGTACAGATCTTTCTTCTCGTTAAAGACCATGTTTCAGAAGTGTAGTGATCTGAAGTGATGCAGGAAATAGCAGTGTACAGGTCTTTCTTCTCGTTAAAGACCATGTTTCATTCCCAAAGCCTCGGCGACAGAGGGGACAGCAAGAATGTCCCAAGTATTGACTTTTCTCTTTAACACTTTGACTTGGACTCAGAATTGACCCACATCAAATGTTTCAACGCCCCATATTCTACATGATTTAACGGTATGCCTTTGTCCTGAATTACTTAGGCTACGATCCAAATCAATTCAAAGTGTGTGAAAATATGTTGAAATGACATCTTAGCAGTTTGATTGACATTAGGAAAGGCTTTGGATGGAAGGGCTGGATGTTCGCGTGAAAGATATCAATGAGACCTCTGGTCCACCCCAAAACAGAGAACACCCTCCTACCAACCAGGGAACACCCCCAACCAACCAGGGAACACCCTCCTACCAACCAGGGAACACCCTTCTACCAAACAGGGAACACCCTCCTACCAACCAGGGAACACCCTCCTACCAACTAGGGAACACCCTCCTATCAACCAGGGAACACCCCCAACCAACCAGGGAACACCCCCAACCAACCAGGGAACACCCTCCTACCAACCAGGGAACACCCTCCTACCAACCAGGGAACACCCTCCTACCAACCAGGGAACACCCTCCTACCAACCAGGGAACACCCTCCTACCAACCAGGGAACACCCTCCTACCAACCAGGGAACACCCTCCTACCAACCAGGGAACACCCTCCTACCAACCCAACCAGGGAACACTCTCCTACCAACCAGGGAACACCCTCCTACCAACCAGGGAACACCCTCCTACCAACCAGGGAACACCCTCCTACCTCATTACCCTTTAGTAATGAGTTCCCCAGCCCTAGGTACATACAGCAGACAACCCTTTAGTAATGAGTTCCCCAGCCCTAGGTACATACAGCAGACAACCCTTTAGTAATGAGTTCCCCAGCCCTAGTTACATACAGCAGACAACCCTTTAGTAATGAGTTCCCCAGCCCTAGGTACATACAGCAGGCAACCCTTTAGTAATGAGTTCCCCAGCCCTAGGTACATACAGCAGACAACCCTTTAGTAATGAGTTCCCCAGCCCTAGTTACATACAGCAGACAACCCTTTAGTAATGAGTTCCCCAGCCCTAGGTACATACAGCAGACAACCCTTAGTAATGAGTTCCCCAGCCCTAGGTACATACAGCAGACAACCCTTTAGTAATGAGTTCCCCAGCCCTAGGTACATACAGCAGACAACCCTTTAGTAATGAGTTCCCCAGCCCTAGGTACATACAGCAGACAACCCTTTAGTAATGAGTTCCCCAGCCCTAGTTACATACAGCAGACAACCCTTTAGTAATGAGTTCCCCAGCCCTAGGTACATACAGCAGACAACCCTTTAGTAATGAGTTCCCCAGCCCTAGTTACATACAGCAGACAACCCTTTAGTAATGAGTTCCCCAGCCCTAGGTACATACAGCAGACAACCCTTTAGTAATGAGTTCCCCAGCCCTAGTTACATACAGCAGGCAACCCTTTAGTAATGAGTTCCCCAGCCCTAGTTACATACAGCAGACAACCCTTTAGTAATGAGTTCCCCAGCCCAAGGTACATACAGCAGACAACCCTTTAGTAATGAGTTCCCCAGCCCTAGGTACATACAGCAGACAACCCTTTAGTAATGAGTTCCCCAGCCCTAGTTACATACAGCAGACAACCCTTTAGTAATGAGTTCCCCAGCCCTAGGTACATACAGCAGGCAACCCTTTAGTAATGAGTTCCCCAGCCCTAGGTACATACAGCAGACAACCCTTTAGTAATGAGTTCCCCAGCCCTAGTTACATACAGCAGACAACCCTTTAGTAATGAGTTCCCCAGCCCTAGGTACATACAGCAGACAACCCTTTAGTAATGAGTTCCCCAGCCCTAGGTACATACAGCAGACAACCCTTTAGTAATGAGTTCCCCAGCCCTAGGTACATACAGCAGACAACCCTTTAGTAATGAGTTCCCCAGCCCTAGGTACATACAGCAGACAACCCTTTAGTAATGAGTTCCCCAGCCCTAGTTACATACAGCAGACAACCCTTTAGTAATGAGTTCCCCAGCCCTAGGTACATACAGCAGACAACCCTTTAGTAATGAGTTCCCCAGCCCTAGTTACATACAGCAGACAACCCTTTAGTAATGAGTTCCCCAGCCCTAGGTACATACAGCAGACAACCCTTTAGTAATGAGTTCCCCAGCCCTAGTTACATACAGCAGGCAACCCTTTAGTAATGAGTTCCCCAGCCCTAGTTACATACAGCAGACAACCCTTTAGTAATGAGTTCCCCAGCCCAAGGTACATACTGCAGACAACCCTTTAGTAATGAGTTCCCCAGCCCTAGGTACATACAGCAGACAACCCTTTAGTAATGAGTTCCCCAGCCCTAGTTACATACAGCAGACAACCCTTTAGTAATGAGTTCCCCAGCCCTAGTTACATACAGCAGACAACCCTTTAGTAATGAGTTCCCCAGCCCTAGTTACATACAGCAGACAACCCTTTAGTAATGAGTTCCCCAGCCCTAGTTACATACAGCAGACAACCCTTTAGTAATGAGTTGCCCAGCCCTAGGTACATACAGAAGACAACCATTTAGTAATGAATTCCCCAGCCCTAGTTACATACAGCAGACAACCCTTTAGTAATGAGTTCCCCAGCCCTAGGTACATACAGCAGACAACCCTTTAGTAATGAGTTCCCCAGCCCTAGGTACATACAGCAGACAACCCTTTAGTAATGAGTTCCCCAGCCCTAGGTACATACAGCAGACAACCCTTTAGTAATGAGTTCCCCAGCCCTAGGTACATACAGCAGACAACCCTTTAGTAATGAGTTCCCCAGCCCTAGTTACATACAGCAGACAACCCTTTAGTAATGAGTTCCCCAGCCCTAGGTACATACAGCAGACAACCCTTTAGTAATGAGTTCCCCAGCCCTAGTTACATACAGCAGACAACCCTTTAGTAATGAGTTCCCCAGCCCTAATAACATACAGCAGACAACCCTTTAGTAATGAGTTCCCCAGCGCTAGGTACATACAGCAGACAACCCTTTAGTAATGAGTTCACCAGCCCTAATCTAAGTGTGCGTTCTCTAATTCTCTCCTTCTCTCTTTCTTTCTCTCTCTCGGAGGACCTGAGCCCTAGGACCATGCCCCAGGACTACCTGACATGATGACTCCTTGCTGTCCCCAGTCCACCTGGCCATGCTGCTGTTCCAGTTTCAACTGACCTGAGCCCTAGGACCATGCCCCAGGACTACCTGACATGATGACTCCTTGCTGTCCCCAGTCCACCTGGCCATGCTGCTGTTCCAGTTTCAACTGACCTGAGCCCTAGGACCATGCCCCAGGACTACCTGACATGATGACTCCTTGCTGTCCCCAGTCCACCTGGCCATGCTGCTGTTCCAGTTTCAACTGACCTGAGCCCTAGGACCATGCCCCAGGACTACCTGACATGATGACTCCTTGCTGTCCCCAGTCCACCTGGCCATGCTGCTGCTCCAGTTTCAACTTCCACCTGACTGTGCTGCTGCTCCAGTTTCAACTGTTCTGCCTTATTATTATTCGACCATGCTGGTCATTTATGAACATTTGAACATCTTGGCCATGTTCTGTTATAATCTCCACCCGGCACAGCCAGAAGAGGACTGGCCACCCCACATAGCCTGGTTCCTCTCTAGGTTTCTTCCTAGGTATTGGCCTTTCTAGGGAGTTTTTCCTAGCCACCGTGCTTCTACACCTGCATTGCTTGCTGTTTGGGGTTTTAGGCTGGGTTTCTGTACAGCACTTTGAGATATCAGCTGATGTACGAAGGGCTATATAAATACATTTGATTTGATTTGATTTAGTTACATACAGCAGACAACCCTTTAGTAATGAGTTCCCCAGCCCTAGGTACATACTGCAGACAACCCTTTAGTAATGAGTTCCCCAGCCCTAGTTACATACAGCAGACAACCCTTTAGTAATGAGTTCCCCAGCCCTAGTTACATACAGCAGACAACCCTTTAGTAATGAGTTCCCCAGCCCTAGTTACATACAGCAGACAACCCTTTAGTAATGAGTTCCCCAGCCCTAGTTACATACAGCAGACAACCCTTTAGTAATGAGTTCCCCAGCCCTAGTTACATACAGCAGACAACCCTTTAGTAATGAGTTCCCCAGCCCTAGGTACATACAGCAGACAACCCTTTAGTAATGAGTTCCCCAGCCCTAGGTACATACAGCAGACAACCCTTTAGTAATGAGTTCCCCAGCCCTAGTTACATACAGCAGACAACCCTTTAGTAATGAGTTCCCCAGCCCTAGTTACATACAGCAGACAACCCTTTAGTAATGAGTTCCCCAGCCCTAGGTACATACAGCAGACAACCCTTTAGTAATGAGTTCCCCAGCCCTAGTTACATACAGCAGACAACCCTTTAGTAATGAGTTCCCCAGCCCTAGTTACATACAGCAGACAACCCTTTAGTAATGAGTTTCCCCAGCCCTAGGTACATACAGCAGACAACCCTTTAGTAATGAGTTTCCCCAGCCCTAGGTACATACAGCAGACAACCCTTTAGTAATGAGTTCCCCAGCCCTAGGTACATACAGCAGACAACCCTTTAGTAATGAGTTCCCCAGCCCTAGTTACATACAGCAGACAACCCTTTAGTAATGAGTTCCCCAGCCCTAGTTACATACAGCAGACAACCCTTTAGTAATGAGTTCCCCAGCCCTAGGTACATACAGCAGACAACCCTTTAGTAATGAGTTCCCCAGCCCTAGTTACATACAGCAGACAACCCTTTAGTAATGAGTTCCCCAGCCCTAGTTACATACAGCAGACAACCCTTTAGTAATGAGTTCCCCAGCCCTAGTTACATACAGCAGACAACCCATTAGTAATGAGTTCCCCAGCCCTAGGTACATACAGCAGACAACCCTTTAGTAATGAGTTCCCCAGCCCTAGGTACATACAGCAGACAACCCTTTAGTAATGAGTTCCCCAGCCCTAGGTACATACAGCAGACAACCCTTTAGTAATGAGTTCCCCAGCCCTAGGTACATACAGCAGACAACCCTTTAGTAATGAGTTCCCCAGCCCTAGTTACATACAGCAGACAACCCTTTAGTAATGAGTTCCCCAGCCCTAGTTACATACAGCAGACAACCCTTTAGTAATGAGTTCCCCAGCCCTAGGTACATACAGCAGACAACCCTTTAGTAATGAGTTCCCCAGCCCTAGTTACATACAGCAGACAACCCTTTAGTAATGAGTTCCCCAGCCCTAGTTACATACAGCAGACAACCCTTTAGTAATGAGTTCCCCAGCCCTCGGTACATACAGCAGACAACCCTTTAGTAATGAGTTTCCCCAGCCCTAGTTACATACAGCAGACAACCCTTTAGTAATGAGTTCCCCAGCCCTAGGTACATACAGCAGACAACCCTTTAGTAATGAGTTCCCCAGCCCTAGTTACATACAGCAGACAACCCTTTAGTAATGAGTTCCCCAGCCCTAGGTACATACAGCAGACAACCCTTTAGTAATGAGTTCCCCAGCCCTAGGTACATACAGCAGACAACCCTTTAGTAATGAGTTCCCCAGCCCTAGTTACATACAGCAGACAACCCTTTAGTAATGAGTTCCCCAGCCCTAGGTACATACAGCAGACAACCCTTTAGTAATGAGTTCCCCAGCCCTAGTTACATACAGCAGACAACCCTTTAGTAATGAGTTCCCCAGCCCTAGTTACATACAGCAGACAACCCTTTAGTAATGAGTTCCCCAGCCCTCGGTACATACAGCAGACAACCCTTTAGTAATGAGTTTCCCCAGCCCTAGTTACATACAGCAGACAACCCTTTAGTAATGAGTTCCCCAGCCCTAGGTACATACAGCAGACAACCCTTTAGTAATGAGTTCCCCAGCCCTAGTTACATACAGCAGACAACCCTTTAGTAATGAGTTCCCCAGCCCTAGGTACATACAGCAGACAACCCTTTAGTAATGAGTTCCCCAGCCCTAGGTACATACAGCAGACAACCCTTTAGTAATGAGTTCCCCAGCCCTAGTTACATACAGCAGACAACCCTTTAGTAATGAGTTCCCCAGCCCTAGTTACATACAGCAGACAACCCTTTAGTAATGAGTTCCCCAGCCCTAGGTACATACAGCAGACAACCCTTTAGTAATGAGTTCCCCAGCCCTAGTTACATACAGCAGACAACCCTTTAGTAATGAGTTCCCCAGCCCTAGTTACATACAGCAGACAACCCTTTAGTAATGAGTTCCCCAGCCCTAGTTACATACAGCAGACAACCCTTTAGTAATGAGTTCCCCAGCCCAAGGTACATACTGCAGACAACCCTTTAGTAATGAGTTCCCCAGCCCTAGGTACATACAGCAGACAACCCTTTAGTAATGAGTTCCCCAGCCCTAGTTACATACTGCAGACAACCCTTTAGTAATGAGTTCCCCAGCCCTAGGTACATACAGCAGACAACCCTTTAGTAATGAGTTCCCCAGCCCTAGTTACATACAGCAGACAACCCTTTAGTAATGAGTTCCCCAGCCCTAGTTACATACAGCAGACAACCCTTTAGTAATGAGTTCCCCAGCCCTAGTTACATACAGCAGACAACCCTTTAGTAATGAGTTCCCCAGCCCTAGGTACATACAGCAGACAACCCTTTAGTAATGAGTTCCCCAGCCCTAGGTACATACAGCAGACAACCCTTTAGTAATGAGTTCCCCAGCCCTAGTTACATACAGCAGACAACCCTTTAGTAATGAGTTCCCCAGCCCTAGTTACATACAGCAGACAACCCTTTAGTAATGAGTTCCCCAGCCCTAGGTACATACAGCAGACAACCCTTTAGTAATGAGTTCCCCAGCCCTAGTTACATACAGCAGACAACCCTTTAGTAATGAGTTCCTCATTGCTAAGAATAATGAATATGACTGCAGTTTCTACAGGTCATAGTTTTCAGACTGGTTGTATTGGTGCTAGCTAGGTACCAAGCTAAAGCTAGCTAGGTACCAAGCTAAAGCTAGCTAGGTACCAAGCTAAAGCTAGCTAGGTACTAAGCTAAAGCTAGCTAGGTACTAAGCTAAAGCTAGCTAGGTACCAAGCTAAAGCTAGCTAGGTACCAAGCTAAAGCTAGCTAGGTACCAAGCTAAAGCTAGCTAGGTACTAAGCTAAAGCTAGCTAGGTACCAAGCTAAAGCTAGCTAGGTACCAAGCTAAAGCTAGCTAGGTACCAAGCTAAAGCTAGCTAGGTACCAAGCTAAAGCTAGCTAGGTACTAAGCTAAAGCTAGCTAGGTACTAAGCTAAAGCTAGCGACCCCAGAAGTTGCGGTTGAACAGATGATGCTTTATTACCAACGTGGTATTGTAAACACATCGTTCGTGGCCGGTGTTTGCTTGTACCTGGTGCTACTGTATCTACTATACTGTGTTGTACAGCTTTGACAGAGCTACTGTATCTACTATACTGTGTTGCAGACTTCTTTGTACAGCTTTGACAGAGCTACTGTATCTCTTTGACACGCAAAGACCCAAACGGCGTTCCGTAGTATGTCGTGAAGCTAATAGCAGTGACGCTATTACTGTGTAGCTCTGGTAGGGCAACATCTGAAAAACAGCGCACTGGGTAGTGTGTAACGGTGCCTGTCCGCGAAAGACAACACCCACGACAGAGGACGGTTGAGTCCATTGGGCAGTGAATTCCATTGTCTTGGCTTTAATGGTTTTCACCTTTGTGTCGTCTCGCTGAAATTCTTATTCTCTTTCAAATGACTGCTGGACTTGTTGACTGGTTGATTCACACAGCAGACATTGTGGGCGAGGTTAGGAATGATGTGTTACACTTATAGCGCTACATTTTACGTGGCGTCATTACGTCATCTACCTTCGTTATACAGGTATGCACCTCATCTACATACTTTATACAGGTATGCACCTCATCTACCTTCGTTATACAGGTATGCACCTCATTTACCTTCGTTATACAGGTATGCACCTCATCTACATACTTTATACAGGTATGCACCTCATCTACATACTTTATACAGGTATGCACCTCATCTACCTTCGTTATACAGGTATGCACCTCATCTACCTTCGTTATACAGGTATGTACCTCATCTACCTACGTTATACAGATATGCACCTTATCGACCTACGTTATACAGGTATGCACCTCATCCATCTACCTACGTTATACAGGTATGTACCTCATCTACCTGCGTTATACAGGTATGTACCTCATCTACCTTCGTTATACAGGTATGTACCTCATCTACCTATGTTATACAGATATGCACCTCATCTACCTACGTTATATAGCTATGTACCTCATCTACCCATGTTATACAGGTATGTACCAAATCTACCTATGTTATACAGGTATGTACCTCATCTACCTACATTATACAGGTATGCACGGTAGCTTTTACATCAGTTTTTAACATCGGTCGTTAAACTAGACGTTGGCATTTTTTGCTAATATCGTCCGATTCCGATATGTTCACCGATATATCGTGCATCCCTAGTTATGACATATTATGACATGGTTATAACCGTGTTATAATGACGCGTGGTGTCAAGTAGTGGGACCACTTTTTCTGATGCTTACCCAATAATAACGCAACAAATCGTCACATGATGGCGCATGGTTTCGCTACACATCATGAAATATATTGACCAATTACATACAGCAGCCGACAAGTAGAAAAATAGAACTGAATTGAACATGACATTCATTTAAATATGATTTAAATATTCATTTAGGCCTATAGCCTACTGTTTTATTTTATACAGTCATCTCGGTTTGAATTTGAAGCATCTTTTTATACTTCGCTTGTTTGAATGAATGGCAAAAACCTTGTCAACTTTGTCCTGAAGTTATCTGCGGTTACAGAGAGACAGATAAACCGTGTGGTTCTATGTTCAGCAGGGATCTTCTGTGTTTAAAGTGATGCAGGAGAGGGAAAGCATCTAACGACGCTCTTACAGTAGCTTTTCAATAACGATGGTTTTGGGGGGAAACAGCTCAGAGATTTACCGATGCTCCTACGGAAGATTCTAACGATGAACTTTAGCCTTAAGATGCTTTTGGAAAAACCGGGCCCAGGTTGCTACGGTGCAACGGTCTAAGGCTACGGTCTATACGGTACGGTGATCGAGTTCAATACAGCGCTTTGAATAATAATAAGTCAACACGGTCAATGGAATATCTTGTCAGCGATGCATTATACAGGCTATGATAGGATTCATATTACCTGGTTTTGTAAATAATCAAAGGTGAATTCACCAATCGAGAGTCAATAGGTTACTGTTTTCATACACAGGTTGGACTATATATATATATATATGGTGTTTATTTTGCGGGAAAAGCGGGAAAAAGCGAGAGAAGTCTGCACTTACCTGCTGAAAATGTCTTCACAGACCCTCTGTATTAGCGCATGCCACAAGCAGACTCCTATTCTTTGTGGGAAGAATACAATAGCCCTGAAGTAGAGTATTAGTTGACTTCTATCACCTTGGACGTCCGAGCAGCGGGTCGCCGTATCCAGACCGCCTCGTCCTCTGCGACGCACCTGGCGTCAAAAGGTCACGCACAGGCTGGCAAAAGTAGAAAGTCGCAGGACCGTAGAAACAGCGTTTGAACTAAACGGTTACGGTACTTCTATTACAAATGTGTGGTCTGTTTCGTCTAACTAAGATCCGCCTTACCTCCCTCCCTCTTCCCCTCTCTCTCTCCCCTCCCCTCTGGTCTGCAGGCACGGTCGCCGCTATGGCACCGACGCCCTCTACCGCAATCAGGCCGTTTACGCACGAGCCGTACCGTATTCGGATTAATTGTGTGCAGCCCATGGACCTTGCTACAGGTCCTGAACCGGGAATGCGGAACCGTGGACCCACCGGGTGTGCAGGTTTTCCAGTGGAGGACGCTTAGTGGAGGAGGGTTTATAATAATGTCTGGAACGGAGTCGATGGAATGGCATCAAACCACGTGTTTGATGTATTTGATACCATACCACCATCTCCGCTCCAGCCATTACCAGGAGCCCGTCCTTCCCAATTAAGGTGCCACCAACCTCCTGTGGTTCCAACCCAACAACAAACATGTTCCAGCCAATGAAGAACTGACTGGCTGAATCAGGTGTTCAGAAAAATTGAAGGTTTTAGTTGAATCAACGTTGTTTCCACATCATTTCAATTAAATTTCGTTGAACCAACGATGAATAGACGTTGTCTTGACGTCTGTGTCCAGTGGGCTAGATGAAACATGTCTCTATGTCTGCATTTACACAGGCAACTTCCCAATGAACGTTATGGGCCCAATTTCCCAGAAGCAATTTAAGGCTAAATGTACCTTTATAGGAGAATCATTTAATCTCTGCGCTGTTTCCTAAAACCATCTTTATTAATGTTGCACTTGAAAACGCGCATCTGCCTCCAGTTGTAGAACAGCTAAATGCGTCATTAGATAATTTATTGTGCCGTGCCGCGTCACTTTATACACAAAAGCCTCCGATAAACATAGACGTATATGGTTTATCCGTCTCTCTGTGACCCCCGATAACTTCAGAACACAGTTAACTCCAAATACAAGGTGCCATTGTCTTTGAAAGTCATACTACTAACACGTGACATAAACACAATGCTTCAAATTAAAACCGAGATGATTCAAATATAACTACATGTTCAAGCAATTGATTTACCTGGGTTACTCTGTAATTTGTTGCAATTTATTTCGTGTGTAGCAATGAAGTGTCAAATCTGGGATTTTGTGATTTTTTTATTGGGTAGCCTAAAGATTCAAATAAACCACCTCAGTATTTTCGAACGTAGGTGGTAATATCTCTCTAGGCGCAGATCCGTCTTGCAGTTTGTTTTACAATGACTACCTACCGGGGGGAACAGTGGGTTAACTGTCTTGTTCAGTAGCAGAAGGACAGATTTATACCTCGTCAGCTCAGTGATTCGATCCAGAAACCTTTCGGTTACTGACCCTCTAACCACTCGGCTACCTGCTGCCCCAAAATATTGTTAAATAATATATATAATAATTATATTAAGGAAAGATTTGAATGGAGACGGCTGATCCGAGAGTAGCACTGGCTTTCTTTCGATCCTTCAGTCTGGACACATGATCCAATGGCGCCCTTAGCAACGGGTAGTTACCCTTAGCGACGGGTAGTCGCCCTTAGCAAATCAAATCAAATCTTATTTTATTTGTCACATACACATGGTTAGCAGATGTTAATGCGAGTGTAGCGAAATGCTTGTGCTTCTAGTTCCGACAATGCAGTAATAACCAACAAGTAATCTAACTAACAATTCCAAAACTACTGTCTTATACACAGTGTAAGGGGATAAAGAATATGTACATAAGGATATATGAATGAGTGATGGTACAGAACGGCATAGGCAAGATGCAGTAGATGGTATCGAGTACAGTATATAAATATGAGATGAGTAATGTAGGGTATGTTAACATTATATTAGGTAGCATTGTTTAAAGTGGCTAGTGATATATTTTACATCATTTCCCATCAATTCCCATTATTAAAGTGGCTGGAGTTGAGTCAGTGTGTTGGCAGCAGCCACTCAATGTTAGTGGTGGCTGTTTAACAGTCTGATGGCCTTGAGATAGAAGCTGTTTTTCAGTCTCTCGGTCCCAGCTTTGATGCACCTGTACTGACCTCGCCTTCTGGATGATAGCGGGTGAACAGGCAGTGGCTCGGGGTGGTTGTTGTCCTTGATGATCTTTATGGCCTTCCTGTGACATCGGGTGGTTGTAGGTGTCCTGGAGGGCAAGGTAGTTTGGCCCCGGTGATGCGTTGTGCAGACCTCACTACCTTCTGGAGAGCCTTACCCTTAGCGATGGGTAGTTACCCTTGGCAACAGGTAGTTACCCTTGGCAACAGGTAGTTAGCTCTGCGTGTATAAACCGGGCCCTGGACACACACGTTCCATCTTTTATAGTAACAATATAATACCACTAGAGGTCCTCATCACATCACAGTACGTAGAGGTCCTCATCAACATCACAGTAAGTAGAGGTCCTCATCACATCACAGTACGTAGAGGTCCTCATCCATCACAGTACGTAGAGGTCCTCATCACATCACAGTAAGTAGAGGTCCTCATCACATCACAGTAAGTAGAGGTCCTCATCACATCACAGTAAGTAGAGGTCCTCATCACATCACAGTAAGTAGAGGTCCTCATCACATCACAGTAAGTAGAGGTCCTCATCACATCACAGTAAGTAGAGGTCCTCATCACAGTTAAGGTACAGTAGAGGTCCTCATCACAAGTAAGTAGAGGTCCTCTCACATCCACAGTAAGTAGAGGTCCTCATCACATCACAGTAAGTAGAGGTCCTCATCACAGTAAGTAGAGGTCCTCATCACATCACAGTAAGTAGAGGTCCTCATCACATCACAGTAATTAGAGGTCCTCATCACATCACAGTAAGTAGAGGTCCTCATCACATCACAGTAAGTAGAGGTCCTCATCACATCACAGTAAGTAGAGGTCTCATCACATCACAGTAAGTAGAGGTCCTCATCACATCACAGTAAGTAGAGGTCCTCATCACATCACAGTAAGTAGAGGTCCTCATCACATCACAGTAAGTAGAGGTCCCCATCACATCACAGTAAGTAGAGGTCCTCATCACATCACAGTAGGTAGAGGTCCTCATCATATCACAGTAAGTAGAGGTCCTCATCACATCACAGTAAGTAGAGGTCCTCATCACATAACAGTACGTAGAGGTCCTCATCACATCACAGTAAGTAGAGGTCCTCATCACATCACAGTAAGTAGAGGTCCTCATCACATCACAGTAAGTAGAGGTCCCCATCACATCACAGTAAGTAGAGGTCCTCATCACATCACAGTAGGTAGAGGTCCTCATCATATCACAGTAAGTAGAGGTCCTCATCACATCACAGTAAGTAGAGGTCCTCATCACATAACAGTACGTAGAGGTCCTCATCACATCACAGTAAGTAGAGGTCCTCATCACATCACAGTAAGTAGAGGTCCTCATACATCACAGTAAGTAGAGGTCCCCATCACATCACAGTAAGTAGAGGTCCTCATCACATCACAGTAAGTAGAGGTCCTCATCACATCACAGTAAGTAGAGGTCCTCATCACATCACAGTAAGTAGAGGTCCTCATCACATCACAGTAAGTAGAGGTCCTCATCACAGTAAGTAGAGGTCCTCATCACATCACAGTAAGTAGAGGTCCACATCACAGTAAGTAGAGGTCCTCATCACATCACAGTAGAGACCATAGACCTACATAACTGTAGAGGGCTAGAGGCAGGGTTCAACCATAGACCATGTCAACTGTAGAGGGCTAGAGGCAGGGTTCAACCATAGACCATGTCAACTGTAGAGGGCTAGAGGCAGGGTTCAACCATAGACCTATCATAACTGTAGAGGGCTAAGGGCAGGGTTCAACCATCGACCTATCATAACTGTAGAGGGCTAGAGGCAGGGTTCAACCATAGACCTATCATAACTGTAGAGGGCTAGAGGCAGGGTTCAACCATAGACCAGGTCAACTGTAGAGGGCTAGAGGCAGGGTTTCAACCATAGACCAGGTCAACTGTAGAGGGCTAGAGGCAGGGTTCAACCATAGACCATGTCAACTGTAGAGGGCTAGAGGCAGGGTTCAACCATAGACCATGTTAACTGTAGAGCCTCAAGAGGTGCTGAATGATTCATACTGTAAAGTGTTGTTCTTTGTTCCAGGCCTGTAGGATGGGAAGAAAACTCCTCTTCCTGGACATTGATCATGTAAAGGATTACAGAGGTTAAAGTTCAGCGTGACAATGTTAGTAAATGAACCACATGTTGTGTACCGTTTCAGATTTTATTTCAACAGTCAACATACATCTACTGCTTATCAGCTTCATCCAAATGTCCACATTGTCTGTTGTAAAACTAGCTATATTCTGACACAGCAACAACAACCCCATAACAGACCTACTATCTCTCACACACGTCCACACACTGTGGGAGCTGAACCTGTCTCAGGTCTGGGTCAGGACCACTGGTCTCAGGTCAGGGTTCAGGTCTGGGTGAGGACCACTGGTCTCAGGTCAGGGTTAGGACCACTGGTCTCAGGTCAGGGATGGGACCACTGACCTCAGGAGAAGGTTCAGGTCAGGGATGGGACCACTGGTCTCAGGTCAGGGTTCAGGTCTGGGTCAGGACCACTGGTCTCAGGACAAGGTTCAGGTCTGGGATGGGACCACTGTTCTCAGGACAAGGTTCAGGTCAGGGATGGGACCACTGGTCTCAGGTCAGGGTTCAGGTCTGGGTCAGGACCACTGGTCTCAGGTCAGGGATGGGACCACTGACCTCAGGAGAAGATTCAGGTCAGGGATGGGACCACTGGTCTCAGGTCAGGGTTCAGGTCTGGGCCACTGGTCTCAGGTCAGGGATGGGACCACTGGTCTCAGGTCAGGGTTCAGGTCAGGACCACTGTTCTCAGGTCAGGGATGGGACCACAGGGTTCAGGTCAGGGATGGGACCACTGACCTCAGGACAGGGTTCAGGTCAGGGATGGGACCACTGACCTCAGGACAAGGTTCAGGTCAGGGATGGGACCACTGGTCTCAGGACAGGGAAGGGACCACTGGTCTCCAGTCAGAACTTATTCAAAGCCTTTACCACAGGTATCAGTCATTACATCATTCCTTTACCACAGGTATCAGTCATTACATCATTACATCATTCCTTTACCACAGGTTTCAGTCATTACATCATTACATCATTCCTTTACCACAGGTTTCAATCATTCAGTTCAGTTATCCGTTCAGTTATCAACCACAGGTATCAATCATTACATCATTCCTTAACCACAGGTATCAGTCATTACATCATTCCTTAACCACAGGTATCAGTCATACATCATTCCTTAACCACAGGTATCAGTCATTACATCATTCCTTTACCACAGGTATCAGTCATTACATCATTCCTTAACCACAGGTATCAGACATTACATCATTCCTTTACCACAGGTATCAATCATTACATCATTCCTTTACCACAGGTATCAGTCATTACATCATTCCTTAACCACAGGTATCAGACAAAACCCACAACCACACCGTTAATAATATATCATATTTAGCGCTTTAATCCAAAGTGACTTACAGTCATGCGTGCGTACATTTTACGTCTGGGCGGCCCCGGGAATCGAACCTACAACCCTGGGGTACAAGCGCCATGCTCTACCAACTGAGCTGTTCGGGAACTGTTCGGTAGCTGTTCGGTAGCTGTTCGGGAACTGTTCGGGAGCTGTTCGGTAGCTGTTCGGGGAACTGTTCGGGAACTGTTCGGTAGCTGTTCGGGAACTGTTCAGTTGTTCCAGCATCTTTCTTGCTGCTCAAATAAGACCTGAGATTTGAATTGTCAATCAGAAGAAGACGGAGGACCAGGAGAAGCCTCTAATTTGGATGTGTGAGGTATTGGATGATTTGACACAGGGCTATCAAGGATCTCTGATCGCGTTCTTCATAATGCTTCATAAAGACTTCTTAAGGTTTCATAAAGACTTCTTAAGGCTTCATAAAGACTTCTTAAGGCTTCATAAAGACTTCATAAGGCTTCATAAAGACTTCATAAGGCTTCATAAAGACTTCTTAAGGCTTCATAAAGACTTCTTAAGGCTTCATAAAGACTTCATAACGCTTCATAAAGACTTCATAAGGCTTCATAAAGACTTCTTAGGCTTCATAAAGACTTCTTAAGGCTTCATAAAGACTTCTTAAGGCTTCATAAAGACTTCTAAGGCTTCATAAAGACTTCATAAGGCTTCATAAAGACTTCATAAGGCTTCATAAAGACTTCATAAGGCTTCATAAAGACTTCATAAGGCTTCATAAAGACTTCTTAAGGCTTCATAAAGACTTCTTAAGGCTTCATAAAGACTTCATAAGGCTTCATAAAGACTTCATAAGGCTTCATAAAGACTTCATAAGGCTGCATAAAGACTTCATAAGGCTTCATAAAGACTTCATAAGGCTTCATAAAGACTTCTTAAGGCTTCATAAAGACTTCATAAGGCTTCATAAAGACTTCTTAAGGCTTCATAAAGACTTCATAAGGCTTCATAAAGACTTCTTAAGGCTTCATAAAGACTTCATAAGGCTTCATAAAGACTTCTTAGGCTTCATAAAGACTTCATAAGGCTTCATAAAGACTTCATAAGGCTTCATAAAGACTTCATAAGGCTTCATAAAGACTTCTTAAGGCTTCATAAAGACTTCATAAGGCTTCATAAAGACTTCATAAGGCTTCATAAAGACTTCATAAGGCTTCATAAAGACTTCTTAAGGCTTCATAAAGACTTCATAAGGCTTCATAAAGACTTCATAAGGCTTCATAAAAGCTCCATGAATCCAACGTCAGGCAGACATCTACTGCTCCTTGACGACGATCATCAACATTCAGAAATAAATGAAAATGATGAACACTCATCCAAACAAAAGACTCAGTTTGTCTCAGTCCTCTCAGAGTTCACCTCTTCATCACATTCATCATCGTCACACAGCTGATTTCTGCTTCCAGGTCAAAGTTCAACTACATTAATGCCAACTGTCGCGACACAAGTACACATAGAGCCACTTAGATCAACTCAAGGTTCAAGTCCCTAGTGGGATAATAAGATAACAAGTCTTTCCCTCAACATGGGTCTGATCTGAGGAGGTTATACTCCCTAGAACGGACGTTTCCATTCAAATCAATGATTCCGTAAGGGGTTAACTGGAGGCCATATTGAATGTCCCTCAGGACACCTCTATGACCTCCATGCTTCCTGAGAAGCTGCTGTGACTCCCCATCTCCTCCCTGGATCTAGTCTCGCCTCCTCCTCCATCCTGTCTCCGAGTTCCATCTGACAGCTCCGTCTCTTCAGCTGCTCTCCCAAGGTGCTCTCCTCGTGCCAGCTCCTCCGTGAGTCCCCGTGGTCGCCGCTCCTCTGCCGCCTGCGCCGCCGCACCTCCTCCAACCCTGACTCACGCTGTACGCCGCCACGCTGCCACCCCCAGAATGTTAGCCCCGCCTCCTAAGATGGCGGAGGTGGAGTAGAAGTGGTGTGACTCGGAGAGGTACCATCCCCCCGACGACACGGTGACGGGACCCAATAGGATGTCAGAGTGCCAGCCCTTCAGGGCGGAGCCTAGGTTAGGGGCGGGCTTGGACAGGTGCTGCTGGGAACGCGATAGGCCGAACAGGAAGCCGGTGGTGTGAGGGGGTGTGGTTAGAGTTCTCCTCCATACTGCCACTACGGTGGAGCTGCGGGAACAGGAGAGGGGAGGTGGAGGAGGCTTAGCCTGGCTGGGCTGCTTCATGCTGGGCTGGTTGGGGTGGTAGTGGTGTGTGGTAGTGGTGGACTACAGGAGCAGCAGTGGGAGCTGCAGACGTAGCAGCAGGGTCGCGGGACCGTCGTCCTGCTCCTTGTCAGGGCTCGGCTCAGGTGTAGACTGCTCTGACATCTCCTTCACAGGAGAGAACTGATCGGTTCCCTGCAGGCTCCTTGAAGCTCACGGATGGGTATAATACTCCTGGGCTCCGGGGTGGGATGTAGGGTGGGGATCCGGCCTCATGGGGGCGCTGCTGCAGCCTCCTGGCTCCCTGTACGACTTGAGTCCAGAGAGAAGGACCTTTTCAGCCGTGCAGCGCGT
>NW_022261985.1:16720541-16773041 GCF_002021735.2 Oncorhynchus kisutch | reverse complement strand
CAGGTTACAGTAATGCCCCAGCTAAAGGCAGGACGACTTCCTGTACGAGGCAGAACCTGACAACTGGTGAAACCAGGGACTCGGTTCCATTGACTACTCAGGACAGACACCCCAGGTTACAGTAATGCCCCAGCTAAAGGCAGGACGACTTCCTGTACGAGGCAGAACCTGACAACTGGTGAAACCAGGGACTCGGTTCCATTGACTACTCAGGACAGACACCCCAGGTTACAGTAATGCCCCAGCTAAAGGCAGGACGACTTCCTGTACGAGGCAGAACCTGACAACTGGTGAAACCAGGGACTCGGTTCCATTGACTACTCAGGACAGACACCCCAGGTTACAGTAATGCCCCAGCTAAAGGCAGGACGACTTCCTGTACGAGGCAGAACCTGACAACTGTGGAGGGTTGCAGTATTTAGTACATCTTCCCTCTCTCAGCAGCCTTCCAGATGCATCCAGATATAATTGGAAGTAAATAAAGATGACTGTTTGTTGTCTGCTTCCAACCCTCTGCACCATGCTGAGAAACAACAGGAGATTAAAGTTTTAAACATCCGCTAGGTTCTGTTTATCTCGATGTTAAAGCCGTCCTGAGATGGTCGGGGGGGGCGGGGGGCACCTGTCTCCTGCTGGGATCCGCCTCCTCTCCACGCCCACCACCATGTTACCCAGGAAACAGCGGAACCTGCTTGAACTGTTATTAAAACATCTAGAGATTGATGTTTTATAAGAATTTTCCACCTGAACAACGTAACACACACATAGTAACACAGACAGAAACAGTACAAAATGGCCGTCTGCTTCCTGTTCTTCTCAGACCCTGTTTTACTGTGTTCCTCGTCCCCCTGTTGGGGGATATGATGTCACCTTAGCGTGTTGGCTTAGAACTTAGAACTCTCACTCCTTCTAATAAAGATCAAGCCTTAGAACTTAGAACTCTCACTCCTTCTAATAAAGAACAGGCTTTAGAACTTAGAACTGTCACTCCTTCTAATAAAGATCAGGCCTTAGAACTTTGAACTCTCACTGACTGAAGACTTGTGCAGGGAAAGATCTCAGAGCAGACAGGCGATGCCAGCAGACCTACAGGGAAAATACACAGTAACAGCAGAACAAATCCCACCATTTCCTCATGTGTGGTGTGAGTGGTCCAGAACACGCGTGACACATGGAATATGTTACATATGAATACTGATGGTACAATAGAGACACAGTATACAGACTACTGTAATATACTACTGTAATATACTCCTATAATAGACTACTATAATAGACTACTGTAATGGACTACTGTAATATACTACTATAATAGACTACTATAATAGAGACACAGCATATAGACTACTATAATAGACTACTGTAATAGACTACTGTAATAGACTACTATAATAGACTACTATAATAGAGACACAGTATATAGACTACTATAATAGACTACTATAATAGACTACTGTAATAGACTACTATAATAGACTACTGTAATAGACTACTGTAATAGACTACTGTAATAGACTACTATAATAGAGACACAGCATATAGACTACTATAATAGACTACTATAATAGACTACTGTAATAGACTACTGTAATAGACTACTGTAATAGACTACTGTAATAGACTATTGTAATAGACTACTATAATAGAGACACAGCATATAGACTACTATAATAGACTACTGTAATAGACTACTGTAATAGACTACTATAATAGACTACTATAATAGAGACACAGTATATAGACTACTATAATAGACTACTATAATAGACTACTGTAATAGACTACTATAATAGACTACTGTAATAGACTACTGTAATAGACTACTGTAATAGACTACTGTAATAGACTACTGTAATAGAGACACAGTATATAGACTACTATAATAGACTACTATAATAGACTACTGTAATAGACTACTGTAATATACTACTGTAATAGACTACTGTAATAGACTACTATAATAGAGACACAGCATATAGACTACTATAATAGACTACTGTAATAGACTACTATAATAGACTACTATAATAGACTACCATAATAGAGACACAGTATATAGACTACTATAATAGACTACTATAATAGACTACTATAATAGACTACTATAATAGAGACACAGTATACAAACTACTGTAATAGACTACTGTAATAGACTACTATAATAGAGACACAGCATATAGACTACTATAATAGACTACTTTAATAGACTACTATAATAGACTACTGTAATAGACTACTATAATAGAGACACAGTATACAGACTACTGTAATATACTACTGTAATAGACTACTGTAATAGACTACTATAATAGACTACTATAATAGACTACTATAATAGACTACTATAATAGACTACTATATGTATACTATTATACATATTATTATGATGTTATTATTCAGTGTCCCTCAGGCTATGGCAGGCTAATACATATTATTATGATGTTATTATTCAGTGTCCCTCAGGCTATGGCAGGCTAATACATATTATTATGATGTTATTATTCAGTGTCCCTCAGGCTATGGCAGGCTAATACATATTATTATGATGTTATTATTCAGTGTCCCTCAGGCTATGGCAGGCTAATACATATTATTATGATGTTATTATTCAGTGTCCCTCAGGCTATGGCAGGCTAATACATATTTGGCTGTAAGAGGAGCTATTGCTCCTTCTCCCATGAGTGTTTGTTGTTTTTCCTCTGGGTTTAATAATTTAACATTTGGAATAAATGTAGACATTTCTGTGAATAATGGATAAGTCCATCTCTGTCTCTACCTCCCCGTTCTTGCAGTGACCACATACACGCTACTCTTTGGGGAGCCATGTCTGTACATCTCTGTTTCTACCTCCCCTGTCGTGCAGTGACCACATACACGCTCCTCTTTGGGTAGCCATGTCTTTACATCTCTGTTTCTACCTCCCCTGTCGTGCAGTGACCACATACACGCTCCTCTTTGGGTAGCCATGTCTTTACATCTCTGTCTCTACCTCCCCGTTCTTGCAGTGACCACATACACGCTCCTCTTTGGGTAGCCATGTCTTTACATCTCTGTTTCTACCTCCCCTGTCGTGCAGTGACCACATACACGCTCCTCTTTGGGTCGCCATGTCTTTTTATGTCTGCCAGTTTCTATTGCCAATCGGTGGTCACTCAGCCTGTACTTGTTAAGGATCTGTCTCTGCTTCGTATTTATGAACAGAGTAGAGATAATCAGTCTATTTCTCTGTTCAGGGCCAGATAGACATTTGGTCGGTTATTGGATTTAGTTTGAGTTTTTCCAATGTTGTAAATATGAGTCATTTGATTTGTTCATGATTTTGTTTATTTTAATTCTTTCTTTTGAAGCAGTGCTGCTGTCAGCTTGGTTGGTGAGGTCCAACACCAGCTGACTGAGAGGGCTCGTTTCTGGGCTCAGCTTGGTTGGTGAGGTCCAACACCAGCTGACTGAGAGGGCTGGTTTCTGGGCTCAGCTTGGTTGGTGAGGTCCAACACCAGCTGACTGAGAGGGCTGGTTTCTGGGCTCAGCTCTTGGGTTTGAAGTGCTTTAAAGACTTGAATTTAGCCAACATTTGTTATATATATAACATTTAACATTTTAATGAATGTTTGTTTGTTACTTTCATTCCAACTGGAAAGCAGTTCTGCCTGGCGTATTTCTATTCCCTTTCATTAAGTCATACAGTGTTTACGTCCCTCTCCGGCCTCGAGGTCATCAGGCTGTTTGTTACTTTCATTCCAACTGGAAAGCAGTTCTGCCTGGCGTATTTCTATTCCCTTTCATTAAGTCATACAGTGTTTACGTCCCTCTCCGGCCTCGAGGTCATCAGGCTGTTTGTTACTTTCATTCCAACTGGAAAGCAGTTCTGCCTGGCGTATTTCTATTCCCTTTCATTAAGTCATACAGTGTTTACGTCCCTCTCCGGCCTCGAGGTCATCAGGCTGTTTGTTACTTTCATTCCAACTGGAAAGCAGTTCTGCCTGGCGTATTTCTATTCCCTTTCATTAAGTCATACAGTGTTTACGTCCCTCTCCGGCCTCGAGGTCATCAGGCTGTTTGTTACTTTCATTCCAACTGGAAAGCAGTTCTGCTTGGCGTATTTCTATTCCCTTTCATTAAGTCATACAGTGTTTACGTCCCTCTCCGGCCTCGAGGTCATCAGGCTGTTTGTTACTCTCATTCCAACTGGAAAGCAGTTCTGCCTGGCGTATTTCTATTCCCTTTCATTAAGTCATACAGTGTTTACGTCCCTCTCCGGCCTCGAGGTCATCAGGCTGTTTGTTACTCTCATTCCAACTGGAAAGCAGTTCTGCTTGGCGTATTTCTATTCCCTTTTATTAAGTCATACAGTGTTTACGTCCCTCTCCGGCCTCGAGGTCATCAGGCTGCTGGTTAACCTGCACACCTGGCACCATCGTCTCGCTCACCTGCACCTCATGACACTCACCTGGACTCCATCACCTTGATTATCTTCCCTCTATCTGTCACTCACCTGGACTCCATCACCTTGATTATCTTCCCTGTATCTGTCACTCACCTGGACTCCATCACCTCCTTGATTATCTTCCCTGTATGTGTCACTCACCTGGACTCCATCACCTTGATTATCTTCCCTGTATGTGTCACTCACCTGGACTCCATCACCTTGATTATCTTCCCTGTATGTGTCACTCACCTGGACTCCATCACCTTGATTATCTTCCCTGTATGTGTCACTCACCTGGACTCCATCACCTTGATTATCTTCCCTGTATGTGTCACCTCCCCTTGGTTCTTTCCTCAGGTGTAATTGCCTCTTGTTTAATGTCGGTGCGTTGTTGGTGTTTGTTTTGTTTATTTATTAAAACACTCACTCCCTGAACTTTCTTCCCGACATCAGGGAACTAGGGAAGCAGCCAGAAAGGGAACTAGGGAAGCAGCCAGAAAGGGAACTAGGGAAGCAGTCAGAAAGGGAACTAGGGAAGCAGCCAGAAAGGGAACTAGGGAAGCAGCTAGAAAGGGAACTAGGGAAGCAGCCAGAAAGGGAACTAGGGAAGCAGTCAGAAAGGGAACTAGGGAAGCAGCCAGAAAGGGAGCTAGGGAAGCAGCCAGAAAGGGAACTAGGGAAGCAGCCAGAAAGGGAACTAGGGAAGCAGCCAGAAAGGGAACTAGGGAAGCAGCCAGAAAGGGAACTAGGGAAGCAGCCAGAAAGGGAACTAGGGAAGCAGCCAGAAAGGGAACTAGGGAAGCAGCCAGAAAGGGAACCAGGGAAGCAGTCAGAAAGGGAACTAGGGAAGCAGTTAGTACCATGTTGAACAATTCATGCATTTTGCATCTCAGGTGTGCTATTTTTTCATCATTTTATTTCTGATATTATCTAGACCACAAGCCTTCTTTGGTTTTATAGATTGGAGCTTTTCATTTGGTTCTTGTTGGGTTATTGGATAATCTAATGGTTTTGGTTGTTTATAATGACTGATTCAAGGATGTTCAGTTTTCCTTGATTTTCTAATTGGTTCTGTTGTAAGTGTTTTTGTATAGATAATCAAAATAACTTTTCCAAATTCCTTCATCTTGTATGGCTAATTATTGTGGCTTTGTCGTGCTTAAATTGTTCCATATGCCTCAGAACTGATTTTGGTCAATTGCATTCTCTGTCTCTAACTGTCTCTCTCTCGTTCTCTTTTCTCTCTGTCTTTCTCTCTCTCTGTCTCTTTCCCTCCTCTCTCTGTCCCTCTCTCTCTCTCTCTCTCTCTCTCTCTCTCTCTCTCTCTCTCTCTCTCTCTCTCTCTCTCTCGCTCTCTTTCCCTCCTATCTCTGTCCCTCTCTCTCTGTCTCTCTGTCCCTCTCTCTCTCTCTCTCTCTCTCTCTCTCTCTCTCTCTCTTTCCCTCCTCTCTGTCCCTCTCTCTCTGTCTCTCTGTCCCTCTCTCTCTCTCTCTCTCTCTCTCTCTGTCCCTCTCTCTCTCTTTCCCTGCTCTCTCTGTCTCTCTGTCTCTTTCTTTCCTCCTCTCTCTGTCTCTCTGTCCTTGTCTCTCTGTCCCTCTCTCTCTCTGTCCCTCCCTCTCTCTCTCTCTTTCCCTCCTATCTCTGTCTCTCTGTCCCTCTCTCTCTCTGTCTCTCTCTCTGTCTCTCTTTCCCTACTCTCTCTGTCTCTCTGTCCCTCTCTCTCTCTCTCTCTCTCTCTCTCTCTCTCTCTCTCTCTCTCTCTCTCTCTCTCTCTCTCTGTCCCTCCCTCTTTCTCTCTCTCTTTCCCTCCTATCTCTCTCTCTCTGTCCCTCCCTCTCTCTCTCTTTCCCTCCTCTCTCTGTCTCTCTGTCCCTCTCTCTCTGTCTCTCTCTCTGTCTCTCCCAATATGAATGTGGGAAGGGACAGGTTTCTCTGTGCCAGGGGGTTATGAAGGGTCTCATGATAGCGCTGTCTGTGTTAGGCCAGGGGGTTGTGAAGGGTCTCATGATAGCGCTGTCTGTGTATGCAGATGGCGTGACAGTTTTTATTACAGGGGTTGAGGAAGCTCTAAAGGTGTATGAGGGGGCCTCCTCAGCTAGAGTTCATTGGGAAAAAAGTGCATTTCTGTGGGCAGGTCAGCATCAGAGAGGGTCCACTCCACGGTTACCAGGGGGGCATCAGAGAGGGTCCACTCCACGGTTACCAGGGGGAATTCAGATAGGGTCTGCTCCACGGTTACCAGGGGGGCATCAGAGAGGGTCCACTCCACGGGTACCAGGGGGAATTCAGATAGGGTCTGCTCCACGGTTACCAGGGGGGCATCAGATAGGGTCTGCTCCACGGTTACCAGGGGGGCATCAGAGAGGGTCCACTCCACGGTTACCAGGGGGAATTCAGATAGGGTCCACTCCACGGTTACCAGGGGGGCATCAGAGAGGGTCTGCTCCACGGTTACCAGGGGGGCATCAGAGAGGGTCTGCTCCACGGTTACCAGGGGGAATTCAGATAGGGTCCTCTCCACTATTACCAGGGGGATTCAGACAGGGTCTGCTCCACTATTACCAGGGAGGATTCAGATAGGGTCTGTTCCACTATTACCAAGGGGGATTCAGATAGGGTCCTCTCCACTATTACCAGGGGGATTCAGATAGGGTCTGCTCCACTATTACCAGGGGGGATTCAGATTGGGTCTGCTCCACTATTACCAGGTCAGCATCAGATAGGGTCCGCTCCACGGTTACCAGGGGGGCATCAGATAGGGTCCACTCCACGGTTACCAGGGGGAATACAGAGAGGGTCTGCTCCACGGTTACCAGGGGGGATTCAGATAGGGTCGACTCCACGGTTACTAGGTCAGCATCAGATAGGGTCCACTCCACGGTTACCAGGTCAGCATCAGATAGGTTCTACTCCACGATTACCAGGGGGAATTCAGATAAGGTCCACTCCATTCAGATAGGGTCCACTCCACGGTTACCAGGTCAGCATCAGATAGGGTCCACTCCACGGTTACCAGGTCAGCATCAAATAGGGTCCACTCCACGGTTACCAGGTCCCATGGTTACCAGTGGGAATTCAGATTGGGTCCGCTCCACGGTTAGCAGGGGGGCATCAGATAGGGTCCACTCCACGGTTACCAGGTCAGCATCAGATAGGGTTCACTCCACGGTTACCAGGTCAGCATCAGATAGGGTCCACTCCATGGTTACCAGGGCAGCATCAGATAGGGTCCACTCCACGGTTACCAGGTCAGCATCACATAGGGTCCACTCCACAGTTACCAGGTCCCACGGTTACCAGTGGGAATTCAGATTGGGTCCACTCCACGGTTACCAGGGGGGCATCAGATAGGGTCCACTCCACGGTTACCAGTGGGAATTCAGATAGGGTCCACTCCACGTTTACCAGGGGGAATTCAGATAGGGTCTGCTCCACGGTTACCAGGGGGGCATCAGAGAGGGTCCACTCCACGGTTACCAGGGGGGCATCAGATAGGGTCCGCTCCACGGTTACCAGGTCAACATCAGATAGGGTCTGCTCCACGGTTACCAGGGGGGATTCAGAGAGGGTCCACTCCACGGTTACCAGGGGGGCATCAGAGAGGGTCCGCTCCACGGTTACCAGGGGGAATACAGATAGGGTCTGCTCCACGGTTACCAGGGGGGATTCAGATAGGGTCGACTCCACGGTTACCAGGTCAGCATCAGATAGGGTCCACTTCACGGTTACCAGGGGGGATTCAGAGAGGGTCCACTCCACGGTTACCAGGGGGGCATCAGAGAGGGTCCGCTCCACCGTTACCAGGGGGGATTCAGATAGGGTCCACTCCACGGTTACCAGGGGGGCATCAGAGAGGGTCCGCTCCATGGTTACCAGGGGGGCATCAGAGAGGGTCCGCTCCACGGTTACCAGGGGGGATTCAGATAGGGTCCACTCCACGGTTACCAGGTCAGCATCAGATAGGGTCCACTCCACGGTTACCAGGTCAGCATCAGATAGGGTCCACTCCACGGTTACCAGGTCAGCATCACATAGGGTCCACTCCACAGTTACCAGGTCCCACGGTTACCAGTGGGAATTCAGATTGGGTCCGCTCCACGGTTACCAGGGGGGCATCAGATAGGGTCCACTCCACGGTTACCAGGTCAGCATCAGATAGGGTTCACTCCACGGTTACCAGGTCAGCATCAGATAGGGTCCACTCCACGGTTACCAGGGCAGCATCAGATTGGGTCCACTCCACGGTTACCAGGGGGGCATCAGATAGGGTCCACTCCACGGTTACCAGTGGGAATTCAGATAGGGTCCACTCCACGGTTACCAGGGGGAATTCAGATAGGGTCTGCTCCACGGTTACCAGGTCAGCATCAGATAGGGTCCGCTCCATGGTTACCAGGGTGATTTCAGATAGGGTCCGATCCACGGTTACCAGGGGGGCATCAAATAGGGTCTGCTCCACGGTTACCATGGGGATTCAGATAGGGTCCACTCCACGGTTACCAGGGGGGCATCAAATAGGGTCCACTCCACGGTTACCAGGGGGCATCAGATAGGGTCCACTCCACGGTTACCAGGTCAGCATCAGATAGGGTCCACTCCACGGTTACCAGGTCAGCATCAGATAGGGTCCACTCCACGGTTACCAGGTCAGCATCAGATAGGGTCCGATCCACGGTTACCAGGGGGGCATCAAATAGGGTCTGCTCCACGGTTACCATGGGGATTCAGATAGGGTCCACTCCACGGTTACCAGGGGGGCATCAAATAGGGTCCACTCCACGGTTACCAGGGGGCATCAGATAGGGTCCACTCCACGGTTACCAGGTCAGCATCAGATAGGGTCCACTCCACGGTTACCAGGGGGGCATCAGATATAGTCCACTCCACATTTACCAGTGGGAATTCAGATAGGGTCCACTCCACGGTTACCAGGGGGAATTCAGATAGGGTCCGCTCCACGGTTACCAGGGGGAATTCAGATAGGGTCCGCTCCACGGTTACCAGGTCAGCATCAGATAGGGTCCGCTCCACAGTTACCAGGGTGATTTCAGATAGGGTCCGATCCACGGTTACCAGGGGGGCATCAAATAGGGTCCACTCCACGGTTACCAGGTCAGCATCAGATAGGGTCCACTCCACGGTTACCAGGTCAGCATCACATAGGGTCCACTCCACAGTTACCAGGTCCCACGGTTACCAGTGGGAATTCAGATTGGGTCCGCTCCACGGTTACCAGGGGGGCATCAGATAGGGTCCACTCCACGGTTACCAGGTCAGCATCAGATAGGGTTCACTCCACGGTTACCAGGTCAGCATCAGATAGGGTCCACTCCACGGTTACCAGGGCAGCATCAGATTGGGTCCACTCCACGGTTACCAGGGGGGCATCAGATAGGGTCCACTCCACGGTTACCAGTGGGAATTCAGATAGGGTCCACTCCACGGTTACCAGGGGGAATTCAGATAGGGTCTGCTCCACGGTTACCAGGTCAGCATCAGATAGGGTCCGCTCCATGGTTACCAGGGTGATTTCAGATAGGGTCCGATCCACGGTTACCAGGGGGGCATCAAATAGGGTCTGCTCCACGGTTACCATGGGGATTCAGATAGGGTCCACTCCACGGTTACCAGGGGGGCATCAAATAGGGTCCACTCCACGGTTACCAGGGGGCATCAGATAGGGTCCACTCCACGGTTACCAGGTCAGCATCAGATAGGGTCCACTCCACGGTTACCAGGTCAGCATCAGATAGGGTCCACTCCACGGTTACCAGGTCAGCATCAGATAGGGTCCACTCCACGGTTACCAGTTCAGCATTAGATAGGGTCCACTCCACGGTTACCAGGGCAGCATCAGATAGGGTCCACTCCACGGTTACCAGGTCAGCATCAGATAGGGTCCACTCCACGGTTACCAGGTCAGCATCAGATAGGGTCCACTCCACAGTTACCAGGGGGGCATCAGATATAGTCCACTCCACATTTACCAGTGGGAATTCAGATAGGGTCCACTCCACGGTTACCAGGGGGAATTCAGATAGGGTCCGCTCCACGGTTACCAGGGGGAATTCAGATAGGGTCCGCTCCACGGTTACCAGGTCAGCATCAGATAGGGTCCGCTCCACAGTTACCAGGGTGATTTCAGATAGGGTCCGATCCACGGTTACCAGGGGGGCATCAAATAGGGTCCACTCCACGGTTACCAGGGGGCATCAGATAGGGTCCACTCCACGGTTACCAGGTCAGCATCAGATAGGGTCCACTCCAAGGTTACAAGGTCAGCATCAGATAGGGTCCACTCCACGGTTACCAGGTCAGCATCAGATAGGGTCCACTCCACGGTTACCACTTCAGCATCAGATAGGGTCCACTCCACGGTTACCAGGGCAGCATCAGATAGGGTCCACTCCACGGTTACCAGGTCAGCATCAGATAGGGTCCACTCCACGGTTACCAGTGGGAATTCAGATTGGGTCCGCTCCACGGTTACCAGGGGAGCATCAGATAGAGTCCACTCCACGGTTACCAGGGGGGCATCAGATATAGTCCACTCCACAGTTACCAGTGGGAATTCAGATAGGGTCCACTCCACGGTTACCAGGGGGAATTCAGATAGGGTCCGCTCCACGGTTACCAGGGGGAATTCAGATAGGGTCCGCTCCACGGTTACCAGGTCAGCATCAGATAGGGTCCGCTCCACGGTTACCAGGGTGATTTCAGATAGGGTCCGATCCACGGTTCCCAGGGGGGCATCAAATAGGGTCCGCTCCACGGTTACCAGAGTGATTTCAGATAGGGTCCACTCCACGGTTACCAGGGGGAATTCAGATAGGGTCTGCTCCACGGTTACCAGGGTGATTTCAGATAGGGTCTGCTCCACGGTTACCATGGGGATTCAGATAGGGTCTGCTCCACTATTACCAGGGAGGATTCAGATAGGGTCTGCTCCACGGTTACCAGGGGAGCATCAGATAGGGTCCACTCCACAGTTACCAGGGGGGCATCAGATATAGTCCACTCCACATTTACCAGTGGGAATTCAGATAGGGTCCACTCCACGGTTACCAGGGGGAATTCAGATAGGGTCCGCTCCACGGTTACCAGGGGGAATTCAGATAGGGTCCGCTCCACGGTTACCAGGTCAGCATCAGATAGGGTCCGCTCCACAGTTACCAGGGTGATTTCAGATAGGGTCCGATCCACGGTTACCAGGGGGGCATCAAATAGGGTCCACTCCACAGTTACCAGGGGGCATCAGATAGGGTCCACTCCACGGTTACCAGGTCAGCATCAGATAGGGTCCACTCCATGGTTACCAGGTCAGCATCAGATAGGGTCCACTCCACGGTTACCAGGTCAGCATCAGATAGGGTCCACTCCACAGTTACCAGTTCAGCATCAGATAGGGTCCACTCCACGGTTACCAGGGCAGCATCAGATAGGGTCCACTCCACGGTTACCAGGTCAGCATCAGATAGGGTCCACTCCACGGTTACCAGTGGGAATTCAGATTGGGTCCGCTCCACGGTTACCAGGGGAGCATCAGATAGGGTCCACTCCACGGTTACCAGGGGGGCATCAGATATAGTCCACTCCACAGTTACCAGTGGGAATTCAGATAGGGTCTGCTCCACGGTTACCAGGGGAGCATCAGATAGGGTCCACTCCACAGTTACCAGGGGGGCATCAGATATAGTCCACTCCACATTTACCAGTGGGAATTCAGATAGGGTCCACTCCACGGTTACCAGGGGGAATTCAGATAGGGTCCGCTCCACGGTTACCAGGGGGAATTCAGATAGGGTCCGCTCCACGGTTACCAGGTCAGCATCAGATAGGGTCCGCTCCACAGTTACCAGGGTGATTTCAGATAGGGTCCGATCCACGGTTACCAGGGGGGCATCAAATAGGGTCCACTCCACAGTTACCAGGGGGCATCAGATAGGGTCCACTCCACGGTTACCAGGTCAGCATCAGATAGGGTCCACTCCATGGTTACCAGGTCAGCATCAGATAGGGTCCACTCCACGGTTACCAGGTCAGCATCAGATAGGGTCCACTCCACAGTTACCAGTTCAGCATCAGATAGGGTCCACTCCACGGTTACCAGGGCAGCATCAGATAGGGTCCACTCCACGGTTACCAGGTCAGCATCAGATAGGGTCCACTCCACGGTTACCAGTGGGAATTCAGATTGGGTCCGCTCCACGGTTACCAGGGGAGCATCAGATAGGGTCCACTCCACGGTTACCAGGGGGGCATCAGATATAGTCCACTCCACAGTTACCAGTGGGAATTCAGATAGGGTCCACTCCACGGTTACCAGGGGGAATTCAGATAGGGTCCGCTCCACGGTTACCAGGGGGAATTCAGATAGGGTCCGCTCCACGGTTACCAGGTCAGCATCAGATAGGGTCCGCTCCACGGTTACCAGGGTGATTTCAGATAGGGTCCGATCCACGGTTACCAGGGGGGCATCAAATAGGGTCCGCTCCACGGTTACCAGAGTGATTTCAGATAGGGTCCACTCCACGGTTACCAGGGGGAATTCAGATAGGGTCTGCTCCACGGTTACCAGGGTGATTTCAGATAGGGTCTGCTCCACGGTTACCATGGGGATTCAGATAGGGTCTGCTCCACTATTACCAGGGAGGATTCAGATAGGGTCTGCTCCACGGTTACCAGGTCAGCATCAGATAGGGTCCGCTCCACGGTTACCAGGGTGGATTCAGATATGGTCTGCTCCACTATTACCAGGGAGGATTCAGATAGGGTCTGCTCCACTATTACCAGGGGGGATTCAGATAGGGTCCTCTCCACTATTACCAGGGGTATTCAGATAGGGTCTGCTCCACGATTACCAGGAGGGATTCAGATAGGGTCCTCTCCACTATTACCAGGGGGTCTGATTTCAGATAGGGTCTGCTCCAAGGTTACCATGGGGATTCAGATAGGGTCTGCTCCACTATTACCAGGGAGGATTCAGATAGGGTCTGCTCCACGGTTACCAGGTCAGCATCAGATAGGGTCCGCTCCACGGTTACCAGGGGGGATTCAGATAGGGTCTGCTCCACTATTACCAGGGAGGATTCGGATAGGGTCTGCTCCACTATTACCAGGGGGGATTCAGATAGGGTCTGCTCCACTATTACAATGGGGATTCAGATAGGGTCCACTCCACGGTTACCAGGTCAGCATCAGATAGGGTCCACTCCATGGTTACCAGAGGGATTCAGATAGGGTCCGATCCACGGTTACCAGGGGGGCATCAAATAGGGTCCGCTCCACGGTTACCAGAGTGATTTCAGATAGGGTCCACTCCACGGTTACCAGGGGGAATTCAGATAGGGTCTGCTCCACGGTTACCAGGGTGATTTCAGATAGGGTCTGCTCCACTATTACCAGGGAGGATTCAGATAGGGTCTGCTCCACGGTTACCAGGTCAGCATCAGATAGGGTCCTCTCCACGGTTACCAGGGTGGATTCAGATAGGGTCTGCTCCACTATTACCAGGGAGGATTCAGATAGGGTCTGCTCCACTATTACCAGGGGGGATTCAGATAGGGTCCTCTCCACTATTACCAGGGGGGATTCAGATAGGGTCTGCTCCACTATTACCAGGGGGGATTCAGATAGGGTCCTCTCCACTATTACCAGGGGGTCTGATTTCAGATAGGGTCTGCTCCAAGGTTACCATGGGGATTCAGATAGGGTCTGCTCCACTATTACCAGGGAGGATTCAGATAGGGTCTGCTCCACGGTTACCAGGTCAGCATCAGATAGGGTCCGCTCCATGGTTACCAGGGGGGATTCAGATAGGGTCTGCTCCACTATTACCAGGGAGGATTCGGATAGGGTCTGCTCCACTATTACCAGGGGGGATTCAGATAGGGTCTGCTCCACTATTACAATGGGGATTCAGATAGGGTCCACTCCACGGTTACCAGGTCAGCATCAGATAGGGTCCACTCCATGGTTACCAGAGGGATTCAGATAGGGTCCTCTCCACGGTTACCAGGTGGATTCAGATAGGGTCCTCTCCATGGTTACCAGGTCAGCATCAGATAGGGTCCACTCCATGGTTACCAGGGGGATTCAGATAGGGTCCTCTCCACGGTTACCAGTGGGAATTCAGATTGGGTCCGCTCCACGGTTACCAGGGGAGCATCAGATAGGGTCCACTCCACGGTTACCAGGGGGGCATCCGATATAGTCCACTCCACAGTTACCAGTGGGAATTCAGATAGGGTCCACTCCACGGTTACCAGGGGGAATTCAGATAGGGTCCGCTCCACGGTTACCAGGGGGAATTCAGATAGGGTCCGCTCCACGGTTACCAGGTCAGCATCAGATAGGGTCCGCTCCACGATTACCAGGGTGATTTCAGATAGGGTCCGATCCACGGTTACCAGGGGGGCATCAAATAGGGTCCGCTCCACGGTTACCAGAGTGATTTCAGATAGGGTCCACTCCACGGTTACCAGGGGGAATTCAGATAGGGTCTGCTCCACGGTTACCAGGGTGATTTCAGATAGGGTCTGCTCCACGGTTACCATGGGGATTCAGATAGGGTCTGCTCCACTATTACCAGGGAGGATTCAGATAGGGTCTGCTCCACGGTTACCAGGTCAGCATCAGATAGGGTCCGCTCCACGGTTACCAGGGTGGATTCAGATAGGGTCTGCTCCACTATTACCAGGGAGGATTCAGATAGGGTCTGCTCCACTATTACCAGGGGGGATTCAGATAGGGTCCGCTCCACTATTACCAGGGGGGATTCAGATAGGGTCTGCTCCACTATTACCAGAGGGGATTCAGATTGGGTCCTCTCCACTATTACCAGGGGGTCTGATTTCAGATAGGGTCTGCTCCAAGGTTACCATGGGGATTCAGATAGGGTCTGCTCCACTATTACCAGGGAGGATTCAGATAGGGTCTGCTCCACGGTTACCAGGTCAGCATCAGATAGGGTCCGCTCCACGGTTACCAGGGGGATTCAGATAGGGTCTGTTCAACTATTACCTGGGAGGATTCGGATAGGGTCTGCTCCACTATTACCAGGGGGGATTCAGATAGGGTCTGCTCCACTATTACAATGGGGATTCAGATAGGGTCCACTCCACAGTTACCAGGTCAGCATCAGATAGGGTCCACTCCATGGTTACCAGAGGGATTCAGATAGGGTCCTCTCCACGGTTACCAGGTGGATTCAGATAGGGTCCTCTCCATGGTTACCAGGTCAGCATCAGATAGGGTCCACTCCATGGTTACCAGGGGGATTCAGATAGGGTCCTCTCCATGGTTACCAGGGGGATTCAGATAGGGTCCACTCCACGGTTACCAGGTCAGCATCAGATAGGGTCCACTCCATGGTTACCAGGGGGATTCAGATAGGGTCCACTCCACGGTTACCAGGGGGGCATCAGATAGGGTCTGCTCCACTATTACCAGGGGGGATTCAGATAGAGTCTGCTCCACTATTACCAGGGGGATTCAGATAGGGTCTGCTCCACGGTTACCAGGGAGGATTCAGATAGGGTCTGCTCCACTATTACCAGGGAGGATTCAGATAGGGTCTGCTCCACTATTACCATGGGGGATTCAGATAGGGTCTGCTCCACTATTACCAGGGAGGATTCAGATAGGGTCTGCTCCACTATTACAATGGGGATTCAGATAGGGTCCACTCCACGGTTACCAGGTCAGCATCAGATAGGGTCCACTCCACTATTACCAGGGGGATTCAGATAGGGTCCTCTCCACGGTTACCAGGTCAGCATCAGATAGGGTCCACTCCACTATTACCAGGGTGGAATCAGATAGGGTCTGCTCCACTATTACCAGGTCAGCATCAGATAGGGTCTGCTCCACGGTTACCAGGGAGGATTCAGATAGGGTCTGCTCCACGGTTACCATGGGGATTCAGATAGGGTCCTCTCCACTATTACCAGGGGGATTCAGATAGGGTCTGCTCCACTATTACCAGGGATGATTCAGATAGGGTCTGCTCCACTATTACCAGGGGGGATTCAGATAGTTTCTGCTCCATGGTTAACAGAGGGGATTCAGTGGGGCAGAGATGGGATGGGTGGGGAAAGTGTGTGTCAGACTGTCTAGGTGTAAATGGGTGCTACCCCAGCTGTCTCATAGGGGAAGGGTGCTGGTAGCCGGTAACCTAGCCGCCTCTATAATGTGGCACAGACTAGTGATTTTACAGCCAACTGACACAAGAGCTTCAGAGGAGCCTTGTCAATTCCTTCTGGTCTGGACAACATTGGATTAAAGCTGCAGCTCTGTACCTGCCACTGCACAAAGGTGGGGAAGGCCTGGTGGACATTTATTCTAGGATCATGGCTTTCCAGCATCTAGCAGCCCAGAGACTGTTGTACTGTGATGGTTCTAGCAGCCCAGAGACTGTTGTACTGTGATGGTTCTAGCAGCCCAGAGACTGTTGTACTGTGATGGTTCTAGCAGCCCAGACTGTTGTACTGTGATGATTCTAGCAGCCCAGAGTGTTGTACTGTGATGGTTCTAGTAGCCCAGAGACTGTTGTACTGTGATGGTTCTAGCAGCCCAGAGACTGTTGTACTGTGATGGTTCTAGCAGCCCAGAGACTGTTGTCTAGCAGCCCAGAGACAAGCATCTTAAAGCTGGAGGAGGGTGATTTGTCTGGCCTGTCTGCATTCTGTAAGTCTGTTATACAGGCTTGGAGAGTTTTCGACATGTCCCGTAAGGCCGGTACGCCACCAGAGATGTGGCTTGGAGAGTTTTCGACATGTCCCGTAAGGCCGGTACGCCACCAGAGATGTGGCTTGGAGAGTTTAACATGTCCCGTAAGGCCGGTACGCCACCAGAGATGTGGCTTGGAGCATTTAACATGTCCCGTAAGGCCGGTACGCCACCAGAGATGTGGCTTGGAGAGTTTAACATGTCCCGTAAGACCGGTACGCCACCAGAGATGTGGCTTGGAGAGTTTAACATGTCCCGTAAGGCCGGTACGCCACCAGAGATGTGGCTTGGAGAGTTTAACATGTCCCGTAAGGCCGGTACGCCACCAGAGATGTGGCTCGGAGAGTTTAACATGTCCCGTAAGGCCGGTACGCCACCAGAGATGTGGCTCGGAGAGTTTAACATGTCCCGTAAGGCCGGTACGCCACCAGAGATGTGGCTTGGAGAGTTTAACATGTCCCGTAAGGCCTTACGGATAGGGCCGGTACAACATGTCCCGTAAGGCCTTACGGATAGGGCCGGTACAACATGTCCCGTAAGGCCTTACGGATAGGGCCGGTACAACATGTCCCGTAAGGCCTTACGGACAGGGCCGGTACGCCACCAGAGATGTGGCTTTTTGAAGAGCCTCTTTTTTTATAACACTGCCTTGATATTCCACATGGTGCTAAACCCCCCTAACCTCTACTGTAGTGTTGATATTCCACATGGTGCTAAACCCCCCTAACCTCTACTGTAGTGTTGATATTCCACATGGTGCTAAACCCCCCTAACCTCTACTGTAGTGTTGATATTCCACATGGTGCTAAACCCCCCTAACCTCTACTGTAGTGTTGATATTCCACATGGTGCTAAACCCCCCTAACCTCTACTGTGGTGTTGATATTCCACATGGTGCTAAACCCCCCTAACCTCTACTGTAGTGTTGATATTCCACATGGTGCTAAACCCCCCTAACCTCTACTTTAGTGTTGATATTCCACATGGTGCTAAACCCCCCTAACCTCTACTGTAGTGTTGATATTCCACATGGTGCTAAACCCCCCTAACCTCTACTGTGGTGTTGATATTCCACATGGTGCTAAACCCCCCTAACCTCTACTGTAGTGTTGATATTCCACATGGTGCTAAACCCCCCTAACCTCTACTTTAGTGTTGATATTCCACATGGTGCTAAACCCCCCTAACCTCTACTGTAGTGTTGATATTCCACATGGTGCTAAACCCCCCTAACCTCTACTGTAGTGTTGATATTCCACATGGTGCCCCCCTAACCTCTACTGTAGTGTTGATATTCCACATGGTGCCCCCCCTAACCTCTAACCCCCCCTAACCTCTACTGTAGTGTTGATATTCCACATGGTGACCCCCTAACCTCTACTGTAGTGTTGATATTCCACATGGTGCTAAACCCCCCTAACCTCTACTGTAGTGTTGATATTCCACATGGTGCTAAACCCCCCTAACCTCTACTGTAGTGTTGATATTCCACATGGTGCTAAACCCCCCTAACCTCTACTGTAGTGTTGATATTCCACATGGTGCTAAACCCCCCTAACCTCTACTGTAGTGTTGATATTCCACATGGTGCTAAACCCGCCTAACCTCTACCTTAGTGTTGATATTCCACATGGTGCTAAACCCCCCTAACCTCTACTGTAGTGTTGATATTCCACATGGTGCCCCCCTAACCTCTACTGTAGTGTTGATATTCCACATGGTGCCCCCCTAACCTCTACTGTAGTGTTGATATTCCACATGGTGCCCCCCTAACCTCTACTGTAGTGTTGATATTCCACATGGTGCCCCCCTAACCTCTACTGTAGTGTTGATATTCCACATGGTGCTAAACCCCCCTAACCTCTACTGTAGTGTTGATATTCCACATGGTGCTAAACCCGCCTAACCTCTACTGTAGTGGTGATATTCTACATGGTGCTAAACCCCCCTAAACTCTACTGTAGTGTTGATATTCCACATGGTGCCCCCCTAACCTCTACTGTAGTGTTGATATTCCACATGGTGCTAAACCCGCCTAACCTCTACTGTAGTGTTGATATTCCACATGGTGCTAAACCCGCCTAACCTCTACTGTAGTGTTGATATTCCACATGGTGCTAAACCCCCCTAACCTCTACTGTAGTGTTGATATTCCACATGGTGCCCCCCTAACCTCTACTGTAGTGTTGAAATTCCACATGGTGCTAAACCCCCCTAACCTCTACTGTAGTGTTGATATTCCACATGGTGCTAAAGCCCCCTAACCTCTACTGTAGTGTTGATATTCCACATGGTGCTAAACCCCCCTAACCTCTACTGTAGTGTTGATATTCCACATGGTGCCCCCCTAACCTCTACTGTAGTGTTGATATTCCACATGGTGCTAAACCCCCCTAACCTCTACTGTAGTGTTGATATTCCACATGGTGCTAAACCCGCCTAACCTCTACTGTAGTGTTGATATTCCACATGGTGCTAAACCCCCCTAACCTCTACTGTAGTGTTGATATTCCACATGGTGCCCCCCTAACCTCTACTGTAGTGTTGATATTCCACATGGTGCCCCCCTAACCTCTACTGTAGTGTTGATATTCCACATGGTGCCCCCCTAACCTCTACTGTAGTGTTGATATTCCACATGGTGCCCCCCTAACCTCTACTGTAGTGTTGATATTCCACATGGTGCTAAACCCCCCTAACCTCTACTGTAGTGTTGATATTCCACATGGTGCTAAACCCGCCTAACCTCTACTGTAGTGTTGATATTCCACATGGTGCTAAACCCCCCTAACCTCTACTGTAGTGTTGATATTCCACATGGTGCCCCCCTAACCTCTACTGTAGTGTTGATATTCCACATGGTGCTAAACCCGCCCAACCTGTACTGTAGTGTTGATATTCCACATGGTGCTAAACCCGCCTAACCTCTACTGTAGTGTTGATATTCCACATGGTGCTAAACCTCCCTAACCTCTACTGTAGTGTTGATATTCCACATGGTGCTAAACCCCCCTAACCTCTACTGTAGTGTTGATATTCCAAATGGTGCTAAACCCGCCTAACCTCTACTGTAGTGTTGATATTCCACATGGTGCTAAACCCGCCTAACCTCTACTGTAGTGTTGATATTCCACATGGTGCTAAACCCCCCTAACCTCTACTGTAGTGTTGATATTCCACATGGTGCTAAACCCCCCTAACCTCTACTGTAGTGTTGATATTCCACATGGTGCCCCCCTAACCTCTACTGTAGTGTTGATATTCCACATGGTGCTAAACCCCCCTAACCTCTACTGTAGTGTTGATATTCCACATGGTGCTAAACCCCCCCTAACCTCTACTGTAGTGTTGATATTCCACATGGTGCTAAACCCCCCTAACCTCTACTGTAGTGTTGATATTCCACATGGTGCTAAACCCGCCTACCTCTACTGTAGTGTTGATATTCCACATGGTGCTAAACCCGCCTAACCTCTACTGTAGTGTTGATATTCCACATGGTGCTAACCCCCCTAACCTCTACTGTAGTGTTGATTTTCCACATGGTGCCCCCCTAACCTCTACTGTAGTGTTGATATTGCACATGGTGCTAAACCCGCCTAACATCTACTGTAGTGTTGATATTCCACATGGTGCTAAACCCCCCTAACCTCTACTGTAGTGTTGATTTTCCACATGGTGCCCCCCTAACCTCTACTGTAGTGTTGATATTCCACATGGTGCTAAACCCCCCTAACCTCTACTGTAGTGTTGATATTCCACATGGTGCTAAACCCCCCTAACCTCTACTGTAGTGTTGATATTCCACATGGTGCTAAACCCCCCTAACCTCTACTGTAGTGTTGATATTCCACATGGTGCTAAACCCACCTAACATCTACTGTAGTGTTGATATTCCACATGGTGCTAAACCCGCCTAACCTCTACTGTAGTGTTGATATTCCACATGGTGCTAAACCCCCCTAACCTCTACTGTAGTGTTGATATTCCACATGGTGCTAAACCCCCCTAACCTCTACTGTAGTGTTGATATTCCACATGGTGCCCCCCCTAACCTCTACTGTAGTGTTGATATTCCACATGGTGCTAAACCCCCCTAACCTCTATTGTAGTGTTGATATTCCACATGGTGCTAAACCCGCCTAACCTCTACTGTAGTGTTGATATTCCACATGGTGCTAAACCCCCCTAACCTCTACTGTAGTGTTGATATTCCACATGGTGCCCCCCTAACCTCTACTGTAGTGTTGATATTCCACATGGTGCCCCCCTAAACTCTACTGTAGTGTTGATATTCCACATGGTGCCTCCCTAACCTCTACTGTAGTGTTGATATTCCACATGGTGCTAAACCCCCCTAACCTCTACTGTAGTGTTGATATTCCACATGGTGCTAAACCCACCTAACCTCTACTGTAGTGTTGATATTCCACATGGTGCCCCCCTAACCTCTACTGTAGTGTTGAAATTCCATATGGTGCTAAACCCCCCTAACCTCTACTGTAGTGTTGATATTCCACATGGTGCTAAACCCCCTAACCTCTACTGTAGTGTTGATATTCCACATGGTGCTAAACCCCCCTAACGCCTGCTGGGCAACAAACCGGTATTCACACCAGTTGTATTCTAATCCCTGTATGATGAGTCTCACATGTCTACCCTCTCAGGGACCCTGTGTTCCCATCCGGGAGGATCTGGGTGCTGAGCTTCTGTCAGGGCCTGAGCCCAGTAATTCAACCTGAATAAAAGTTGTTAAATGTAACATTTTTACATAATCACAGTCATTATTTGGGGTTACTAATATAATCGGAGTCATTAAGAGCTTCAGGGCTCGCCGCGCTGGTGCCCTGCCTGGGCCGGGAGGGATCGCTGTAAAGTGTTCACAGACAGTTTTACCGCCACACAGTCAGACATCTCAACACGACTAAAGGGTGTGTGTGTCTGTCAGCCCATCCAGCCCAACCATCCCATCCAACCCATCCAGCCCATCCAGCCCATCCAGCCCAACCAGCCCAACCAGCCCATCCAACCCATCCAGCCCATCCAACCCATCCAGCCCATCCAGCCCATCCAGCCCATCCAGCCCATCCAACCCATCCAGCCCATCCAGCCCATCCAGCCCAACCATCCCATCCAACCCATCCAGCCCATCCAGCCCATCCAGCCCATCCAGCCCATCCATCCCATCCAGCCCATCCAGCCCATCCAGCCCATCCAGCCCAACAGGGTGAGCAGCAGCCCAACCAGCCCATCCAGCCCATCCATCCCATCCAGCCCATCCAGCCCATCCAGCCCATCCATCCCATCCAGCCCAACCATCCCATCCAACCCATCCAGCCCATCCAGCCCATCCAGCCCATCCAGCCCATCCAGCCCAACAGGGTGAGCAGCAGCCCAACCAGCCCATCCAGCCCATCCAGCTCATCCAGCCCATCCAGCCCATCCAACCCATCCATCCCATCCAGCCCAACAGGGTGAGCAGCAGCCCAACCAGCCCATCCAGCCCATCCAACCCATCCATCCCATCCAGCCCATCCAGCCCATCCAGCCCATCCAGCCCAACAGGGTGAGCAGCAGCCCAACCAGCCCATCCAGCCCATCCAGCCCAACAGGGAGAGCAGCAGCCCAACCAGCCCATCCAGCCCATCCAGCCCATCCAGCCCATCCATCCCATCCAGCCCATCCAGCTCATCCAGCCCATCCAGCCCATCCAGCCCATCCAGCCCATCCATCCCATCCAGCCCATCCAGCTCATCCAGCCCATCCAGCCCATCCAGCCCATCCAACCCATCCAGCCCATCCAGCCCATCCAACCCATCCAGCCCATCCAACCCATCCAGCCCATCCAGCTCAACGGGGAGAGCTGCAGCCCATCCAGCCCATCCAGCCCATTCAGCCCATCCAGCCCATCCAGCCCATCCAGCCCATCCAGCTCAACAGGGAGAGCAGCAGCCCAACCAGCCCATCCAGCCCATCCAGCCCATCCAGCCCATCCAGCCCATCCAGCTCAACAGGGAGAGCAGCAGCCCAACCAGCCCATCCAGCCCATCCAGCCCATCCAGCCCAACAGGGAGAGCAGCAGCCCATCCAGCCCATCCAGCCCATCCAGCCCATCCAGCTCAACAGGGAGAGCAGCAGCCCATCCAGCCCATCCAGCCCATCCAGCCCATCCAGCCCATCCAGCTCAACAGGGAGAGCAGCAGCCCAACCAGCCCATCCAGCCCATCCAGCCCAACAGGGAGAGCAGCAGCCCATCCAGCCCATCCAGCCCATCCAGCTCAACAGGGAGAGCAGCAGCCCATCCAGCCCATCCAGCCCATCCAGCCCATCCAGCCCAACCAGCCCAACCAGCCCATCCAGCCCATCCAACCCATCCAGCCCATCCAGCCCATCCAGCCCATCCAGCCCATCCAACCCATCCAGCCCATCCAGCCCATCCAGCCCAACCAGCCCATTCAGCCCATCCAGCCCATCCAGCCCATCCAGCCCATCCAGCCCATCCAGCCCATCCAGCTCAACAGGGAGAGCAGCAGCCCAACCAGCCCATCCAGCCCATCCAGCCCATCCAGCCCAACAGGGAGAGCAGCAGCCCATCCAGCCCATCCAGCCCATCCAGCCCATCCAGCTCAACAGGGAGAGCAGCAGCCCATCCAGCCCATCCAGCCCAACCAGCCCAACCAGCCATCCAGCCCATCCAACCCATCCAGCCCATCCAGCCCATCCAGCCCATCCAGCCCATCCAACCCATCCAGCCCATCCAGCCCATCCAGCCCAACCAGCCCATTCAGCCCATCCAGCCCATCCAACCCATCCAGCCCATCCAGCCCATCCAGCCCAACCAGCCCATCCAGCCCATCCAGCCCATCCAGCTCAACAGGGAGAGCAGCAGCCCAACCAGCCCATCCAGCCCATCCAGCCCAACAGGGAGAGCAGCAGCCCATCCAGCCCATCCAGCCCATCCAGCTCAACAGGGAGAGCAGCAGCCCATCCAGCCCATCCAGCCCATCCAGCCCATCCAGCCCAACCAGCCCAACCAGCCCATCCAGCCCATCCAACCCATCCAGCCCATCCAGCCCATCCAGCCCATCCAGCCCATCCAACCCATCCAGCCCATCCAGCCCATCCAGCCCAACCAGCCCATTCAGCCCATCCAGCCCATCCAGCCCATCCAGCCCATCCAGCCCATCCAGCCCATCCAGCTCAACAGGGAGAGCAGCAGCCCAACCAGCCCATCCAGCCCATCCAGCCCATCCAGCCCAACAGGGAGAGCAGCAGCCCATCCAGCCCATCCAGCCCATCCAGCCCATCCAGCTCAACAGGGAGAGCAGCAGCCCATCCAGCCCATCCAGCCCAACCAGCCCAACCAGCCCATCCAGCCCATCCAACCCATCCAGCCCATCCAGCCCATCCAGCCCATCCAGCCCATCCAGCCCATCCAACCCATCCAGCCCATCCAGCCCATCCAGCCCAACCAGCCCATTCAGCCCATCCAGCCCATCCAACCCATCCAGCCCATCCAGCCCATCCAGCCCAACCAGCCCATCCAGCCCATCCAGCCCAACAGGGAGAGTAACACCGTAGAGGAATGTAACCCTAAAAACCAGAGAAACCCTGGTGTTATTAAGACTATTTATAGCCTGTTGGACCTGGATAGAGGGAGGGAGGGAGGGAGGGAGGGAGGGAGGGAGGGAGGGAGGGAGGGAGGAGGGAGGGAGGGAGGGAGGGAGGGAGGGAGGGAGGGAGGGAGGGAGGGAGGGAGGGAGGGAGGAGGGAGGGAGGGAGGGAGGGAGGGAGGGAGGGAGGGAGGGAGGGAGGAGGGAGGGAGGGAGGGAGGGAGGGATAGTAACTGAAGACGTCAGGGTGGTAGTCCTGCTGTCTGTGTGTGGATTAAAGGATCACCATGTTAGATGAAGACTGACAACAGGCAGTGTGACAACAACAGATCTGTCTGGATGACACCATGCAGGAAGGCAGAGGGTTGGCAATTCTGGCATTTTACCATCATGTTATACAGACATAGGAAAGAATGAGAGAAGTTGTCTCTCTATCTCTATCTCTCTCTCTCTCTCTCTCTCTCTCTCTCTCTCTCTCTCTCTCTCTCTCTCTCTCTCTCTCTCTCTCTCCTCTCTCTCTCTCTCTTTCTATCTCTCTCTCTCTCTCTCTCTCTCTCTCTCTCTCTCTCTCTCTCTCTCTCTCTCTCTCTCTCTCTCTCTCTCTCTCTCTCTCTCTCTCTTCCTCCCTCCCTCTCTCTTCCTCCCTCCCTCTCTCTTCCTCCCTCTCTCTTCCTCCCTCCCTCTCTTTTCCTCCCTCCCTCTCTCTTTCTCCCTCCCTGTCTCTTCCTCCCTCTCTCTTCCTCCCTCCCTCTCTTTTCCTCCCTCCCTCTCTCTTTCTCCCTCCCTGTCTCTTCCTCCCTCCCTCTCTCTTCCTCCCTCCCTCTCTCTTCCTCCCTCCCTCTCTTTTCCTCCCTCCCTCTCTCTTTCTCCCTCCCTGTCTCTTCCTCCCTCCCTCTCTCTTCCTCCCTCCCTCTCTCTTCCTCCCTCCCTCTCTTTTCCTTCCTCCCTCTCTTCCTTCCTCCCTCTCTCTTCCTCCCTCCCTCTCTCTTCCTCCCTCCCTCTCTTTCCCTCCCTCCCTCCCTCCCTCTTCCTCCCCACCTCTTCCTCCCTCCCTTTCCCTCTAAGCAGACAGTAGTGCTCCCTTCTCCAGGAGGAAGCAGCAGTCTAGCCCAGAGGGAAAGTCAGGCAGGAGGTTCCTCTAGGACACAGCAGGGCTTTCAATACGGCAGGGCTTTCAATACAGCAGGGCTTTCAATACGGCAGGGCTTTCAATACAGCAGGGCTTTCAATACAGCAGGGCTTTCAATACTGCAGGGCTTTCAATACAGCCGGGCTTTAAATACAGCAGGGCTTTCAATACAGCAGGGCTTTCAATACTGAACTGTCCTGTTGAACAGTCTGAGACCTGTAGGGACGAGGAGGGTCCTGTTGAACACTCAGAGACCTGTAGGGACGAGGAGGGTCCTGTTGAACACTCAGAGACCTGTAGGGATGAGGAGGGTCCTGTTGAACAGTCAGAGACCTGTAGGGATGAGGAGGGTCCTGTTGAACACTCAGAGACCTGTAAGGACGAGGAGGGTCCTGTTGAACACTCAGAGACCTGTATCGATGAGGAGGGTCCTGTTGAACACTCAGAGACCTGTAGGGATGAGGAGGGTCCTGTTGAACACTCAGCGACCTGTATCGATGAGGAGGGTCCTGTTGAACACTCAGAGACCTGTAGGGACGAGGGGGGTCCTGTTGAACACTCAGAGACCTGTAGGGACGAGGAGGGTCCTGTTGAACACTCAGAGACCTGTAGGGACGAGGAGGGTCCTGTTGAACACTCAGAGACCTGTAAGGACGAGGAGGGTCCTGTTGAACACTCAGAGACCTGTATCGATGAGGAGGGTCCTGTTGAACACTCAGAGACCTGTATCGATGAGGAGGGTCCTGTTGAACAATCAGAGACCTGTATCGATGAGGAGGGTCCTGTTGAACACTCAGAGACCTGTATCGATGAGGAGGGTCCTGTTGAACACTCAGAGACCTGTATCGATGAGGAGGGTCCTGTTGAACAATCAGAGACCTGTAAGGACGAGGAGGGTCCTGTTGAACACTCAGAGACCTGTATCGATGAGGAGGGTCCTGTTGAACACTCAGAGACCTGTATCGATGAGGAGGGTCCTGTTGAACACTCAGAGACCTGTATCGATGAGGAGGGTCCTGTTGAACAATCAGAGACCTGTATCGATGAGGAGGGTCCTGTTGAACAATCAGAGACCTGTAGGGACGAGGAGGGTCCTGTTGAACACTCAGAGACCTGTATCGATGACGAGGGTCCTGTTTTAGAGGCGGAGCTGGTTGCCAACCTCAGACAAGTCAGCAGATGAGTTGTCCGTTTTCTGTAGGACCTGTCTCCCTTCCCTGGTTGCTGCTCATTGTAGAGTCCCACATGCCACCCTATTCCCTATATTAGAATATTAAATATTCATGTTGTAGACACATTTGATTGGAACGTTTGCAAGAATGTTCTGGTCCTAATGATGTTTTAAAACATCCAGTGCCTTCAGAATGTATTTTTACCCCTTGACTTTCTCCACATTTTGTTGTTACAACCTGAAATCCAAATGGATTAAATCAATGTTTTTTTCACACACATCTACACACAATACCCCGTAATGACAAAGTGAAAATGTGTTTTTAAAAGTTTTAGAAAATGTATTAAAATATGAAATACTGAAATATCTCATTCACATAAGTATTCGCATTGGAGTCAATACATGTTAGAATCGTCTTTTGGCAGCGATTACAGCTGTGAGTCTTTCTGGGTAATTCTCTAAGAGCTTTGCACATCTGGATTGTACAATATTTTGCAAATTATTCTTTTAAAAATTCAAGTTGGTTGTTGATCATTGCTCCCCCACAACCTCTCTTCTGTATCGTCCAAGATCCCTAAAGATTGGAAAGCTGCCGCGGTCATCCCCCTCTTCAAAGGGGGTGACACTCTAGACCCAAACTGCTACAGACCTATATCTATCCTACCCTGTCTTTCTAAGGTCTTAGAAAGCCAAAATGTTAAACAGATCACCGACCATCTCGAATCCCACCGTACCTTCTCCGCTGTGCAATCTGGTTTCCGAGCTGGTCATGGGTGCACCTCAGCCACACTCAGGATACTAAACGATATCTTTAACTGCCATCGATAAAAGACAGTACTGTGCAGCTGTCTTCATCGACCTGGCCAAGGCTTTCAACTCGGTCAATCATCATATTCTTATCGGCAGACTCAACAACCTTGGTTTCTCAAATGACTGCCTTGCCAGGTTCACCAACTACTTTGCAGACGGAGTTCAGTGTGTCAAATTGGAGGGCCTCTGGCAGTCTCTATGGGGGTGCCACAGGGTTCAATTCTTAGACTGACTCTTTTCTCTGTATACATCAACGATGTCGCTCTTGCTGTGGGTGATTCCCTGATCCACCTCTACGTAGACGACATCATTCTGTATACTTCTGGCCCTTCCTTGGACACTTTGCTAGCTAACCTCCAAACGAGCTTCAATGCCATTCAACACTCCTTCCGTGGCCTCCAACTGCTCTTAAATGCTAGTAAAAACCAAATGCATGATTTTCAACCTTTCGCTGCCCGCTGCGACCTAGAATATGTGGACAACTATAAATACCTAGGTGTCTGGCTAGACTGTAAACTCTCCTTCCAGACTCATATTAAACATCTCCAATCCAAAATCAAATCTAGAATTGGCTTTCTATTTCGCAACAAAGCCTCCTTCACTCACGCCGCCAAACTTACCCTAGTAAAACTGACTATCCTACCGATCTTCGACTTCGGCGATGTCATCTACAAAATAGCTTCCAATACTCTACTCAGCAAAGGAAGGCCCTAAAAATTGTCAGAGACTCCAGCAACCCTAGTCACAGACTGTTCTCTCTGCTACCACACAGCAAGCGGTACCGGAGCGCCAAGTCTAGGTCCAAGAGGCTTCTAAACAGCTTCTACCCCCAAGCCATAAGACTCCTGAACATCTAATCAAATGGCTACCAGACAATTTTCATTGCCCCCCCTCTTTTACACCGCTGCTACTCTGTTGTTATCATCTAAGCATTTCACTGTAAGGTCCTCCTACACCTGTTGTATTCAGCGCATGTGGCTAATACAATTTGATTTGATCTCTCTGATTCCTCCTCCACTACCTCTCTCTCTCTCTCTCTCTCTCTGATTCCTCCTCCACTACCTCTCTCCAGCTCTCTCTCTCTCTGATTCCTCCTCCACTACCTCTCTCCATCTCTCTCTCTCTCTGATTCCTCCTCCACTACCTCTCTCTCTCTCTCTCTCTGATTCCTCCTCCACTACCTCTACCTCTACCTCTCTCTCTCTCTCTCTCTCTCTTTGATTCCTCCCCCACTACCTCTCTCTCTCTCTCTCTGATTCCTCCTCCACTACCACTCTCTCTCTCTCTCTCTCTCTCTCTCTCTCTTTGATTCCTCCCCCACTACCTCTCTCTCTCTCTCTGATTCCTCATCCCCTCTCTACCTCTCTCTCTCTCTCTCTGATTCCTCCTCCACTACCTCTCTCTCTCTACCTCTCTCTCTCTCTGATTCCTCATCCCCTCTCTACCTCTCTCTCTCTCTCTCTCTGATTCCTCCTCCACTACCACTCTCTCTCTCTCTCTCTCTCTCTCTCTCTCTCTCTCTCTCTGATTCCTCCTCCACTACCTCTCTCTCTCTACCTCTCTCTCTCTCTCTCTCTGATTCCTCCATCACTACCACTCTCTCTCTCTCTCTCTCTCTCTCTCTCTCTCTCTCTCTCTGATTCCTCCTCCACTACCTCTACCTCTACCTCTCTCTCTCTCTCTCTCTCTCTCTTTGATTCCTCCCCCACTACCTCTCTCTCTCTCTCTGATTCCTCCTCCACTACCTCTCTCTCTCTCTCTCTCTGATTCCTCATCCCCTCTCTACCTCTCTCTCTCTCTCTCTGATTCCTCCTCCACTACCTCTCTCTCTCTACCTCTCTCTCTCTCTCTCTCTGATTCCTCCTCCACTACCTCTCTCTCTCTCTCTCTCTCTCTCTCTCTCTCTCTCTCTCTCTCTCTCTCTGATTCCTCCTCCACTACCTCTCTCTCTCTCTATATATATATATATAGTCTTAATTCTGCTCTGCAAGCATTATTTGGGGTTTTGCATTGTACAATAAGTATATTTGTGCAGAATTCTGCATGCAGAGTCTCAATTGGGTTTTTGTCCCATTTTGTGAGGTTGGTGGGTGGACCCCAGACCCCGCAACCATAGTTCATGTGTTCGAAACTGATTAGGAAGGAAGTATGTTTAGACAGATCCTAATTGGTATGTCGAGTTTTATGTTCCTTTCGATGGCGTAGTTCTTGCCTTGTCTCTTAGATCATTCACAGCCTTGTGGAAGTTACCTGCAGTGTGGATGTTTAGGCCAAGGTAGGTGTAATTCTTTGTGTGCTCTAGGGCAACAGTGTCTAGATGTAATTTGTATTTGTGGTCCTGGCAGCTGGACCTTTTTTTGGAACACCATTATTTTGGTCTTACTGAGATTTATTGTCAGGGCCCAGGTCTGACAGAATCTGTGCAGAATATCTAGGTGCTGCTGTAGGCCCTCCTTGCTTGGTGACAGAAGCACCAGATCATCATCAAACAGTAGACATTTGACTCCAGATTCTAGTAGGGGGAGGCCGGGTGCTGCAGACTGTTCTAGTGCCCTCACCACTTCATTGATATATATGTTGAAGAGGGTGGGGCTCAAGCTGCATCCCTGTCGCACCCCACAGCCCTGTAGGAGGAAATGTGTTTATTGTCCATTTTAACTGGTTCCTGTTTGTGTTTGGATTTTATGTCATAGACTTTCCCCCAACACAATTTGTATAGCAGACCCATCCTTGCCAAATTGAGTCGAAAGCTTTTTTTTAAATCAACAAAGTTTGAGAAGACTTTGCTTTTATTTAGTTTGTTTGTCAATAAGGGTGTGCATACGTGGTCTGTTGTACATCTTTTATTATTATTAATGTGGTAAATAAGGGTGTGCATACGTGGTCTGTTGTACATCTTTTATTATTATTAATGTGGTAAATAAGGGTGTGCATACGTGGTCTGTTGTACATCTTTTATTATTATTAATGTGGTAAATAAGGGTGTGCATACGTGGTCTGTTGTACATCTTTTATTATTATTAATGTGGTAAATAAGGGTGTGCATACGTGGTCTGTTGTACATCTTTTATTATTATTAATGTGGTAAATAAGGGTGTGCATACGTGGTCTGTTGTACATCTTTTATTATTATTAATGTGGTCAATAAGGGTGTGCATACGTGGTCTGTTGTACATCTTTTATTATTATTAATGTGGTAAATAAGGGTGTGCATACGTGGTCTGTTGTACATCTTTTATTATTATTAATGTGGTAAATAAGGGTGTGCATACGTGGTCTGTTGTACATCTTTTATTATTATTAATGTGGTAAATAAGGGTGTGCATACGTGGTCTGTTGTACATCTTTTATTATTATTAATGTGGTAAATAAGGGTGTGCATACGTGGTCTGTTGTACATCTTTTATTATTATTAATGTGGTAAATAAGGGTGTGCATACGTGGTCTGTTGTACATCTTTTATTATTATTAATGTGGTAAATAAGGGTGTGCATACGTGGTCTGTTGTACATCTTTTATTATTATTAATGTGGTAAATTGGTCATTTGTTAAGAAGCTAATTTGACATTTGCTTCAGTTTTCACTGAGGATATGTTGGCTATTGATGATACAGCTGAGGATTTATCAGAGATTGATGCTGTTGATGCAGATTCCACAGTCATTTTTGGGGTCAATTTAGTCTTTTTGTGGATTGGATCTGTCCTTGGTTCCAAATATTATGGAAGATGTAATTGTTTTTGGTATTTGTTCTTTGTTATTTGGCCAAAAGATTGGAGAAGAGGTTTATACATCTCCATTTTGAAGTAGCTCTTCATGTTTAGTTTTTTTGTGTTTTCCAATTTTCCCCAGAAGTAATTTGATTCTATGGATCCTTCAATTACATTGAGCACTTTTCTGTTGTGATGTTCCTTCCTTTTTTCGTAGTGTATTTCTGTATTGTTTTACTGATTCACCATAGTGAAGGGTCTCTGGGTCTCTATGTTTTTGGTTTGACAGGTTTTTACATTCTTCATCAAACCATTTCTCATTGTTGTAAGTTGTCTTAGGTTTTCTGCTGGAATTTAAATGTGATATATTAGCTGATAGGTCAATATATTGTTCAGGCTTCTGTCGTGTCTTTGGCTATGCCGGATTTAGTGATATAACATGCTATTCTATAAAACGATTTATCCGTAATTAATATTACCTGATTGAGCTAATCATGTAAATGTAATTAACCAGAGAGTCAGGGCACCACAAAATAATATTTATAGGGCTGTTATCTTCCGAATAAACTCTTAAAGACCTAGTAATATTTTACATCAGTAGCAGTCAATTTTAATCGTCATCTTAATTCAGTCTCATCTGAAAGTTGTAAATTCTTAGTTATCTGCAAGAACCCTGGCTAACAATTTGAATCAGCAATACAAAATTGTTTTTAATTATTTATTTACTAAATACCTAAATAATCACACAGACTTACACATACACATAATTAAATCATAATTTGATTACAAATTACGTCATAAAGGAAAACGTCCCTAGCGGGCGGAACAGATATGACAGCTTGTTACACAAAAGAAAAGGGGCTGGGTTTGAATGAAGGAGCGGGAAGACTGAGGAACAAAGGGTGAAGCTGTGCTTCGTAAATACAGTATCTTATGCATTCTAAACTACCGCCCATTTGGAAAAGGAAAATGCAATAAATATTTACTCTGAGCTTCGGTAGATTGGTGGTAGATGGATGGCCATGTTGCCCAACCGAGTCCTTTGTCCTTTGAAGAATGTCTCTGGTTGTCAAATGGAAACGTTGTAGTAACGTCTTTGGGTGATAGACGGGATACTCTGTATGTTCCTTCCTAACCCTCGTTTCATCTGCTGTTGCTAACTCAATGGCTAGGAGGTATCACTTCTGTAGTGAATAAGAGTTCAAAGTTCATACCATTCTCAACCAAAGCTCACGCTGATGTTGGCTTCTTTCTGTAGTTATTATCTGAACCATTCTGACATCGGACCGTCGTCCTACATCCTCGGAACAGGAGGTTATATTGTCGTCAAGGGCTTATATAGGAAGGGAGAGGAGGGCGTGTTTGAACAGTTTTATAGCCCATGTCCCTTCACAGGGGCGGTCCACTGATTGAGCAGCCCTATCTTATGAAAATCCAAATCTCACATTTTAGAAGCTAAAATCACATTTCATCCCAACATGAATCATTCTATATTCAAACATTTAAATTGAACATGTGAATCCGATAATTCTGATGTGTCGACTTTCCACTGTAGAGTTTATGTCATCTTATCATTGATGAGAATGTCTCAGATGACAACCGAACTGACATCATATTCATTAAGTACCTCCGCATATGTTCAATTGGTCGGATTACCAGAATATAGTTCATTCCCCCCCCCCCCCCACCTTCTGATGTTCCCTGAATCTCTATGTTAACCAAAGGGGTTTGCAAATGTAACATCAGTAGGGTAGAGAGAGGAAAAAGGGGGAAGAGGTATTTATGACTGTCATAAACCTACCCCCTAGGCCAACTCATGACACAGGGCACGTTCTCAGAGCACAGAACAGCTGGCAGTCATATTCACATTAATAACATTCAAGCTCTCCTTGTCCCAGTCTGTAAATCCCCACATGTTTTAAAGATGTCTACAATCACCCCTGTTCCTAAGAACTCTAAGCCTTCATGTCACTATGACTACCCCCACCCCTGTTCCTAAGAACTCTAAGCCTTCATGTCACTATGACTAACACCACCCCTGTTCCTAAGAACTCTAAGCCTTCATGTCACTATGACTACCCCCACCCCTGTTCCTAAGAACTCTAAGCCTTCATGTCACTATGACTACCCCCACCCCTGTTCCTAAGAACTCTAAGCCTTCATGTTACTATGACTACCACCACCCCTGTTCCTAAGAACTCTAAGACTTCATGTCACTATGACTACCACCACCCCTGTTCCTAAGAACTCTAAGACTTCATGTCACTATGACTACCACCCTGTAGCACCGACATCTGTAATCATCAAGTGCTTTAAAAGGCTGGTCACATCATCTCCACCATCCCAGACACCCTATAACCGTTCCAATTTACTTACTGCCCCAGCAGATCCATACAGTACATTCGGAGAGTATTCAGACCCAAGAAAAGACAGCAAATGAATCCGGGGCGAGGAACATCCACACTGTAAGTGATTTGTTAAACAGACTGAATCCTCTTCTCCTCTCCTCCTCCTCATCTCCTCCTCCTCTCATCTCTTCCTCATCTCCTCTCCTCCTCATCTCCTCCCCTCCTCCTCATCTCCTCCTCCTCATCTCCTCCTCCTCTCATCTCTTCTTCATCTCCTCATCTCCTCCCCTCCTCCTCTTCCTCATCTCCTCTCCTCCTCATCTCCTCCCCTCCTCCTCATCTCCTCCTCCTCATCTCCCCTCCTCCTCATCTCCTCCTCCTCATCTACCCTACTCCTCATTTCTTCTCCTCCTCTCCTCCTCCTCCTCCTCATCTCCCCTCCTCCTCATTTCTTCTCCTCCTCCTCATCACCCTTCCTCCTCCTAATCTCCCCTCCTCATCTCCTCTCCTCCTCTTCTCCTCCTCCTCCTCCTCCTCCTCTCCTCCTCCTCCTCCTCATCTCCCCTCCTCCTCATTTCTTCTCCTCCTCCTCATCTCCCTTCCTCCTCATCTCCTCTCCTCCTCTACCCTACTCCTCATTTCTTCTCCTCCTCCTCCTCCTCTCCTCCTCCTCCTCCTCATCTCCCCTCCTCCTCATTTCTTCTCCTCCTCCTCATCTCCCTTCCTCCTCATCTCCTCTCCTCCTCCTCATCTCCATTCCTCCTCATCTCCTCTCCTCCTCCTCATCTCCTCTCCTCCTCTTCTCCTCCTCCTCCTCCTCCTCCTCCTCCTCCTCCTCCTCCTCCTCCTCCTCCTCCTCCTCCTCCTCCTCCTCTCCTCCTCCTCCTCATCTCCTCTCCTCCTCTTCGCCTCCTCCTCCTCTTTTCCTCCTCCTCCTCATCTAATTTCCTCTTCTCCTCCTCCTCCTCCTCCTCCTATTCTTCTCCTCCTCCTCCTCCTCCTCCTCTCATCTCCTCCTCTTCTCCTCCTCCTCCTCTTCTCCTCCTCATCTCCTCCTCTTCTCCTCTCCTCCTCCTCATCTCATCTCCTCCTCCTCCTCCTCCTCTTCTCCTACTCCTCCACACCTACATGATCTGGTTTACTTTCCTTCATCATTTTCTGGTCCTTGTCTTTCTCCACTCCAGATCCTGACACAGTGGTTCTGTCTCTCTCCACTTCAGATTCTGACATAGTGGTTCTGTCTCTCTCCACTCCAGATTCTGACGTCATGGTTCTGTCTTTCTCCACTCCAGATTCTGACATAGTGGTTGTCTTTCTCCACTCCAGATTCTGACGTCATGGTTCTGTCTTTCTCCACTCCAGATTCAGACATAGTGGTTCTGTCTTTCTCCACTCCAGATTCTGAAGTCGTGTTTCCGTCTTTCTCCACTCCAGATTCTGACATACTGGTTCAGTCTTTCTCCACTCCAGATTCTGACATACTGGTTCTGTCTTTCTCCACTCCAGCTTCTGACATAATGGTTCTGTCTTTAGTGGTTCTGTCTTTCTCCACTCCAGATTCTGACATAGTGGTTCTGTCTTTCTCCACTCCAGATTCTGACCTACCGGTTCTGTCTTTCTCCACTCCAGATTCTGACATAGTGGTTCTGTTTTTAGTGGTTCTGTCTTTCTCCACTCCAGATTCTGACATAGGTTCTGTCTTTAGTGGTTCTGTCTTTCTCCACTCCAGATTCTGACATAGTGGTTCTGTCTTTAGTGGTTCTGTCTTTCTCCACTCCAGATTCTGACATAGTGGTTCTGTCTTTCTCCACTCCAGATTCTGACATAGTGGTTCTGTCTTTCTCCACTCCAGATTCTGACATACTGTTTCAGTCTTTCTCCACTCCAGATTCTGACATACTGGTTCTGTCTTTCTCCACTTCAGATTCTGACATAGTGGTTCTGTCTCTCTCCACTCCAGATTCTGACGTCATGGTTCTGTCTTTCTCCACTCCAGATTCTGACATAGTGGTTGTCTTTCTCCACTCCAGATCCTGACACAGTGGTTCTGTCTCTCTCCACTTCAGATTCTGACATAGTGGTTCTGTCTCTCTCCACTCCAGATTCTGACGTCATGGTTCTGTCTTTCTCCACTCCAGATTCTGACTTAGTGGTTGTCTTTCTCCACTCCAGATTCTGACATAGTGGTTCTGTCTTTCTCCACTCCAGATTCTGACATACTGTTTCAGTCTTTCTCCACTCCAGATTCTGACATACTGGTTCTGTCTTTCTCCACTTCAGATTCTGACATAGTGGTTCTGTCTCTCTCCACTCCAGATTCTGACGTCATGGTTCTGTCTTTCTCCACTCCAGATTCTGACATAGTGGTTGTCTTTCTCCACTCCAGATCCTGACACAGTGGTTCTGTCTCTCTCCACTTCAGATTCTGACATAGTGGTTCTGTCTCTCTCCACTCCAGATTCTGACGTCATGGTTCTGTCTTTCTCCACTCCAGATTCTGACTTAGTGGTTGTCTTTCTCCACTCCAGATTCTGACGTCATGGTTCTGTCTTTCTCCACTCCAGATTCAGACATAGTGGTTCTGTCTTTCTCCACTCCAGATTCTGAAGTCGTGTTTCCGTCTTTCTCCACTCCAGATTTTGACATACTGGTTCAGTCTTTCTCCACTCCAGATTCTGACATACTGGTTCTGTCTTTCTCCACTCCAGCTTCTGACATAATGGTTCTGTCTTTAGTGGTTCTGTCTTTCTCCACTCCAGATTCTGACATAGTGGTTCTGTCTTTCTCCACTCCAGATTCTGACCTACCGGTTCTGTCTTTCTCCACTCCAGATTCTGACATAGTGGTTCTGTCTTTAGTGGTTCTGTCTTTCTCCACTCCAGATTCTGACATAGTGGTTCTGTCTTTAGTGGTTCTGTCTTTCTCCACTCCAGATTCTGACATAGTGGTTCTGTCTTTAGTGGTTCTGTCTTTCTCCACTCCAGATTCTGACATAGTGGTTCTGTCTTTCTCCACTCCAGATTCTGACATAGTGGTTCTGTCTTTCTCCACTCCAGTTTCTGACATACTGGTTCAGTCTTTTTCCACTCCAGATTCTGACATACTGGTTCTGTCTTTCTCCACTCCAGATTCTGACATAATGGTTCTGTCTTTAGTGGTTCTGTCTTTCTCCACTCCAGATTCTGACATAGTGGTTCTGTCTTTCTCCACTCCAGATTCTGACATACCGGTTCTGTCTTTCTCCACTCCAGATTCTGATGTCGTGGTTCTGTCTTTCTCCACTCCAGATTCTGACATAATGGTTCTGCCTTTAGTGGTTCTGTCTTTCTCCACTCCAGATTCTGACATAGTGGTTCTGTCTTTCTCCACTTCAGATTCTGACATAGTGGTTCTGTCTTTCTCCGCTCCAGATTCTGACGTCGTGGTTCTGTCTCTCTCCACTCCAGATTCTGACATAGTGGTTCTGTCTTTCTCCAATCCAGATTCTGAAGTCGTGGTTCTGTCTTTCTCCACTCCAGATTCTGACATAGTGGTTCTGTCTTTCTCCACTCCAGGTTCTGACATACTGGTTCTGTCTTTCTCCACTCCAGATTCTGACATAGTGGTTCTGTCTCTGGTGATTCTGTCTTTCTCCACTCCAGATTCTGACATAGTGGTTGTGTCTTTCTCCACTCCAGATTCTGACATAGTGGTTCTGTCTTTCTCCACTCCAGATTCTGACATAGTGGTTCTGTCTTTCTCCACTCCAGATTCTGACGTCGTGGTTCTGTCTTTCTCCACTCCAGATTCTGACATAGTGGTTCTGTCTTTAGTGGTTCTGTCTTTCTCCACTCCAGATTCTGAAGTCGTGGTTCTGTCTTTCTCCACACCAGATTCTGAAGTCGTGGTTCTGTCTTTCTCCACTCCAGATTCTGACATAGTGGTTCTGTCTTTCTCCACTCCAGATTCTGACATAGTGGTTCTGTCTTTCTCCACTCTAGATTCTGACGTAGTGGTTCTGTCTTTCTCCACTCCAGATTCTGACATAGTGGTTCTGTCTTTCTTCACTCCAGATTCTGACGTCGTGGTTCTGTCTCTCTCCACTCCAGATTCTGACATAGTGGTTTATTCTTTCTCCACTCCAGATTCTGACATAGTGGTTCTGTCTTTCTCCACTCCAGATTCTGACATAATGGTTCTGTCTTTAGTGGTTCTGTCTTTCTCCACTCCAGATTCTGACATAGTGGTTCTGTCTTTCTCCACTCCAGATTCTGACATAGTGGTTCTGTCTTTCTCCACTCTAGATTCTGACGTCGTGGTTCTGTCTCTCTCCACTCCAGATTCTGACATAGTGGTTCTATCTTTCTCCACTCCAGATTCTGACATAGTCGTTCTGTCTTTCTCCACTCCAGATTCTGACATAGTGATTCTGTCTTTCTCCAATCCAGATTCTGAAGTCGTGGTTCTGTTTTTCTCCACTCCAGATTCTGACATAGTGGTTCTGTCTTTCTCCACTCCAGATTCTGACATACTGGTTCTGTCTTTCTCCACTCCAGATTCTGACATAGTGGTTCTGTCTCTCGTGGTTCTGTCTTTCTCCACTCCAGATTCGGACATAGTGATTGTGTCTTTCTCCACTCCAGATTCTGACATAGTGGTTCTGTCTTTCTCAACTCCAGATTCTTACATACTGGTTCTGTCTTTCTCCACTCCAGATTCTGGCGTCGTGGTTCTGTCTTTCTCCACTCCAAATTCTGACATAGTGGTTCTGTCTTTAGTGGTTCTGTCTTTCTCCACTCCAGCTTCTGACATAGTGGTTCTGTCTTTAGTGGTTCTGTCTTTCTCCACTCCAGATTCTGACGTCATGGTTCTGTCTTTCTCCACTCCAGATTCTGACATAGTGGTTGTCTTTCTCCACTCCAGATTCTGACGTCATGGTTCTGTCTTTCTCCACTCCAGATTCAGACATAGTGGTTCTGTCTTTCTCCACTCCAGATTCTGAAGTCGTGTTTCCGTCTTTCTCCACTCCAGATTTTGACATACTGGTTCAGTCTTTCTCCACTCCAGATTCTGACATACTGGTTCTGTCTTTCTCCACTCCAGCTTCTGACATAATGGTTCTGTCTTTAGTGGTTCTGTCTTTCTCCACTCCAGATTCTGACATAGTGGTTCTGTCTTTCTCCACTCCAGATTCTGACCTACCGGTTCTGTCTTTCTCCACTCCAGATTCTGACATAGTGGTTCTGTCTTTAGTGGTTCTGTCTTTCTCCACTCCAGATTCTGACATAGTGGTTCTGTCTTTAGTGGTTCTGTCTTTCTCCACTCCAGATTCTGACATAGTTGTTCTGTCTTTAGTGGTTCTGTCTTTCTCCACTCCAGCTTCTGACATAGTGGTTCTGTCTTTAGTGGTTCTGTCTTTCTCCACTCCAGATTCTGATGTCATGGTTCTGTCTTTCTCCACTCCAGATTCTGACATAGTGGTTGTCTTTCTCCACTCCAGATTCTGACGTCATGGTTCTGTCTTTCTCCACTCCAGATTCAGACATAGTGGTTCTGTCTTTCTCCACTCCAGATTCTGAAGTCGTGTTTCCGTCTTTCTCCACTCCAGATTTTGACATACTGGTTCAGTCTTTCTCCACTCCAGATTCTGACATACTGGTTCTGTCTTTCTCCACTCCAGCTTCTGACATAATGGTTCTGTCTTTAGTGGTTCTGTCTTTCTCCACTCCAGATTCTGACATAGTGGTTCTGTCTTTCTCCACTCCAGATTCTGACCTACCGGTTCTGTCTTTCTCCACTCCAGATTCTGACATAGTGGTTCTGTCTTTAGTGGTTCTGTCTTTCTCCACTCCAGATTCTGACATAGTGGTTCTGTCTTTAGTGGTTCTGTCTTTCTCCACTCCAGATTCTGACATAGTTGTTCTGTCTTTAGTGGTTCTGTCTTTCTCCACTCCAGATTCTGACATAGTGGTTCTGTCTTTCTCCACTCCAGCTTCTGACATAATGGTTCTGTCTTTAGTGGTTCTGTCTTTCTCCACTCCAGATTCTGACATAGTGGTTCTGTCTTTCTCCACTCCAGATTCTGACCTACCGGTTCTGTCTTTCTCCACTCCAGATTCTGACATAGTGGTTCTGTCTTTAGTGGTTCTGTCTTTCTCCACTCCAGATTCTGACATAGTGGTTCTGTCTTTAGTGGTTCTGTCTTTCTCCACTCCAGATTCTGACATAGTGGTTCTGTCTTTAGTGGTTCTGTCTTTCTCCACTCCAGATTCTGACATAGTTGTTCTGTCTTTAGTGGTTCTGTCTTTCTCCACTCCAGATTCTGACATAGTGGTTCTGTCTTTCTCCACTCCAGATTCTGACATAGTGGTTCTGTCTTTCTCCACTCCAGATTCTGACATAGTGGTTCTGTCTTTCTCCACTCCAGATTTTGACATAGTGGTTCTGTCTTTCTTCACTCCAGATTCTGACGTCGTGGTTCTGTCTCTCTCCACTCCAGATTCTGACATAGTGGTTTATTCTTTCTCCACTCCAGATTCTGACATAGTGGTTTATTCTTTCTCCACTCCAGATTCTGACATAGTGGTTCTGTCTTTCTCCACTCCAGATTCTGACCTACCGGTTCTGTCTTTCTCCACTCCAGATTCTGACATAGTGGTTCTGTCTTTAGTGGTTCTGTCTTTCTCCACTCCAGATTCTGACATAGTGGTTCTGTCTTTAGTGGTTCTGTCTTTCTCCACTCCAGATTCTGACATAGTGGTTCTGTCTTTAGTGGTTCTGTCTTTCTCCACTCCAGATTCTGACATAGTTGTTCTGTCTTTAGTGGTTCTGTCTTTCTCCACTCCAGCTTCTGACATAGTGGTTCTGTCTTTAGTGGTTCTGTCTTTCTCCACTCCAGATTCTGACGTCATGGTTCTGTCTTTCTCCACTCCAGATTCTGACATAGTGGTTGTCTTTCTCCACTCCAGATTCTGACGTCATGGTTCTGTCTTTCTCCACTCCAGATTCAGACATAGTGGTTCTGTCTTTCTCCACTCCAGATTCTGAAGTCGTGTTTCCGTCTTTCTCCACTCCAGATTTTGACATACTGGTTCAGTCTTTCTCCACTCCAGATTCTGACATACTGGTTCTGTCTTTCTCCACTCCAGCTTCTGACATAATGGTTCTGTCTTTAGTGGTTCTGTCTTTCTCCACTCCAGATTCTGACATAGTGGTTCTGTCTTTCTCCACTCCAGATTCTGACCTACCGGTTCTGTCTTTCTCCACTCCAGATTCTGACATAGTGGTTCTGTCTTTAGTGGTTCTGTCTTTCTCCACTCCAGATTCTGACATAGTGGTTCTGTCTTTAGTGGTTCTGTCTTTCTCCACTCCAGATTCTGACATAGTTGTTCTGTCTTTAGTGGTTCTGTCTTTCTCCACTCCAGATTCTGACATAGTGGTTCTGTCTTTCTCCACTCCAGATTCTGACATAGTGGTTCTGTCTTTCTCCACTCCAGATTCTGACATAGTGGTTCTGTCTTTCTCCACTCCAGATTTTGACATAGTGGTTCTGTCTTTCTTCACTCCAGATTCTGACGTCGTGGTTCTGTCTCTCTCCACTCCAGATTCTGACATAGTGGTTTATTCTTTCTCCACTCCAGATTCTGACATAGTGGTTTATTCTTTCTCCACTCCAGATTCTGACATAGTGGTTCTGTCTTTCTCCACTCCAGATTCTGACCTACCGGTTCTGTCTTTCTCCACTCCAGATTCTGACATAGTGGTTCTGTCTTTAGTGGTTCTGTCTTTCTCCACTCCAGATTCTGACATAGTGGTTCTGTCTTTAGTGGTTCTGTCTTTCTCCACTCCAGATTCTGACATAGTTGTTCTGTCTTTAGTGGTTCTGTCTTTCTCCACTCCAGATTCTGACATAGTGGTTCTGTCTTTCTCCACTCCAGATTCTGACATAGTGGTTCTGTCTTTCTCCACTCCAGATTCTGACATAGTGGTTCTGTCTTTCTCCACTCCAGATTTTGACATAGTGGTTCTGTCTTTCTTCACTCCAGATTCTGACGTCGTGGTTCTGTCTCTCTCCACTCCAGATTCTGACATAGTGGTTTATTCTTTCTCCACTCCAGATTCTGACATAGTGGTTTATTCTTTCTCCACTCCAGATTCTGACATAGTGGTTCTGTCTTTCTCCACTCCAGATTCTGAAGTCGTGGTTCCGTCTTTCTCCACTCTGTGGAAAATGTCTTCCACAAATTAGCCATCCAAACAACGTTCCAAAACGGGCTAATTGAATAATTCAGGCCAATCTACTGCGTCAACACACACCTCTATGCTAAGTACACACACACTTCCACACTGAGTACACACACTTTGCACACACTCTCCACATACACTGATGGGCTTAACGGCAGCGTCCTCAAGACATTTACCTTTCCATCTCTAAACTAACATCCCAGACTTTTACAGAGAATGTAATGGCTGCATTGATTAAGGTATAACTTCTTGGCTCTGTGCAATTCTGTGTTTGAACCCTGAACCCAGTGAACGGACAGCCTTGGACCCCTCAGCTCCAGTCATCTCCAGTCAGCTCCCCCTAATCTCCAGTCAGCTCCCCTCATCTCCAGTCAGTTCCCCTCATCTCCAGTCAGCTCCCCTCATCTCCCCTCAGCTCCAATTATCTCCAGTCAGCTCCCCCAATCTCCAGTCAACTCCCCTCATCTCCAGTCAGTTCCCCTCATCTCCCCTCAGCTCCCGTCAGCTCCCCTCAGCTCCCCTCATCTCCAGTCAGTTCCCCTCATCTCCAGTCAGCTCCCCTCATCTCCAGTCAGCTTCCCTCAGCTCCCCTAATCTCCAGTCAGCTCCCCTCATCTCCAGTCAGTTCCCCTCATCTCCAGTCAGTTCCCCTCATCTCCAGTCAGCTCCCCTCATCTCCAGTCAGTTCCCCTCATCTCCAGTCAGCTTCCCTCATCTCCAGTCAGCTCCCCTCATCTCCAGTCAGCTCCAGTCAGCTCCAGGCAGCTCCAGGCAGCTCCAGTCAGCTCCAGTCAGCTCTAGTCAGCTCCAGTCAGTTCCAGTCAGCTCCAGTCAGTTCCAGTCAGCTCCAGTCAGCTCCAGTCAGCTCCAGTCAGCTCCAGGCAGCTCCAGTCAGCTTCCCTCAGCTCCAGATCTCTCCAACAACACCACAAGGCTTGAGAGAGAGAGAGAGAGAGAGACAGAGACAGAGACACAGAGAGAGAGACACAGAGAGAGAGACACAGAGAGAGAGACACAGAGAGAGACACAGAGAGAGACACAGAGAGAGACATAGAGAGAGAGAGAGCCAGCCAGCCAGCCACCGGAGGGGAACTAACTAACACGACCCAGTCCTGTGTGTTTGCAGAAAGCCAGGCCTCAGCCAAGCCCACCATGGAAGTGCCTTTCACCCCAACACCAGCACCAGAGGAGAGGTACTTAGGTAGAGGCAGACACCCCTCAGGTGGGATTCTGGGAATTCTGGGTAAAGAATCCTGTGGCCCAAACGGAATGTGTATCACCGGCCAGCGCCTAAATAATGGACAGCATTCTAGAAAAGAAGGAGGGATGAAGAGAAGGAGGGATGAAGAGAAGGAGGGATGAAGAGAAGGAGGGTGGGGGATAGGAGGGATGAAGAGAAGGAGGGTGGGGGATAGGAGGGATGAAGAGAAGGAGGGTGGGGGATAGGAGGGATGAAGAGAAGGAGGGTGGGGGATAGGAGGGATGAAGAGAAGGAGGGATGAAGAGAAGGAGAGATGAAGAGAAGGAGGGATGAAGAGAAGGAGGGATGAAGAGAAGGATGGATGAAGAGAAGGAGGGATGAAAAGAAGGAGGGTGGGGGATAGGAGGTATTTATAACCCTCAGACAGGGATAGAGACAGAAAGAGAGATGGAGGTATTTATAACCCTCAGACAGGGAGGGAGACAGAAAGAGAGATGGAGGTATTTATAACCGTCAGACAGGGATGGAGACAGACAGAGAGATGGAGGTATTTATAACCCTCAGACAGGGATAGACAGAAAGAGAGATGGAGGTATTTATAACCCTCAGACAGGGATAGACAGAAAGAGAGATGGAGGTATTTATAACCCTCAGACAGGGATGGAGACACAGACCATTAGCTTTCCTGACATCTGGCCTTGAAGCTCTTTGAGATTGATTCCAACGGGCAGACATCCCCAAGAAATGACATGCTTTGCTTTCCTTTATAAAAGGTTACCAAATATGTTCCCCCTTTTCCAACAATAAGTCATAGCTCCCATGTGGAGGTACATGGCCTCTTTTCCCCCTCTGGAACAGCTTGGACCAATCATCTCTCTGCTCTGGAACAGCCTGGACCAATCATCTCTCTGCTCTGGAACAGCCTGGACCAATCATATCTCTGCTCTGGAACAGCCTGGACCAATCATCTCTCTGCTCTGGAACAGCCTGGACCAATCATCTCTCTGCTCTGGAACAGCCTGGACCAATCATCTCTCTGCTCTGGAACAGCATGGACCAATCATCTCTCTGCTCTGGAACAGCCTGGCCAATCATCTCTCTGCTCTGGAACAGCCTGGACCAATCATCTCTCTGCTCTGGAACAGCCTGGACCAATCATCTCTCTGCTCTGGAACAGCCTGGACCAATCATCTCTCTGCTCTGGAACAGCCTGGACCAATCATCTCTGCTCTGGAACAGCCTGGACCAATCATCTCTCTGCTCTGGAACAGCCTGGACCAATCATCTCTCTGCTCTGGAACAGCCTGGACCAATCCACCTCTCTGCTCTGGAACAGCCTGGCCAATCATCTCTCTGCTCTGGAACAGCCGGGACCAATCATCTCTCTGCTCTGGAACAGCCTGGACCAATCATCTCTCTGCTCTGGAACAGCCTGGACCAATCATCTCTCTGCTCTGGAACAGCCTGGCCAATCATCTCTCTGCTCTGGAACAGCCTGGACCAATCATCTCTGCTCTGGAACAGCCTGGACCAATCATCTCTGTGCTCTGGAACAGCCTGGACCAATCATCTCTGCTCTGGAACAGCCTGGACCAATCATCTCTCTGCTCTGGAACAGCCTGGACAAATCATCTCTCTGCTCTGGAACATCCTGGCCAATCATCTCTCTGCTCTGGAACAGCCTGGACCAATCCACCTCTCTGCTCTGGAACAGCCTGGCCAATCATCTCTCTGCTCTGGAACAGCCTGGACCAATCATCTCTCTGCTCTGGAACAGCCTGGACCAATCATCTCTCTGCTCTGGAACAGCCTGGACCAATCATCTCTCTGCTCTGGAACAGCCTGGCCAATCATCTCTCTGCTCTGGAACAGCCTGGACCAATCCACCTCTCTGCTCTGGAACAGCCTGGCCAATCATCTCTCTGCTCTGGAACAGCCTGGACCAATCATCTCTCTGCTCTGGAACAGCCTGGACCAATCATCTCTCTGCTCTGGAACAGCCTGGACCAATCATCTCTCTGCTCTGGAACAGCCTGGCCAATCATCTCTCTGCTCTGGAACAGCCTGGACCAATCATCTCTGCTCTGGAACAGCCTGGACCAATCATCTCTGTGCTCTGGAACAGCCTGGACCAATCATCTCTGCTATGGAACAGCCTGGACCAATCATCTCTCTGCTCTGGAACAGCCTGGACAAATCATCTCTCTGCTCTGGAACATCCTGGAATCATCTCTCTGCTCTGGAACAGCCTGGACCAATCATCTCTCTGCTCTGGAACATCCTGGACCAATCATCTCTGCTCTGGAACAGCCTGGACCAATCATCTCTCTGCTCTGGAACATCCTGGCCAATCATCTCTCTGCTCTGGAACAGCCTGGACCAATCATCTCTCTGCTCTGGAACAGCCTGGACCAATCACAGAGCTTGAAACTAAATAAAACACAGAGAGAGATACAGATACGGTGGAAATGTGACAAACTGCGTTAGCCTGCTGAGCTAAAGCCTCAGGCAGGAGATCAGAGCATCGGCTCCCAGATGAACCCTGGAACATCGCTTGTCTCCAGGCATCTCTTCACGTGGAGGACATGGGTTTACAGGTGTCCAGGGATGTGCAAAAAGCACTGGTCCTTGGATGGGAAAACACACGGTGGAGCTTGGCAGGCCGAGACAGTAGAGGCCGAGGCAGTAGAGGCCGAGGCAGTAGAGGCCGAGACAGTAGAGGCTGAGGCAGTAGAGGCCGAGCCAGGAAACCATTCAATGGAATGTGTGTGTGTGTGTGTGTGTGTGTGTGTGTGTGTGTGTGTGTGTGTGTGTGTGTGTGTGTGTGTGTGTGTGTCTGTCTGTGTGTCTGTGTCTGTGTCTGTGTGTGTGTGTGTGTGTGTGTGTGTGTGTGTGTGTGTGTGTGTGTGTGTGTGTGTGTGTGTGTGTGTGTGTGTGACCGTGTGTGTCTTCTCTTAGTTCCTTCCTCCTCTACAGAGGATGCTGTCCAGAACTGTGCAGGCGGATCAGCACTACTACCTGGCAGAGACGCTGTTTCAACCTAGAGAGACACGTGATGTTAATTGTAGACATGTGGAACCAAGTATTCCCACACACAGTAGAGAGACACGTGATGTTAATTGTAGACATGTGGAACCAAGTATTCCCACACACAGTAGAGAGACACGTGATGTTAATTGTAGACATGTGGAACCAAGTATTCCCACACACAGTAGAGAGACACGTGATGTTAATTGTAGACATGTGGAACCAAGTATTCCCACACACAGTAGAGAGACACGTGATGTTAATTGTAGACATGTGGAACCAAGTATTCCCACACACAGTAGAGAGACACGTGATGTTAATTGTAGACATGTGGAACCAAGTATTCCCACACACAGTAGAGAGACACGTGATGTTAATTGTAGACATGTGGAACCAAGTATTCCCACACACAGTAGAGAGACACGTGATGTTAATTGTAGACATGTGGAACCAAGTATTCCCACACACAGTAGAGAGACACGTGATGTTAATTGTAGACATGTGGAACCAAGTATTCCCACACACAGTAGAGAGACACGTGATGTTAATTGTAGACATGTGGAACCAAGTATTCCCACACACAGTAGAGAGACACGTGATGTTAATTGTAGACATGTGGAACCAAGTATTCCCACACACAGTAGAGAGACACGTGATGTTAATTGTAGACATGTGGAACCAAGTATTCCCACACACAGTAGAGAGACACGTGATGTTAATTGTAGACATGTGGAACCAAGTATTCCCACACACAGTAGAGAGACACGTGATGTTAATTGTAGACATGTGGAACCAAGTATTCCCACACACAGTAGAGAGACACGTGATGTTAATTGTAGACATGTGGAACCAAGTATTCCCACACACAGTAGAGACACGTGATGTTAATTGTAGACATGTGGAACCAAGTATTCCCACACACAGTAGAGAGACACGTGATGTTAATTGTAGACATGTGGAACCAAGTATCCCCACACACAGTAGAGAGACACGTGATGTTAATTGTAGACATGTGGAACCAAGTATTCCCACACACAGTAGAGAGACACGTGATGTTAATTGTAGACATGTGGAACCAAGTATTCCCACACACAGTAGAGAGACACGTGATGTTAATTGTAGACATGTGGAACCAAGTATTCCCACACACAGTAGAGAGACACGTGATGTTAATTGTAGACATGTGGAACCAAGTATTCCCACACACAGTAGAGAGACACGTGATGTTAATTGTAGACATGTGGAACCAAGTATTCCCACACACAGTAGAGAGACACGTGATGTTAATTGTAGACATGTGGAACCAAGTATTCCCACACACAGTAGAGAGACACGTGATGTTAATTGTAGACATGTGAGTATGAGTATGGTTGATAGTGATATCTCTCTAGACAGCAGAGTATGGTTGATATTGATACCTCTCTAGACAGCAGAGTATGGTTGATATTGATACCTCTCTATATGACAGAGTATGGTAGATATTGATACCTCTCTATATGACAGAATATGGTAGATATTGATATCTCTCTAGACAGCAGAATATGGTAGATATTGATACCTCTCTATATGACAGAACCAAGTATTCCCACACACAGGTAAGGCACTCTATATGACAGAGTATGGTTGATATTGATACCTCTCTATATGACAGAATATGGTAGATATTGATATCTCTCTAGACAGCAGAATATGGTAGATATTGATACCTCTCTATATGACAGAGTATGGTAGATATTGATACCTCTCTGTATGACCGAGTATGGTAGATAATGATACCTCTCTTTATGTTCTAGACAGGGGTTCTGCTGTGTGGTTAGCAGAGAGTACAGTAATCTGACACTATACATGTTTCCAGAATGGTGCCCTAATGCCTATATCGTGCACTGGGTAGTGCACTGGGTAGTGCATTGGGTAGTGCACTTTATAGGGAATAGGGTGCCATTTGGGACGTAGTCTCTGAGTTAGTTTCTCATTATTTTATTATCTTCAAACACTGGACGCGTCCAAGCAGTAGCTTTCCCTCTGATGGGATTTGAGATGTGGTCAGGTTTGGTAGAGTGGAACCCTTCAGTCTTTACCTACTGTGACGGCAGCACCAGACGCTGTCTGGAGGCAAGGCGTGGCAAATCACAAAAGGGCTCCTGCAAACATGTTAGAAAGGTCACCGACTACGCAGCACGGCAACGCAGCACGGCAACGCAGCACGGCAACGCAGCACGGCAACGCAGCACGGCAACGCAGCACGGCAACGCAGCACACAGAATGAACGAAGCTGGATGCATGACACTGATATTGAAGTCAAATGGTGTTTTCCATCTTCAGCCCAGATGTCTGTTGGGATATAGTTATTTAATTTTTTATGTCACCTTTATTTAACCAGGTAGGCTAGTTGAGAACACCTTTATTTAACCAGGTAGGCTAGTTGAGAACACCTTTATTTAACCAGGTAGGCTAGTTGAGAACACCTTTATTTAACCAGGTAGGCTAGTTGAGAACACCTTTATTTAACCAAATAGGCCAGTTGAGAACACCTTTATTTAACCAGGTAGGCTAGTTGAGAACACCTTTATTTAACCAGGTAGGCTAGTTGAGAACAAGTTCATTGAACATACAGTCAATAATACATTAGAACAAGTATATATAGCATGTGCAAATGAGGTAGGATAAGCGAGGTAAGGCAATAAATAGGCCATGGTGGCGAAGTAATTACAGTATAGCAATTAAACATTGGAATGGTAGATGTGCAGAAGATGAATGTGCAAGTAGAGATACTGGGGTGCAAAGGAGCAAGATAAATAAATAAATAAAGTATGGGGATGAGGAAGATATATGGGCTGTTTACAGATGGGCTATGTACAGGTGTAGTGATCTGTGAGCTGCTCTGACAGCTGGTGCTTAAAGTTAGTGAGGGAGATGTGAGTTTCCAGCTTCAGTGATTTTTGCAGTTTGTTCCAGTCATTGGCAGCAGAGAACTGGAAGGAAAGGAAAGGCGGCCAAAGGAGGTGTTGGATTTGGGGGTGACCTGCTGGAGTGCGTGCTACGGGTGGGTGTTGCTATGGTGACCAGTGAGCTGAGATACGGTGGGGCTTTACCTAGCAGAGACTTACAGATGACCTGGAGCCAGTGGGTCTGGCGACGAATATGAAGCGAGGGCCAGCCAACGAGAGCGTACAGGTCGCAATGGTGGGTAGTATATGAGGCTTTGGTGACAAAACGGATGGCACTGTGATAAACTGCATCCAATTTGCTGAGTAGAGTGTTGGAGGCTATTTTGTAAATGACATCGCCAAAGTCGAGGATCGGTAGGATAGTCAGTTTTATGAGGGTATGTTTGGCAGCATGAGTGAAGGAGACTTTGTTGAGAAATAGGAAGCCAATTCTAGATTTAACTTTGGATTGGAGATGTTTGATGTGAGTCTGGAAGGAGAGTTTACAGTCTAACCAGACACCTAGGTATTTAAAGTTGTTCACATATTCTAGGTCAGAACCGTCCAGAGTAGTGATGCTAGTCAAGCGGGCAGATGTCTTTCTGTTGGGGAACTATTTGGTTGGTTTGTTGTTGTTGTTGATGTCTTTCTGTTGTTGTTGTTGTTGTTGTTATTGATGTCTTCCTGTTGGTTTGTTGTTGTTATTGATGTCTTCCTGTTGGTTTGTTGTTGTTGTTGATGTCTTTCTGTTGGTTTGTTGTTGTTGTTGTTGTTATTGATGTCTTTCTGTTGGTTTTTTGTTGTTATTGATGTCTTCCTTTTGGTTTGTTGTTGTTATTGATGTCTTTCTGTTGGTTTGTTGTTGTTGTTGTTATTGATGTCTTTCTGTTGGTTTGTTGTTGTTGTTGTTATTGATGTCTTTCTGTTGGTTTGTTGTTGTTGTTGTTATTGATGTCTTTCTGTTGGTTTGTTGTTGTTATTGATGTCTTTCTGTTGGTTTGTTGTTGTTGTTGATGTCTTCCTGTTGGTTTGTTGTTGTTATTGATGTCTTCCTGTTGGTTTGTTGTTGTTGACATTGAGAGACGTGGGGTAACAAAAGGGTGCATAGGGGTAGTGCACTACTTTAGACCTGGGCCCATAGGGGTAGTGCACTACTATAGACCAGGGCCCATAGGGTAGTGCACTACTTTAGACCTGGGCCCATAGGGGTAGTGCACTACTATAGACCAGGGCCCATAGGGGTAGTGCACTACTTTAGACCAGGACCCATAGGGGTAGTGCACTACTTTAGACCAGGACCCATAGGGGTAGTGCACTACTTTAGACCAGGACCCATAGGGGTAGTGCACTACTTTAGACCAGGACCCATAGGGGTAGTGCACTACTTTTTTCTCTTTTTTCTGTCTTCCCTGTCTGTCTGTGGCGATGGAACAGACAATGTATTTGGCCTGAGGACCAGGCTGTCTCTCCTCTTCCCTCCTCCCCCCCTTCCCATCTCTCCTCCCTCCCTTCCCCTCTCCTCTCCTCTCCCCGGCTCCTCCTTCCCCTGTCCTCTCCCCCCTCCCCTGTCCTCTCTTCTCCTCCTCCTTCTCCTCTTCTCCTCCTCCCCCTTCACCTCTCCTTTCCCCTCCTCTCTCCTCTCCCTTCCTCCTACCCTCCTCCTTTCCCTCTCCTCTCCCTTCCTCCTCCCCCTTCCCCTCTCCTCTCCTCTCCCCTCCTCCCTACTCCTTTCCCTCTCCTTTCCCCTACCCCTCCCCTCTCCTCTCTCCTCCTCCCCCCCTCCTCCCTACCCCCCTCCCCCCCCCTCCCCCCCCCCTTCCTCCTCCCCCTTCCCCTCTCCTCTCCTCTCCCCTCCTCCCTCCTCCCCCCTTCTCCCTCCCTTCTCCCTCCCCCCTCCTCCCTCCCTTCCTCTCTCCTCCCCCCTCCTCCTCCCTCCCTTCCTCTCTTCTCCATCCATGCTGTGACCGTTTGCCCACCCTAACTCAGGATCCAGAAATCCCCCTGCCTGCAGTGCTGACTACCTGAACAGTAATACTCCGTCTTGGCACCGTTTACACGGATTGGTGGAGCTCTAAGAATGAAACCACTGTATTCCTCTCAGTCTCAGCCCACCATCACGGGGAACACTAAACGCCACAACTCTCAGCTTCCTGATAAAGACACCTTTATGTTCCCTACAGCTTTACTTTACCATGTGGAGGGAGGTTTTGTCATGATCATGAGCTCATAAAGTTCGGCCTTTATTTTATATAGGATTTTCTCGTCAAACTGTTTTTTTTTGGTCTTGTGAGACAGTTTATTCAGAGAGGTGGTTTAGTGGACCAGGACCACACAGTAAGAACAGAACCTGATGGAAACGCCTCAGCTGACTGTCTTCTGTCACAACAGGCCTGTGAGGATCAGCTGACTGTCTTCTGTCATGACAGGCCTGTGAGGATCAGCTGACATATTAATCATGTCCTATGTTATGGTCTATATTTTAATTGGACCTTTATTTAACTAGGCAAGTCAGTTAAAGAACAAATTCTTATTTTCAATGACGGCCTGGGAACAGTAGGTTAACTGGGAATGTCCACACTGTATTTCTGATCAATTTGATGTTATTTTAATGGTAAAAAATAACTTTTCATTTAAAAACAAGGACATTTCTAAGTGACCCAAAACGTTTGAACGGTAGTGTGTACAGTCTACTGTCTGAGACATTACGTAGCAAATCTATCTGAAATAATTGGAGGCTACTGAGCAGTGACACCACGCTGGCCTTGATCGTCGTCCTCAATCACCTTCTCCTGTCCCCGTTTCCATGGTGGCCATCTCCCCGGCGGCGCCACCACGATGTGAATCCTCTCTTCCTCTCGGAAACGCTGCCAAGACCATCTCTCTCTCTCTCTCCTCTCTCTCTCTCTCTCTCTCTCTCCCTCTATCTCCCTCTCTATCTCCCCGCTTCTCTCCCCCCCCCTCTCCTCTCTCTCCCCCCTCTCTATCTCCCCCTCTTCTCTCCCCCCCTCTCTCTCTCTCTCTCCCCCTCTCTATCTCCCCCTCTTCTCCCCCCCCCCTCTCCTCTCTCCTCCTCTCCTCCCTCTCTATCTCCCCCTCTTCTCTCCCACCCTCTCTCTCTCTCTCCTCTCTCTCCCCTTCTCTATCTCCCCCTCTTCTCTCTCTCCCCTCTCTCTCTCTCTCTCTATCTCC
>NW_022261985.1:16648041-16718041 GCF_002021735.2 Oncorhynchus kisutch | reverse complement strand
GTTACCCCTCTCTAATAATGACATCTTTCCAACTCCACTGTCTTTGATCTAAAAAAGGCCTTGTATATTATACATGTATGTAGCTGTATATAATACCCTGGTTCTGCTCTGTAGCTGTATATAATACCCTGGTTCTGCTCTGTAGCTGTATATAATACCCTGGTTCTGCTCTGTAGCTGTATATAATACCCTGGTTCTGCTCTGTAGCTGTATATAATACCCTGGTTCTGCTTGTAGCTGTATATAATACCCTGGTTCTGCTCTGTAGCTGTATATAATACCCTGGTTCTGCTCTGTAGCTGTATATAATACCCTGGTTCTGCTCTGTAGCTGTATATAATACCCCTGGTTCTGCTCTGTACTGTATATAATACCCTGGTTCTGCTCTTTAGCTGTAATATAATACCCTGGTTCTGCTCTGTAGCTGTATATAATACCCTGGTTCTGCTCTGTAGCTGTATATAATACCCTGGTTCTGCTCTGTAGCTGTATATTATACCCAGGTTCTGCTCTGTAGCTGTATATAATACCCTGGTTCTGCTCTGTAGCTGTATATTATACCCTGGTTCTGCTCTGTAGCTGTATATAATACCCTGGTTCTGCTCTTTAGCTGTATATAATACCCTGGTTCTGCTCTGTAGCTGTATATAATACCCTGGTTCTGCTCTGTAGCTGTATATAATACCCTGGTTCTGCTCTGTAGCTGTATATTATACCCAGGTTCTGCTCTGTAGCTGTATATAATACCCTGGTTCTGCTCTGTAGCTGTATATAATACCCTGGTTCTGCTCTGTAGCTGTATATAATACCCTGGTTCTGCTCTGTAGCTGTATATAATACCCTGGTTCTGCTCTGTAGCTGTATATAATACCCTGGTTCTGCTCTTTAGCTGTATATAATACCCTGGTTCTGCTCTGTACTGTATATAATACCCTGGTTCTGCTCTGTAGCTGTATATAATACCCTGGTTCTGCTCTGTAGCTGTATATTATACCCAGGTTCTGCTCTGTAGCTGTATATAATACCCTGGTTTGCTCTGTAGCTGTATATAATACCCTGGTTCTGCTCTGTAGCTGTATATAATACCCTGGTTCTGCTCTGTAGCTGTATATAATACCCTGGTTCTGCTCTGTAGCTGTATATAATACCCTGGTTCTGCTCTGTAGCTGTATATAATACCCTGGTTCTGCTCCTGTAGCTGTATATAATACCCTGGTTCTGCTCTGTAGCTGTATATAATACCCTGGTTCTGCTCTGTAGCTGTATATAATACCATGGTTCTGCTCTGTAGGATATAATACCCTGGTCTGCTCTGTAGCTGTATATAATACCCTGGTTCTGCTCTGTAGCTGTATATAATACCCTGGTTCTGCTCTGTAGCTGTATATAATACCCTGGTTCTGCTCTGTAGCTGTATATAATACCCTGGTTCTGCTCTGTAGCTGTATATAATACCCTGGTTCTGCTCTGTAGCTGTATATAATACCCTGGTTCTGCTCTGTAGCTGTATATAATACCCTGGTTTCTGCTCTGTAGCTTGTATATAATACCCTGGTTCTGCTCTGTAGCTGTATATAATACCCTGGTTCTGCTCTGTCTGTATATAATACCCTGGTTCTGCTCTGTAGCTGTATTAATACCCTGGTTCTGCTCTGTAGCTGTATATAATACCCTGGTTCTGCTCTGTAGCTGTATATAATACCCTGGTTCTGCTCTGTAGCTGTATATAATACCCTGGTTCTGCTCTGTAGCTGTATATAATACTGTGTCTCTGTTCTGCTCTGTAGCTGTATATAATACCCTGGTTCTGCTCTTAGCTGTATATAATTACCATGGTTCTGTAGCTGTATATAATACCCTGGCTCTGCTCTGTAGCTGTATATAATACCCTGGTTCTGCTCTGTAGCTGTATATAATACCCTGTTCTGCTCTGTAGCTGTATATAATACCCTGGTTCTGCTCTGTAGCTGTATATAATACCCTGGCTCTGCTCTGTAGCTGTATATAATACCCTGTTCTGCTCTGTAGCTGTATATAATACCCTGGTTCTGCTTCTGTTAGCTGTATATAACACCATGGCTCTGCTCTGTAGCTGTATATAATACCCCTGTTCTGCTCTGTAGCTGTATATAATACCCTGGTTCTGCTCTGTAGCTGTATATAATACCATGGTTCTGCTCTGTAGCTGTATATAATACCCTGGTTCTGCTCTGTAGCTGTATATAATACCATGGCTCTGTAGCTGTATATAATACCATGGCTCTGTAGCTGTATATATACCATGGTTCTGCTCTGTAGCTGTATATAATACCCTGGTTCTGCTCTTGTAGCTGATTAATACCCTGGTTCTGTCGTAGCTGTATATAATACCCTGGTTCTGCTCTGTAGCTGTATATAATACCCTGGTTCTGCTCTGTAGCTGTATATATACCCTGGTTCTGCTCTGTAGCTGTATATATACCCTGGTTCTGCTCTGTAGCTGTATATAATACCCTGGTTCTGCTCTGTAGCTGTATATTATACCCTGGCTCTGCTCTGTAGCTGTATATTAATACCCTGGTTCTGCTCTGTAGCTGTATATAATACCCTGGTTCTGCTCTGTAGCTGTATATAATACCCTGGTTCTGCTCTGTAGCTGTATATAATACCCTGGTTCTGCTCTGTAGCTGTATATAATACCCTGGTTCTGCTCTGTAGCTGTAATATAATACCAAGGTTCTGCTCTGTAGCTGTATATAATACCCTGGTTCTGCTCTGTAGCTGTATATAATACCCTGGTTCTGCTCTGTAGCTGTATATAATACCCTGGTTCTGCTCTGTAGCTGTATATAATACCATGGTTCTGCTCTGTAGCTGTATATAATACCCTGGTTCTGCTCTGTAGCTGTATATAATACCATGGTTCTGCTCTGTAGCTGTATATAATACCCTGGTTCTGCTCTGTAGCTGTATATAATACCCTGGTTCTGCTCTGTAGCTGTATATAATACCCTGGTTCTGCTCTGTAGCTGTATATAATACCCTGGTTCTGCTCTGTAGCTGTATATAATACCCTAGTTTTGCTTGTAAGGTCTGATATACCCGTGGTATTAGGTCTGATATACCCATGGTATTAGGTCTGATATACCCGCGGTATTAGGTCTGATATACCCGTGGTATAAGGTCTGATATACCCGTGGTATTAGGTCTGATATACCCATGGTATTAGGTCTGATATACCCATGGTATTAGGTCTGATATACCCATGGTATAAGGTCTGATATACCCGTGGTATAAGGTCTGATATACCTGTGGTATTAGGTCTGATATACCCGTGGTATAAGGTCTGATATACCCGTGGTATTAGGTCTGATATACCCGTAGTATAAGGTCTGATATACCCGTGGTATTAGGTCTGATATACCCGTGTATAAGGTCTGATATACCCGTGGTATAAGGTCTGATATACCTGTGGTATAAGGTCTGATATACCCGTGGTATAAGGTCTGATATACCTGTGGTATTAGGTCTGATATACCCTGGTATTAGTCTGATATACCCGTGGTATAAGGTCTGATATACCTGTGGTATAAGGTCTGATATACCTGTGGTATAAGGTCTGATATACCTGTGGTATAAGGTCTGATATACCTGTGGTATAAGGTCTGATATACCCGTGGTATAAGGTCTAATATACCTGTGGTATTAGGTCTGATATACCCGTGGTATTAGGTCTGATATACCCGTGGTATAAGGTCTGATATACGACGGCTTCAGGGATCAAACCACCGGTTATAATATGTTTCACTGTTGAAACCCAACAACAGTGTTGGAAGATGGAGAACTTTCTGTTTTCCTGCTGTGGGAAAATCATTCCACTTCCTCACCTCATCATATTGACGTTGGAACAGACCTTTAGTATTTAGTCTTTGATGTTCAGTCTCATTCCATGTCAGTCTGGCCCGGCAGGTCCAATCCAGCTAGAGGCAGCCCAGGTCCAGTCCAGCTAGAGGCAGCCCCAGGTCCAGTCCAGCTAGAGGCAGCCAAGGTCCAGTCCAGCTAGAGGCAGCCCAGGTCCAGTCCAGCTAGAGGCAGACCAGGTCCAGTCCAGCTAGAGGCAGCCCAGGTCCAGTCCAGCTAGAGGCAGCCCAGGTCCAATCCAGCTAGAGGCAGCCCAGGTCCAGCTAGAGGCAGACCAGGTCCAATCCAACTAGAGGCAGACCAGGTCCAGTCCAGCTAGAGGCAGCCCAGGTCCAGTCCAGCTAGAGGCAGCCAGGTCCTGTCCAGCTAGAGGCAGCCCAGGTCCAGTCCAGCTAGAGGCAGCCCAGGTCCAGTCCAGCTAGAGGCAGTCCAGGTCCAGTCCAGCTAGAGGCAGCCCAGGTCCTGTCCAGCTAGAGGCATCCCAGGTCCAGTCCAGCTAGAGGCAGCCCAGGTCCAGTCCCAGCTAGAGGCAGCCCAGGTCCAGTCCAGCTAGAGGCAGCCCAGGTCCAGTCCAGCTAGAGGCAGCCCAGGTCCAGTCCAGCTAGAGGCAGCCCAGGTCCAGTCCAACTAGAGGCAGCCCAGTCCAGCTAGAGGCAGCCCAGGTCAAGTCCATCGTTGACTGGTGTTGGGAACCTCTTCAGCTCTGCAACAGTCCTGATCGTTGACTGGTGTTGGGAACCTCCTCAGCTCTGCAACAGTCCTGATCGTTGACTGGTGTTGGGAACCTCCTCAGCTCTGCAACAGTGCTGATATTTGACTGGTGTTGGGAACCTCCTCAGCTCTGCAACAGTGCTGATATTTGACTGGTGTTGGGAACCTCCTCAGCTCTGCAACAGTGCTGATCGTTGACTGCATTGGCCACTTCTCTTTCTGCAGACCAAGAAAGGCTTTTTGGGGGAGTAGCTAGTAGGAAACATTGGGAAAATACTACACTTTTTTGGGATGGAAACAAAGTTTCTTTTAAAGTGATTTAAAGAGCCACTTTTGCAATAAAAGTGATTTCCAAGGATTTTTTCAGAGGTTCTTTGGACCAGCAGTGTTAACCCTAACCCTTTAGACATGGCTAAAGGTCAATCAGATTTGTGATCATAATCCCTAGCTGTGTGTTGCCGCTGTCCATGTTGTCTGTTGTCTGTAGCTTGTGAGGTGTGGAAACACTTTGTTGCTTTTATGGATTTTGTCTTGTTGCTTATTGTGCTATGTTGCTCTGTCTGTATGCTACGTCTTTCTTGTCCTATGTTGCTCTGCAAGGGCTCACTGCTCATTGATTGTATGCATTGTAATTGGACCAGAGGCTCTATGGACCAGCAGTGTTAACCCTAACCCTTTACCAGAGGCTCTATGGACCAGCAGTGTTAACCCTAACCCTTTACCAGAGGCTCTACGGACCAGCAGTGTTAACCCTAACCCTTTACCAGAGACTCTATGCACCAGCAATGTTAACCCTAACCCTGACCCTTTACCAGAGGCTCTATGGACCAGCAGTGTTAACCCTAACCCTTTACCAGAGGCTCTATGGACCAGCAGTGTTAACCCTAACCCTTTACCAGAGGCTCTATGGACCAGCAGTGTTAACCCTAACCCTTTACCAGAGGCTCTATGGACCAGCAGTGTTAACCCTAACCCTTTACCAGAGGCTCTATGGACAGCAGTGTTAACCCTAACCCTTACCAGAGACTCTATGGACCAGCAGTGTTAACCCTAACCCTGACCCTTTACCAGAGGCTTATGGACCAGCAGTGTTAACCTTATACAGGCCGCAGGCAGCTTGGTATATACAGGCAGCTTGGTATATACAGGCAGCTTGGTATATACAGGCAGCTTGGTATATACAGGCAGCTTGGTATATACAGGCAGCTTGGTATATACAGGCAGCTTGGTATATACAGGCAGCTTGGTATATACAGGCAGCTTGGTATATACAGGCAGCTTGGTATACACAGGCAGCTTGGTATACACAGGCAGCTTGGTATATACAGGCCACAGGCAGCTTGGTATATACAGGCAGCTTGGTATATACAGGCCACAGGCAGCTTGTTGGTATATACAGGCAGCTTGGTATATACAGGCAGCTTGGTATATACAGGCAGCTTGGTATATACAGGCAGCTTGGTATATACAGGCAGCTTGGTATATACAGGCAGCTTGGTATATACAGGCAGCTTGGTATACACAGGCAGCTTGGTATATACAGGCCACAGGCAGCTTGGTATATACAGGCAGCTTGGTATATAGGCAGCTTGGTATATACAGGCAGCTTGGTATATACAGGCCACAGGCAGCTTGGTATATCCAGGCAGCTTGGTATATACAGGCCACAGGCAGCTTGGTATATACAGGCAGCTTGGTATATACAGGCCACAGGCAGCTTGGTATATACAGGCAGCTTGGTATATACAGGCAGCTTGGGTATATACAGGCAGCTTGGTATATACAGGCAGCTTGGTATATACAGGCAGCTTGGTATATACAGGCAGCTTGGTATATACAGGCAGCTTGGTATATACAGGCAGCTTGGTATATACAGGCAGCTTGGTATATACAGGCAGCTTGGTATATACAGGCAGCTTGGTATATACAGGCAGCTTAGTATATACAGGCAGCTTGGTATATACAGGCAGCTTGGTATATACAGGCCACAGGCAGCTTGGTATATACAGGCAGCTTGGTATATACAGGCAGCTTGGTATATACAGGCCACAGGCAGCTTGGTATATACAGGCAGCTTGGTATATACAGGCAGCTTGGTATATACAGGCAGCTTGGTATATACAGGCAGCTTGGTATATACAGGCAGCTTGGTATATACAGGCAGCTTGGTATACACAGGCAGCTTGGTATATACAGGCCACAGGCAGCTTGGTATATACAGGCAGCTTGGTATATAGGCAGCTTGGTATAATACAGGCAGCTTGGTATATACAGGCCACAGGCAGCTTGGTATATACAGGCAGCTTGGTATATACAGGCCACAGGCAGCTTGGTATATACAGGCAGCTTGGTATATACAGGCCACAGGCAGCTTGGTATATACAGGCAGCTTGGTATATACAGGCAGCTTGGTATATACAGGCAGCTTGGTATATACAGGGCTGGTATATACAGGCAGCTTGTATATACAGGCAGCTTGGTATATACAGGCAGCTTGGTATATACAGGCAGCTCTGTATATACAGGCAGCTTGGTATATACAGGCAGCTTTGTATATACAGGCAGCTTGGTATACACAGGCAGCTTGGTATATACAGGCAGCTTGGTATATACAGGCAGCTTGGTATATACAGGCAGCTTGGTATACACAGGCAGCTTGGTATATACAGGCAGCTTGGTATATACAGGCAGCTTGTATTTACAGGCCACAGCAGCTTGGTATATACAGGGCAGCTTGGTATATACAGGCCCACAGGCAGCTTGGTATATACAGGCAGCTTGGTATATACAGGCCACAGGCAGCTTGGTATATACAGGCCACAGGCACTTGGTATATACAGGCAAGCTTGGTATATACAGGCATCTTGGTATATACAGGCAGCTTGGTATATACAGGCCACAGCAGCTTGGTATATACAGTGCAGCTTGGTATATACAGGCAGCTTGGTATATACAGGCAGCTTGGTATATACAGGCAGCTTGGTATATACAGGCAGCTTGGTATATACAGGCAGCTTGGTATATACAGGCAGCTTGGTATATACAGGCAGCTTTGTATATACAGGCCACAGGCAGCTTGGTATATACAGGCAGCTTGGTATATACAGGCAGCTTGGTATATACAGACAGCTTGGTATATACAGGCAGCTTGGTATATACAGGCAGCTTGGTATTTACAGGCCACAGGCAGCTTGGTATATACAGGCAGCTTGGTATATACAGGCAGCTTGGTATATACAGGCAGCTTAGTATATACAGGCAGCTTGGTATATACAGGCAGCTTGGTATATACAGGCCACAGGCAGCTTGGTATATACAGGCAGCTTGGTATATACAGGCAGCTTGGTATATACAGGCCACAGGCAGCTTGGTATATACAGGCAGCTTGGTATATACAGGCAGCTTGGTATATACAGGCAGCTTGGTATATACAGGCAGCTTGTATAGACGGCAGCTGGTATATACAGGCAGCTTGGTAGATACAGGTCAGTTGGTATATACAGGCAAGCTTGGTATACTACAGGCAGCCACTTGGTATATACAGGCACTTGGTATACACAGGCAGCTTGGTATATACAGGCACTTGGTATATACGCATCTTGGTATTACGGCAGCTTGGTATCACAGGCAGCTTGTAATACAGGCACTTGGCTATATACGGCACTTGTATTTACAGGCCACAGGCACTTTGGGCTATATACCAGGCAGCTTGGATATACAGGACACAGCAGCTGAGTATATACAGCACTTGGTATTACAGGCCCACAGGCAGCTTGGTATATACAGGCCAGGCAGCTTGGTATATACAGCAGCTGGAGATACAGGCATCTTGTATATACGGCAGCTTTTTATTCCAGCCGTATACAGGCAAGCCTTGGTATATACAGGCAGCTTGGTATATACAGGCAGCTTGGTATATACAGGCAGCTTGGTATATACAGGCAGCTTGGTATATACAGGCAGCTTGGTATATACAGGCAGCTTTGTATATACAGGCCACAGGCAGCTTGGTATATACAGGCAGCTTGGTATATACAGGCAGCTTGGTATATACAGGCAGCTTGGTATATACAGGCAGCTTGGTATATACAGGCAGCTTGGTATTTACAGGCCACAGGCAGCTTGGTATATACAGGCAGCTTGGTATATACAGGCCACAGGCAGCTTGGTATATACAGGCAGCTTGGTATATACAGGCCACAGGCAGCTTGGTATATACAGGCAGCTTGGTATATACAGGCAGCTTGGTATATACAGGCAGCTTGGTATATACAGGCAGCTTGGTATATACAGGCAGCTTGGTATATACAGGCAGCTTGGTATATACAGGCAGCTTGGTATATACAGGCAGCTTGGTATATACAGGCAGCTTGGTATATACAGGCAGCTTGGTATATACAGGCCAGGCCTTGGTATATACAGGCAGCTTGGTATATACAGGCAGCTTGGTATATACAGGCAGCTTGGTATATACAGGCCACAGGCAGCTTGGTATATACAGGCAGTTTGGTATTTACAGGCCACAGGCAGCTTCTGTGGACCAGAGCAAAGCTCCATGTTTGTCAAGCAACTTGGTATATACTCAGATTGTATATGCTTGAAGTTAGTAAGGGAGATATAAGTCTCCAGCTGATCCAGGGATTTTTGCAATTTGTTCCAGTCATTGGCAGCAGAGAACTGGAAGGAAAGGTTGTCAAAGGAGGTGTTGGCTTTGGGTGTGACCCACTACTGGTGGGTGTTGTTATCGTGACCAGTGAGCTGAGATAAGGCAGAGCTTTACCTAGCAAAGACTTATAGATGACCTGGAGCCAGTGGGTCTGGTGACGAATAGGTAGCGAGGGCCAGCCAACGAGAGCATACAGGTTGCGGTGGTGGGTGGTATAAGGTGCTTTAGTAACAAAACGGATGGCACTGTGATAAACTGCATCCAGTTTGCTGAGTAGAGTGTTGGAGGCTATTTCGTAAATGTAGTAGTAGTCGGTAGTAGTCAGTTTCTTGCGAATTAGAAAACCGATTCTAGATTTAACCGGACACCTAGGTATTTGTAGTAGTCCACATATTGTAAGTCAGAACCGTCCAGAGTACTGATGCTGGACGGGCAGGCAGTTGTGGGCAGCGATCAGTTGAAGAGCATGCATTTGTTTTTTTCTAGCGTTTTCGAGCAGTTGGAGGCCACGGAATGAGTGTTATATGGCATTGAAGATCGTCTGGAGGTTTGTAACACAGTGTCCGAAAAAGGGCCAGGTGTATACAGAATGGTGTCATCTGCGTAGAGGTGGATCAGCGTATCACCAGCAGCAAGAGCGACATCATTGATACATACAGACAAAAAGAGTCGCCCCGAGAATTGAACCCTGTGGCACCCCCATGGAGACTGCCAGAGGTCCGGACAACAGGCCCTCCGATTTGACACACTGAACTCTATCTGAGAAGTAGTTGGTGAACCAGGCGAGGCAGTCATTTGAGAAACCAAGGCTATTGAGTCTGCCGATAAGAATGCGGTGATTGACAGAGTCGAAAGCCTTGGCCTGGTTGATGAAGACGGCTGCACAGTATTGTCTTTTATCGATGGCGGTTATGATATCGTTTAGGACCTTGAGCGTGGCTGAGGTGCACCCATGACCAGCTCGGGAACCAGATTGCATAGCGGAGAAGGTATGGTGGGATTCAAAATGGTCATTCGAGGGTTTTTCTTTATTTTTACTATTTTCTACATTGTAGAATAGTAGTGAAGACGTCACAACTATGAAATAACACATATGGAGTCATGTAGTAACCAAAAATGTGTTAAACAAATCTAAATATGTTTTATTTTTGAGCTTCTTCAATGTAGCCACCCTTTGCCTTGATGACAGCTTTGCACACTCTTGGCATTCTCTCAACCAGCTTCATGGGGTAGTCACCTGGAATTTAAATTAACAGGTGTGCCTTGTTAAAAGTTCATTTGTGGAATATCTTCCCTTCTTAATGCATTTGAGCCAATCAGTTGTGTTGTGTTGTTACAAGGTAGAGGTGGTATACAGAAGATAGCCCTAGACCAAGTCCACATTATGGCAAAAACAGCTCAAATGAGCAAAGAGAAATGACAGTCCATCATTACTTTAAGACATGAAGGTCAGTCAATACGGAAAATGTCAAGAACTTTGAAAGTTTCTTCAAGTGCAATCACAAAAACCATCAAGTGCTGTGAGGAAACTGGCTCTCATGAGGACCGCCACAGGAAAGGAAGACCCAGAGTTACCTCTGCTGCAGAGGATAAGTTTATTAGAGTTAACTGGCTCTCATGAGGACCGCCACAGGAAAGGAAGACCCAGAGTTACCTCTGCTGCAGAGGATAAGTTTATTAGAGTTAACTGGCTCTCATGAGGACCGCCACAGGAAAGGAAGACCCAGAGTTACCTCAGCTACAGAGGATAAGTTTATTAGAGTTAACTGGCTCTCATGAGGACCGCCACAGGAAAGGAAGACCCAGAGTTACCTCAGCTACAGAGGATCAGTTTATTAGAGTTAACTGGCTCTCATGAGGACCACCACAGGAAAGGAAGACCCAGAGTTACTTCAGCTACAGAGGATCAGTTTATTAGAGTTAACTGGCTCTCATGAGGACCACCACAGGAAAGGAAGACCCAGAGTTACTTCAGCTACAGAGGATCAGTTTATTAGAGTTAACTGTCTCTCATGAGGACAGCCACAGGAAAGGAAGACCCAGAGTTACTTCAGCTACAGAGGATCAGTTTATTAGAGTTAACTGTCTCTCATGAGGACCACCACAGGAAAGGAAGACCCAGAGTTACTTCAGCTACAGAGGATCAGTTTATTAGAGATAACTGGCTCTCATGAGGACCACCACAGGAAAGGAAGACCCAGAGTTACCTCTGCTGCAGAGGATCAGTTTATTAGAGATACTTGGCTCTCATGAGGACCACCACAGGAAAGGAAGACCCAGAGTTACCTCTGCTACAGAGGATCAGTTTATTAGAGATAACTGGCTCTCATGAGGACCACCACAGGAAAGGAAGACCCAGAGTTACCTCTGCTACAGAGGATCAGTTTATTAGAGTTAACTGGCTCTCATGAGGACCACCACAGGAAAGGAAGACCCAGAGTTACCTCTGCTGCAGAGGATCAGTTTATTAGAGATACCTGGCTCTCATGAGGACAGCCACAGGAAAGGAAGACCCAGAGTTACCTCTGCTGCAGAGGATCAGTTTATTAGAGATACCTGGATCTCATGACGACAGCCACAGGAAAGGAAGACCCAGAGTTACCTCTGCTACAGAGGATCAGTTTATTAGAGATACCTGGCTCTCATGAGGACCACCACAGGAAAGGAAGACCCAGAGTTACCTCTGCTACAGAGGATCAGTTTATTAGAGTTACCTGGCTCTCATGAGGACCACCACAGGAAAGGAAGACCCAGAGTTACCTCTGCTGCAGAGGATCAGTTTATTAGAGATACCTGGCTCTCATGAGGACCACCACAGGAAAGGAAGACCCAGAGTTACCTCTGCTACAGAGGATCAGTTTATTAGAGATAACTGGCTCTCATGAGGACCACCACAGGAAAGGAAGACCCAGAGTTACCTCTGCTACAGAGGATCAGTTTATTAGAGTTAACTGGCTCTCATGAGGACCACCACAGGAAAGGAAGACCCAGAGTTACCTCTGCTGCAGAGGATCAGTTTATTAGAGATACCTGGCTCTCATGAGGACAGCCACAGGAAAGGAAGACCCAGAGTTACCTCTGCTGCAGAGGATCAGTTTATTAGAGATACCTGGATCTCATGACGACAGCCACAGGAAAGGAAGACCCAGAGTTACCTCTGCTACAGAGGATCAGTTTATTAGAGATACCTGGCTCTCATGAGGACCACCACAGGAAAGGAAGACCCAGAGTTACCTCTGCTACAGAGGATCAGTTTATTAGAGTTACCTGGCTCTCATGAGGACCACCACAGGAAAGGAAGACCCAGAGTTACCTCAGCTACAGAGGATCAGTTTATTAGAGATACCTGGCTCTCATGAGGACCACCACAGGAAAGGAAGACCCAGAGTTACCTCTGCTACAGAGGATCAGTTTATTAGAGATACCTGGCTCTCATGAGGACCACCACAGGAAAGGAAGACCCAGAGTTACCTCTGCTGCAGAGGATCAGTTTATTAGAGATACCTGGCTCTCATGAGGACCACCACAGGAAAGGAAGACCCAGAGTTACCTCTGCTGCAGAGGATCAGTTTATTAGAGATACCTGGCTCTCATGAGGACCACCACAGGAAAGGAAGACCCAGAGTTACCTCTGCTACAGAGGATCAGTTTATTAGAGATACCTGGCTCTCATGAGGACCACCACAGGAAAGGAAGACCCAGAGTTACCTCAGCTACAGAGGATCAGTTTATTAGAGATACCTGGCTCTCATGAGGACCACCACAGGAAAGGAAGACCCAGAGTTACCTCTGCTGCAGAGGATCAGTTTATTAGAGATACCTGGATCTCATGAGGACCACCACAGGAAAGGAAGACCCAGAGTTACCTCTGCTGCAGAGGATCAGTTTATTAGAGTTAACTGGCTCTCATGAGGACCACCACAGGAAAGGAAGACCCAGAGTTACCTCTGCTACAGAGGATCAGTTTATTAGAGTTAACTGGCTCTCATGAGGACCACCACAGGAAAGGAAGACCCAGAGTTACCTCTGCTGCAGAGGATCAGTTTATTAGAGATACCTGGCTCTCATGAGGACCACCACAGGAAAGGAAGACCCAGAGTTACCTCTGCTGCAGAGGATCAGTTTATTAGAGATACCTGGCTCTCATGAGGACCACCACAGGAAAGGAAGACCCAGAGTTACCTCTGCTACAGAGGATCAGTTTATTAGAGATACCTGGCTCTCATGAGGACCACCACAGGAAAGGAAGACCCAGAGTTACCTCAGCTACAGAGGATCAGTTTATTAGAGATACCTGGCTCTCATGAGGACCACCACAGGAAAGGAAGACCCAGAGTTACCTCTGCTGCAGAGGATCAGTTTATTAGAGATACCTGGCTCTCATGAGGACCACCACAGGAAAGGAAGACCCAGAGTTACTTCAGCTACAGAGGATCAGTTTATTAGAGATACCTGGCTCTCATGAGGACCACCACAGGAAAGGAAGACCCAGAGTTACTTCAGCTACAGAGGATCAGTTTATTAGAGATACCAGCCTCCCAAATAAATAAATACATGTTTTATTGTTTTATTGTCAGTGTTGTTTGTTGTTGTGTTTGTTGTTGTGTTTGTTGTTGTGTTTGTTGTTGTGTTTGTTGTTGTGTTTGTTGTTGTGTTTGTTGTTGTGTGTCACGCCCTGGTCTAAGTATTTTGTGTTTATCTTCATGTATTGGGTCAGGCCAGGGTGTGGCATAGGGTTTTTGTATTGGGGTGTGTTTTGTCTTGGGGTTTTGGTGTTAGTATTGGGATTGTAGCGTAGTGGGTTATCTAGCAAAGTCTATGGCTGTCTGGAGTGGTTCTCAATTAGAGGCAGGTGTTTATCGTTGTCTCTGATTGGGAACCATATTTAGGCAGCCATATTCTTTGAGTTTGTCGTGGGTGATTGTCCTATCTGTCCTTAGTGTCCTCTATGTTAGTTTTACACAAGTATAGACTGTTTCGGTTTTCGTTACGTTCTTTGTTTTGTAGAGTTTGTGTTATTTCGTGTTTCGTTCATTAAATATGGATCGCAATCTACACGCTGCAGTTTGGTCCGACTCTCCTTCACCACACCTAGAAAGCCGTAACATTGTGTTTGTTGTTGTGTTTGTTGTTGTGTTGGTGCGCGACGGGTCCTCATACCCATGTTTGTTCATGTCTGTATTTAGTGTTATGGAGCATTTGTTCATGTCTGTATTTAGTGTTATGGAGCATGTTCTGTGGACATTTATTAAAAGACTCCATTTACACTCCATTTGGACTCTCCTGCGCCTGACTTCCCTGCCACCTATACACACGGCGCTGACATTCACAGAGTTCAACTAACAGACACATCTCAACATCAACTGTTCAGAGGAGACTGTGTGAATCAGGCCTTCGTGGTTGTATTGCTGCAAAGAAACCACTACTGAAGGACACCAATAAGCAAGCTTGCTTGGTCCAAGAAACACAATGGACACAGCAGGTAGCCTCGTAGTCAGGGGTCAGAGCCTCGTAGTTAGAGTGTTGGACTAGTAACCAGCAGGTAGCCTCGTAGTCAGGGGTCAGAGCCTCGTAGTTAGAGTGTTGGACTAGTAACCAGCAGGTAGCCTCGTAGTCAGGGGTCAGAGCCTCGTAGTTAGAGTGTTGGACTAGTAACCAGCAGGTAGCCTCGTAGTTAGGGGTCAGGGGTCAGAGCCTCGTAGTTAGAGTGTTGGACTAGTAACCAGCAGGTAGCCTCGTAGTTAGAGTGTTGGACTAGTAACCAGCAGGTAGCCTCGTAGTTAGGGGTCAGGGGTCAGAGCCTCGTAGTTAGAGTGTTGGACTAGTAACCAGCAGGTAGCCTCGTAGTCAGGGGTCAGAGCCTCGTAGTTAGAGTGTTGGACTAGTAACCAGCAGGTAGCCTCGTAGTCAGGGGTCAGGGGTCAGAGCCTCGTAGTTAGAGTGTTGGACTAGTAACCAGCAGGTAGCCTCGTAGTCAGGGGTCAGAGCCTCGTAGTTAGAGTGTTGGACTAGTAACCAGCAGGTAGCCTCGTAGTTAGGGGTCAGGGGTCAGAGCCTCGTAGTTAGAGTGTTGGACTAGTAACCAGCAGGTAGCCTTGTAGTTAGGGGTCAGGGGTCAGAGCCTCGTAGTTAGAGGTCAGGGGTCAGAGCTTAGTGGTTAGAGTGTTGGACTAGTAACCAGCAGATAGCCTCGTAGTTAGGGGTCAGGGGTCAGAGCTTAGTGGTTAGAGCGATGAACTAGTAACCAGCAGGTAGCTTCGTAGTCAGGGGTCAGAGCTTAGTGGTTAGAGCGATGAACTAGTAACCAGCAGGTAGCCTCGTAGTTAGGGGTCAGGGGTCAGAGCTTAGTGGTTAGAGCGATGAACTAGTAACCAGCAGGTAGCCTCGTAGTTAGGGGTCAGGGGTCAGAGCTTAGTGGTTAGAGCGATGGACTAGTAACCAGCAGGTAGCCTCGTAGTTAGGGGTCAGGGGTCAGAGCTTAGTGGTTAGAGCGATGAACTAGTAACCAGCAGGTAGCCTCGTAGTTAGGGGTCAGGGGTCAGAGCTTAGTGGTTAGAGCGATGAACTAGTAACCAGCAGGTAGCCTCGTAGTTAGGGGTCAGGGGTCAGAGCTTAGTGGTTAGAGCGATGAACTAGTAACCAGCAGGTAGCCTCGTAGTTAGAGTGTTGGACTAGTAACCAGCAGGTGGCCTCGTAGTTAGAGTGTTGGACTAGTAACCAGCAGGTAGCCTCGTAGTTAGAGCGATGGACTAGTAACCAGCAGGTAGCCTCGTAGTTAGAGCGATGGACTAGTAACTGAAAGGTTGCAAGATCGAATCCCCGAGCTGACAAGGTACAAATCTGTCGTTCTGCCCCTGAACAAGGCAGTTAACCCACTGTTCCTAGGCCGTCATTGAAAATAAGAATTTGTTCTTAACTGACTTGCCTAGTTAATAAATCAAAAAACTGAAAAACTGTGTCTTTGTGAGATGCAGAGTAGGTGAACGGATGATCTCTGCATGTGTGGTTCCCACCGTGAAGCATGGAGGAAGAGGTGTAATGGTGTGAGGGTGCTTTGCTGGTGACACTTTCTGTGATTTATTTAGAATTCAAGGCACACTTAATCAGCATGGCTACCACAGCATTCTGTAGCGATACGCCACCCCATCTGGTCTGCAGTTATTGGAACTATCATTTGTTTTTCAACAGGACAATGACCCAACACACCTCCAGGCTGTGTAAGGGCTATTTGGAGTGATGGAGTGCTGCATCAGATAACCTGGCCTCCACAATCACCCGACCTCAACCCAATTGAGATGGTTTGTGATGAGTTGGACCGCAGAGTGAAGGAAAATCAGCCAACAAGTGCTAAGCATATGTGGGAACTCCTTCAAGACTGTTGGGAAAGCATTCCAGGTGAAGCTGGTTGAGAGAATGCCAAGAGTGTGCAAAGCTGTCATCAAGGAAAAGGGTGGCTACTTTGAAGAATCTCAAATATAAAACTAACTTTGATTTGTTTAACACCTTTTTTGGCTACTACATGATTCCATATGTGTTATTTCATAGTTGTGATGTCTTCACTATTATTCTACAATGTAGAAAATAGTCAAAATAAAGAAAAACCCTTGAATGAGTAGGTGTGTCCAGACTTATGACTGGTACTGTATGTAAATGAGTACAGAGCCATCAGCACCACTACTGGTTTTGGTTTCATGACACCATTTCACTGTGGAGCCGCCCGTCCAGTCCAACCATTTTAGTGTACTAGAACCCTCGGCCAACTATATTTAATGATCTGAACGTCCTGAGTTCCAAATTTCACAAGGAGTTCCGTAGGGAAGCACAAGTCTCTGAACCACTCTCAAATATTTAAAAAAGCTCTAGAACATTTCAATGGATTCCAAACAATGTTTTAATTCCCTCCCAATAAAATGGTATAATATACACTGTGCTCCTTTGTAAAGCATTGACTTCTGAACCTTTAACACATTTCCTGTGAGAAGTGTGTTTTAATACTTTGCTCACAAATAATGGAAAATGTTGCTAGCAAGCGAACGTTAATGGTACGATGCGCCTCATAAACGAGCGCCCTGAGTATTACAGCCTGATTAACGATCTAACCTCTACCCACCTTCTTGCCATCACTAACATGTTGGGCCTTCCTGCTACCTCCTACCTGTTGGGCCTTGCTGCCACCTCCTACCCGTTGGGCCTTCCTGCCACCTCCTACACGTTGGGCCTTCCTGCCACCTCCTACATGTTGGGCCTTCCTGCCACCTCCTACGCGTTGGGCCTTCCTGCCACCTCCTACACGTTGGGCCTTCCTGCCACCTCCTACACGTTAGGCCTTCCTGCCACCTCCTACACGTTGGGCCTTCCTGCTACCTCCTACACGTTGGGCCTTCCTGCCACCTCCTACACGTTGGGCCTTTGTTTGTGGTAAAGTTACGTTTTACACACCTTAGGGAATTGTAGTTGTAGTTTGATATCCATAGCGATTTCGCATGTTGTAGTTTGATATCCATAGTGATTTGACATGTTGTAGTTTGATATCCATAGTGATTTGACATGTAGTTTGATATCCATAGTGATTTGACATGTTGTAGTTTGATATCCATAGTGATTTGACATGTTGTAGTTTGATATCCATAGTGATTTGACATGTAGTTTGATATCCATAGTGATTTGACATGTTGTAGTTTGATATCCATAGTGATTTGACATGTTGTAGTTTGATATCCATAGTGATTTGACATGTTGTAGTTTGATATCCATAGTGATTTGACATGTTGTAGTTTGATATCCATAGTGATTTGACATGTAGTTTGATATCCATAGTGATTTGACATGTAGTTTGATATCCATAGTGATTTGACATGTTGTAGTTTGATATCCATAGTGATTTGACATGTAGTTTGATATCCATAGTGATTTGACATGTAGTTTGATATCCATAGTGATTTGACATGTTGTAGTTTGATATCCATAGTGATTTGACATGTAGTTTGATATCCATAGTGATTTGACATGTTGTAGTTTGATATCCATAGTGATTTGACATGTAGTTTGATATCCATAGTGATTTGACATGTTGTAGTTTGATATCCATAGTGATTTGACATGTAGTTTGATATCCATAGTGATTTGACATGTTGTAGTTTGATATCCATAGTGATTTGACATGTTGTAGTTTGATATCCATAGTGATTTGACATGTTGTAGTTTGATATCCATAGTGATTTGACATGTTGTAGTTTGATATCCATAGTGATTTGACATGTAGTTTGATATCCATAGTGATTTGACATGTAGTTTGATATCCATAGTGATTTGACATGTTGTAGTTTGATATCCATAGTGATTTGACATGTTGTAGTTTGATATCCATAGTGATTTGACATGTAGTTTGATATCCATAGTGATTTGACATGTAGTTTGATATCCATAGTGATTTGACATGTTGTAGTTTGATATCCATAGTGATTTGACATGTTGTAGTTTGATATCCATAGTGATTTGACATGTTGTAGTTTGATATCCATAGTGATTTGACATGTAGTTTGATATCCATAGTGATTTGACATGTTGTAGTTTGATATCCATAGTGATTTGACATGTAGTTTGATATCCATAGTGATTTGACATGTTGTAGTTTGATATCCATAGTGATTTGACATGTTGTAGTTTGATATCCATAGTGATTTGACATGTAGTTTGATATCCATAGTGATTTGACATGTTGTAGTTTGATATCCATAGTGATTTGACATGTAGTTTGATATCCATAGTGATTTGACATGTTGTAGTTTGATATCCATAGCGATTTGACATGTTGTGGTTTGATATCCATAGTGATTTGACATGTAGTGGTGCTGAGTTATAAAAATGGTGAACTGAAGCCAAATGTTTCTTTCCATGATCGCTCAGTGAGGTCCCTCTGTCTCTTACCCCCCACACACCCATGTACCCTAATCCCCCCCATCCTGACTCCATCGCCACATGGGCCCCCAGGCTGCGTCCCTCTCCCAGCATGCATCCTGGTAATGAGGACCAGTTAGAACACTAATGAGTGTGTAGCTCGTAGCTCTAGCCAGAACTGACTCAGCGTACAGTAAAGGGCTGTTGAAGAACAGCTTCTCAACCGGTTTTCGTTACTATATGGTACCCACAATCACATTTCGCTCTGCCCGAAGTACCCCCCCTGTTTGTACAACTGATCATCATGTCTACTGTATGTTCTCATGAGTCTTCCCAAGTACCCCTGGTGGATTGGCCAGGGAGACGCAGGGGAGAGGTTCTAGCACCCAAGGTTGAGAGCCAGTGGCATGGTAGTAAACGTGGTCCCCCAACCTGGACGGGATCCAACCCAACTCTTCATCCCCCAACCTGGACGGGATCCAACCCAACTCTTCATCCCCCAACCTGGACGGGATCCAACCCAACTCTTCATCCCCCAACCTGGACGGGATCCAACCCAACTCTTCATCCCCCAACCTGGACGGGATCCAACCCAACTCTTCATCCCACAACCTGGACGGGATCCAACCCAACTCTTCATCCCCCAACTTGGACGGGATCCAACCCAACTCTTCATCCCCCAACCCGTGGCTGGAACTACATATATGAGAACACTGAAGTCCAGACTTCTTGTCATTTTGTTTTGTTTTAAATGATTGGCTAATAATAAAAACGATATATGTTGAACAAAGCTCAGAATGTTTATTTGCCTTCTTAGCAACTTTTTAGCACCAGTCTCACAAACAGCTAACAGTCTCGCGGCACAGGCCAGGGGCCTGGCGTGGAACGGACTAGCCCAGCTCGCCTGGCGTGGAACGGACTAGCCCAGCTCGCCTGGCGTGAAACTAACAACCCCAGTTCGCCTGGCATGGTACGGACTAGCCCAGCTCGCCTGGCGTGGAACGGACTAGCCCAGCTCGCCTGGCGTGGAACGGACTAGCCCAGCTCGCCTGGCGTGAAACTAACAACCCCAGTTCGCCTGGCGTGGTACGGACTAGCCCAGCTCGCCTGGTGTGAAACTAACAACCCCAGTTCACCTGGCATGGTACGGACTAGCCCAGCTCGCCTGGCATGGAACGGACTAGCCCAGCTCGCCTGGCGTGAAACTGACAACCCCAGCTCGCCTGGCGTGAAACGGACTAGCCCAGCTCGCCTGGCGTGAAACTAACAACCCCAGCTCGCCTGGCGTGAAACGGACTAGCCCAGCTCGCCTGGCGTGGAACGGACTAGCCCAGCTCGCCTGGCGTGGAACGGACTAGCCCAGCTCGCCTGGCATGGAACGGACTAGCCCAGCTCGCCTGGTGTGAAACCAACAACCCCAGCTCGCCTGGCATGAAACGGACTAGCCCAGCTCGCCTGATGTGAAACCAACAACCCCAGCTCACCTGGCATGGAACGGACTAGCCCAGCTCGCCTGGTGTGAAACCAACAACCCCAGCTCGCCTGGCATGAAACGGACTAGCCCAGCTCGCCTGGTGTGAAACCAACAACCCCAGCTCGCCTGGCGTGAAACCAACAACCCCAGCTCGCCTGGCATGGAACTAACAACCCCAGCTCGCCTGGGGTGAAACTGACAAACCCAGCTCGCCTGGCGTGAAACGGACTACCCCAGCTCACCTGGTGTGAAACTAACAACCCCAGCTCGCCTGGCGTGAAACGGACTAGCCCAGCTCGCCTGGCGTGAAACTAACAACCCCAGCTCGCCTGGTGTGAAACTAACAACCCCAGCTCGCCTGGCGTGAAACTAACAACCCCAGCTCGCCTGGCGTGAAACTAACAACCCCAGCTCGCCTGGCGTGAAACAGACTACCCCAGCTCGCCTGGCATGAAATGAACTAGCCCAGCTTGCCTGGCGTGAAACGGACTACCCCAGCTCGCCTGGTGTGAAACTAACTACCCCAGCTCGCCTGGTGTGAAACTAACTACCCTAGCTCGCCTGACGTGGAACGAACTACCCCAGCTCGCAGTAGGCTCAAGTAGACAACTAGAGTCAGGGACGCTGATGAGTGTGTTTGCGAGATGCCGGACAAAGAAAAGGACCTATCTTCCCTATAGGTCTACATTAAAATACAACCACTGTATGTTTCAATATGAGCATCTCCACAGGACCTATTTTCCCTATAGGTCTACATTAAAATACAACCACTGTATGTTTCAATATGGCCATCTCCACAGGACCTATCTTCCCTATAGGTCTACATTAAAATACAACCACTGTATGTTTCAATATGAGCATCTCCACAGGACCTATCTTCCCTATAGGTCTACATTAAAATACAACCACTGTATGTTTCAATATGAGCATCTCCACAGGACCTATCTTCCCTATAGGTCTACATTAAAATACAACCACTGTATGTTTCAATATGAGCATCTCCACAGGACCTATCTTCCCTATAGGTCTACATTAAAATACAACTACTGTATGTTTCAATATGAGCATCTCCACAGGACCTATCTTCCCTATAGGTCTACATTAAAATACAACCACTGTATGTTACAATATGAGCATCTCCACAGGACCTATCTTCCCTATAGGTCTACATTAAAATACAACCACTGTATGTTACAATATGAGCATCTCCACAGGACCTATCTTCCCTATAGGTCTACATTAAAATACAACTACTGTATGTTTCAATATGAGCATCTCCACAGGACCTATCTTCCCTATAGGTCTACATTAAAATACAACCACTGTATGTTCCAATATAACATCACCGTTTCATTCTATAGAACTCACACCGTCCTGTTTGGTTTGGTCTTTCATTAGAATATGGTTCCGTTACATTCTATAGAACTCACACCATCCTGTTTGGTTTGGTCTTTCATTAGAATATGGTTCCGTTACATTCTATAGAACTCACACCGTCCTGTTTGGTTTGGTCTTTCATTAGAATATGGTTCCGTTACATTCTATAGAACTCACACCGTCCTGTTTGGTTTGGTCTTTCATTAGAATATGGTTCCGTTACATTCTATAGAACTCACACCGTCCTGTTTGGTCTTTCATTAGAATATGGTTCCGTTACATTCTATAGAACTCACACCGTCCTGTTTGGTTTGGTCTTTCATTAGAATATGGTTCCGTTACATTCTATAGAACTCACACCGTCCTGTTTGGTTTGGTCTTTCATTAGAATATGGTTCCGTTACATTCTATAGAACTCACACCGTCCTGTTTGGTTTGGTTTTTCATTAGAATATGGTTCCGTTACATTCTATAGAACTCACACCATCCTGTTTGGTCTTTCATTAGAATATGGTTCCGTTACATTCTATAGAACTCACACCATCCTGTTTGGTCTTTCATTAGAATATGGTTCCGTTACATTCTATAGAACTCACACCATCCTGTTTGGTTTGGTCTTTCATTAGAATATGGTTCCGTTACATTCTATAGAACTCACACCGTCCTGTTTGGTCTTTCATTAGAATATGGTTCCGTTACATTCTATAGAACTCACACCGTCCTGTTTGGTTTGGTCTTTCATTAGAATATGGTTCCGTAACATTCTATAGAACTCACACCCGTCCTGTTTGGTCTTTCATTAGAATATGGTTCCGTTACATTCTATAGAACTCACACCGTCCTGTTTGGTTTGGTCTTTCATTAGAATATGGTTCCGTTACATTCTATAGAACTCACACCGTCCTGTTTGGTCTTTCATTAGAATATGGTTCCGTTACATTCTATAGAACTCACACCGTCCTGTTTGGTCTTTCATTAGAATATGGTTCCGTTACATTCTATAGAACTCACACCGTCCTGTTTGGTCTTTCATTAGAATATGGTTCCGTTACATTCTATAGAACTCACACCGTCCTGTTTGGTTTGGTCTTTCATTAGAATATGGTTCCGTTACATTCTATAGAACTCACACCGTCCTGTTTGGTTTGGTCTTTCATTAGAATATGGTTCCGTTACATTCTATAGAACTCACACCGTCCTGTTTGGTTTGGTCTTTCATTAGAATATGGTTCCGTTACATTCTATAGAACTCACACCATCCTGTTTGGTCTTTCATTAGAATATGGTTCCGTTACATTCTATAGAACTCACACCATCCTGTTTGGTCTTTCATTAGAATATGGTTCCGTTACATTCTATAGAACTCACACCATCCTGTTTGGTCTTTCATTAGAATATGGTTCCGTTACATTCTATAGAACTCACACCGTCCTGTTTGGTTTGGTCTTTCATTAGAATATGGTTCCGTTACATTCTATAGAACTCACACCGTCCTGTTTGGTTTGGTTTTTCATTAGAATATGGTTCCGTTACATTCTATAGAACTCACACCATCCTGTTTGGTCTTTCATTAGAATATGGTTCCGTTACATTCTATAGAACTCACACCATCCTGTTTGGTCTTTCATTAGAATATGGTTCCGTTACATTCTATAGAACTCACACCATCCTGTTTGGTTTGGTCTTTCATTAGAATATGGTTCCGTTACATTCTATAGAACTCACACCGTCCTGTTTGGTCTTTCATTAGAATATGGTTCCGTTACATTCTATAGAACTCACACCATCCTGTTTGGTTTGGTCTTTCATTAGAATATGGTTCCGTTACATTCTATAGAACTCACACCATCCTGTTTGGTTTGGTCTTTCATTAGAATATGGTTCCATTACATTCTATAGAACTCACACCGTCCTGTTTGGTTTGGTCTTTCATTAGAATATGGTTCCGTTACATTCTATAGAACTCACACCGTCCTGTTTGGTCTTTCATTAGAATATGGTTCCATTACATTCTATAGAACTCACACCATCCTGTTTGGTTTGGTCTTTCATTAGAATATGGTTCCGTTACATTCTATAGAACTCACACCATCCTGTTTGGTCTTTCATTAGAATATGGTTCCGTTACATTCTATAGAACTCACACCGTCCTGTTTGGTCTTTCATTAGAATATGGTTCCATTACATTCTATAGAACTCACACCGTCCTGTTTGGTTTGGTCTTTCATTAGAATATGGTTCCGTTACATTCTATAGAACTCACACCGTCCTGTTTGGTTTGGTCTTTCATTAGAATATGGTTCCGTTACATTCTATAGAACTCACACCGTCCTGTTTGGTTTGGTCTTTCATTAGAATATGGTTCCGTAACATTCTATAGAACTCACACCGTCCTGTTTGGTTTGGTCTTTCATTAGAATATGGTTCCGTAACATTCTATAGAACTCACACCCGTCCTGTTTGGTCTTTCATTAGAATATGGTTCCGTTACATTCTATAGAACTCACACCGTCCTGTTTGGTTTGGTCTTTCATTAGAATATGGTTCCGTTACATTCTATAGAACTCACACCGTCCTGTTTGGTCTTTCATTAGAATATGGTTCCGTTACATTCTATAGAACTCACACCGTCCTGTTTGGTCTTTCATTAGAATATGGTTCCGTTACATTCTATAGAACTCACACCGTCCTGTTTGGTCTTTCATTAGAATATGGTTCCGTTACATTCTATAGAACTCACACCGTCCTGTTTGGTTTGGTCTTTCATTAGAATATGGTTCCGTTACATTCTATAGAACTCACACCGTCCTGTTTGGTTTGGTCTTTCATTAGAATATGGTTCCGTTACATTCTATAGAACTCACACCGTCCTGTTTGGTTTGGTCTTTCATTAGAATATGGTTCCGTTACATTCTATAGAACTCACACCATCCTGTTTGGTCTTTCATTAGAATATGGTTCCGTTACATTCTATAGAACTCACACCATCCTGTTTGGTCTTTCATTAGAATATGGTTCCGTTACATTCTATAGAACTCACACCATCCTGTTTGGTCTTTCATTAGAATATGGTTCCGTTACATTCTATAGAACTCACACCGTCCTGTTTGGTTTGGTCTTTCATTAGAATATGGTTCCGTTACATTCTATAGAACTCACACCGTCCTGTTTGGTTTGGTCTTTCATTAGAATATGGTTCCGTTACATTCTATAGAACTCACACCGTCCTGTTTGGTTTGGTCTTTCATTAGAATATGGTTCCGTTACATTCTATAGAACTCACACCGTCCTGTTTGGTTTGGTCTTTCATTAGAATATGGTTCCGTTACATTCTATAGAACTCACACCGTCCTGTTTGGTTTGGTCTTTCATTAGAATATGGTTCCGTTACATTCTATAGAACTCACACCGTCCTGTTTGGTCTTTCATTAGAATATGGTTCCGTTACATTCTATAGAACTCATACCGTCCTGTTTGGTTTGGTCTTTCATTAGAATATGGTTCCGTTACATTCTATAGAACTCACACCGTCCTGTTTGGTTTGGTCTTTCATTAGAATATGGTTCCGTAACATTCTATAGAACTCACACCGTCCTGTTTGGTCTTTCATTAGAATATGGTTCCGTTACATTCTATAGAACTCACACCGTCCTGTTTGGTCTTTCATTAGAATATGGTTCCGTTACATTCTATAGAACTCACACCGTCCTGTTTGGTCTTTCATTAGAATATGGTTCCGTTACATTCTATAGAACTCACACCGTCCTGTTTGGTCTTTCATTAGAATATGGTTCCGTTACATTCTATAGAACTCACACCGTCCTGTTTGGTTTGGTCTTTCATTAGAATATGGTTCCGTTACATTCTATAGAACTCACACCGTCCTGTTTGGTTTGGTCTTTCATTAGAATATGGTTCCATTACATTCTATAGAACTCACACCGTCCTGTTTGGTTTGGTCTTTCATTAGAATATGGTTCCGTTACATTCTATAGAACTCACACCGTCCTGTTTGGTTTGGTCTTTCATTAGAATATGGTTCCGTTACATTCTATAGAACTCACACCATCCTGTTTGGTCTTTCATTAGAATATGGTTCCGTTACATTCTATAGAACTCACACCATCCTGTTTGGTCTTTCATTAGAATATGGTTCCGTTACATTCTATAGAACTCACACCGTCCTGTTTGGTTTGGTCTTTCATTAGAATATGGTTCCGTTACATTCTATAGAACTCACACCGTCCTGTTTGGTTTGGTTTTTCATTAGAATATGGTTCCGTTACATTCTATAGAACTCACACCATCCTGTTTGGTCTTTCATTAGAATATGGTTCCGTTACATTCTATAGAACTCACACCATCCTGTTTGGTCTTTCATTAGAATATGGTTCCGTTACATTCTATAGAACTCACACCATCCTGTTTGGTTTGGTCTTTCATTAGAATATGGTTCCGTTACATTCTATAGAACTCACACCGTCCTGTTTGGTCTTTCATTAGAATATGGTTCCGTTACATTCTATAGAACTCACACCATCCTGTTTGGTTTGGTCTTTCATTAGAATATGGTTCCGTTACATTCTATAGAACTCACACCATCCTGTTTGGTTTGGTCTTTCATTAGAATATGGTTCCATTACATTCTATAGAACTCACACCGTCCTGTTTGGTTTGGTCTTTCATTAGAATATGGTTCCGTTACATTCTATAGAACTCACACCGTCCTGTTTGGTCTTTCATTAGAATATGGTTCCATTACATTCTATAGAACTCACACCATCCTGTTTGGTTTGGTCTTTCATTAGAATATGGTTCCGTTACATTCTATAGAACTCACACCATCCTGTTTGGTCTTTCATTAGAATATGGTTCCGTTACATTCTATAGAACTCACACCGTCCTGTTTGGTCTTTCATTAGAATATGGTTCCATTACATTCTATAGAACTCACACCGTCCTGTTTGGTTTGGTCTTTCATTAGAATATGGTTCCGTTACATTCTATAGAACTCACACCGTCCTGTTTGGTTTGGTCTTTCATTAGAATATGGTTCCGTTACATTCTATAGAACTCACACCGTCCTGTTTGGTTTGGTCTTTCATTAGAATATGGTTCCGTAACATTCTATAGAACTCACACCGTCCTGTTTGGTTTGGTCTTTCATTAGAATATGGTTCCGTAACATTCTATAGAACTCACACCCGTCCTGTTTGGTCTTTCATTAGAATATGGTTCCGTTACATTCTATAGAACTCACACCGTCCTGTTTGGTTTGGTCTTTCATTAGAATATGGTTCCGTTACATTCTATAGAACTCACACCGTCCTGTTTGGTCTTTCATTAGAATATGGTTCCGTTACATTCTATAGAACTCACACCGTCCTGTTTGGTCTTTCATTAGAATATGGTTCCGTTACATTCTATAGAACTCACACCGTCCTGTTTGGTCTTTCATTAGAATATGGTTCCGTTACATTCTATAGAACTCACACCGTCCTGTTTGGTTTGGTCTTTCATTAGAATATGGTTCCGTTACATTCTATAGAACTCACACCGTCCTGTTTGGTTTGGTCTTTCATTAGAATATGGTTCCGTTACATTCTATAGAACTCACACCGTCCTGTTTGGTTTGGTCTTTCATTAGAATATGGTTCCGTTACATTCTATAGAACTCACACCATCCTGTTTGGTCTTTCATTAGAATATGGTTCCGTTACATTCTATAGAACTCACACCATCCTGTTTGGTCTTTCATTAGAATATGGTTCCGTTACATTCTATAGAACTCACACCATCCTGTTTGGTCTTTCATTAGAATATGGTTCCGTTACATTCTATAGAACTCACACCGTCCTGTTTGGTTTGGTCTTTCATTAGAATATGGTTCCGTTACATTCTATAGAACTCACACCGTCCTGTTTGGTTTGGTCTTTCATTAGAATATGGTTCCGTTACATTCTATAGAACTCACACCGTCCTGTTTGGTTTGGTCTTTCATTAGAATATGGTTCCGTTACATTCTATAGAACTCACACCGTCCTGTTTGGTTTGGTCTTTCATTAGAATATGGTTCCGTTACATTCTATAGAACTCACACCGTCCTGTTTGGTTTGGTCTTTCATTAGAATATGGTTCCGTTACATTCTATAGAACTCACACCGTCCTGTTTGGTCTTTCATTAGAATATGGTTCCGTTACATTCTATAGAACTCATACCGTCCTGTTTGGTTTGGTCTTTCATTAGAATATGGTTCCGTTACATTCTATAGAACTCACACCGTCCTGTTTGGTTTGGTCTTTCATTAGAATATGGTTCCGTAACATTCTATAGAACTCACACCGTCCTGTTTGGTCTTTCATTAGAATATGGTTCCGTTACATTCTATAGAACTCACACCGTCCTGTTTGGTCTTTCATTAGAATATGGTTCCGTTACATTCTATAGAACTCACACCGTCCTGTTTGGTCTTTCATTAGAATATGGTTCCGTTACATTCTATAGAACTCACACCGTCCTGTTTGGTCTTTCATTAGAATATGGTTCCGTTACATTCTATAGAACTCACACCGTCCTGTTTGGTTTGGTCTTTCATTAGAATATGGTTCCGTTACATTCTATAGAACTCACACCGTCCTGTTTGGTTTGGTCTTTCATTAGAATATGGTTCCATTACATTCTATAGAACTCACACCGTCCTGTTTGGTTTGGTCTTTCATTAGAATATGGTTCCGTTACATTCTATAGAACTCACACCGTCCTGTTTGGTTTGGTCTTTCATTAGAATATGGTTCCGTTACATTCTATAGAACTCACACCGTCCTGTTTGGTTTGGTCTTTCATTAGAATATGGTTCCGTTACATTCTATAGAACTCACACCGTCCTGTTTGGTTTGGTCTTTCATTAGAATATGGTTCCGTTACATTCTATAGAACTCACACCATCCTGTTTGGTTTGGTCTTTCATTAGAATATGGTTCCGTTACATTCTATAGAACTCACACCGTCCTGTTTGGTTTGGTCTTTCATTAGAATATGGTTCCGTTACATTCTATAGAACTCACACCGTCCTGTTTGGTTTGGTCTTTCATTAGAATATGGTTCCGTTACATTCTATAGAACTCACACCGTCCTGTTTGGTTTGGTCTTTCATTAGAATATGGTTCCATTACATTCTATAGAACTCACACCGTCCTGTTTGGTCTTTCATTAGAATATGGTTCCATTACATTCTATAGAACTCACACCGTCCTGTTTGGTCTTTCATTAGAATATGGTTCCATTACATTCTACATGACTGAAATTGGGAGTCGAAATATTGTGCCATTAAAAGTAACACATGTATGTTAGATTAAATACTGACAATTTCAGAAAAGATTGAAATCCATTTTTTTTATGGTATTGAGGTCATAATCAGTACATTTTTTGTTTAAAAATAATAATAATTAAACCACCATCCAAAACTGTTGCTTTTATGAATTTTGTCTTGCTGCTTTTTGTTCTATGTTGCTCTGTCTGTATGCTATGTCTTGCTTGTCCTATGTTGCTCTGTCTGTATGCTATGTCTTGCTTGTCCTATGTTGCTCTGTCTGTATGCTACATCTTGCTTGTCCTATGTTGCTCTGTCTGTATGCTATGTCTTGCTTGTCCTATGTTGCTCTGTCTGTATGCTACATCTTGCTTGTCCTATGTTGCTCTGTCTGTATGCTATGTCTTGCTTGTCCTATGTTACTCACTGCTCATTGATTGTCTATATTGTAATTGTTTTTAATAACCTGCCCAGGGACTGAGGTTGAAAATTAGCCAGCTGGCTAAAACCGGCACTTATACTGAAACGTTGATTAATGTGCACTGTCCCTGTAAAAAATTCAATAAACTCAAACTCAAACTCAAACTCGGGCTTTGTTAGGAAACACTGCCATCATGTGGTGGCTATTGTGAATTACTACATGTATATCAGAGGAGAGGAGCATAGACAAGAGCACCGGACACTAGTGGTAAAACCAATGGCTGAATGGAGGGACTGGCTGTTGACCGACAAACCCATGCGGAACACATCCAAGAGGCCAGAAACAGACGGGATTGGTTTACAAATCAAAGGATTACTGACCACCTGATAGCTATATTTCCTATTCAGATGTTTACTGGAAACATCAATACATTTGCACAATATAGTATTTGCTTGTCTTTCAAATAATTTTACAATGATTGGTTAGCTATAGATATAACATCTAATTCAATTGTATTGTCTCATACACATCCTCTACAGGTGTTATTACAGGTGCAGAGAAATGCTTGTTTCTAGTGTCAACCGTTTCTAGCTCTCGTCTGCCAATCGGTGGCATACCGAGTCATCCCACTCCCTCGTCTGATTGGTCGTTTCCCACAAACCGTTAATCGGCGTACGCGTCGTCACACTCCCTCATTTTGATTGGTCGAGTAGGCGGGCCTTCTGACTTTGTGGATGTGGTAACTAGAGAAGACCCTAGTTTAGCCAGGGAGTCCGGGAGCTCAGGAACAGGATATAGCTGGGTGCACATACGTACTAGGCTAATTCAGGAGACAAATTGTAGTTTTTATGCCCTGATACGACTGAAACAAATACATTAGATGAAGAGAGCGAAGCCTTAATCACAACAATTGAACCACTCACCTTGAAGTTCTTGATGATCCAATAAATGGTTGATTTAGGTGCAATCTAACTGGCAGCAATATCCTTGCAGTGAAGCCCTTTTTGAGCAAAGCAAAGATGACGGTACATGTTTCCTTGCAGGTAACCATGGATGACAGAGGAAGAACAATGATTCCAAGCACCACCCTCCTTTTGAAGCTTCCGGTCTGTTATTCGAATTCAATCAGCATGACAGAGTGATCTCCAGCCTTGCCCTCGTCAACACTCACACCTGTGTTAACGAGAGAATCACTGACATGATGTCAGCTGGTCCTTTTGTGGCAGGGCTGAAATGCAGTGGAAATGTTTTTTGGGGGATTCAGTTAATTTGAATGGCAAATAGGGACTTGGCAATTAATTGCAATTCATCTGATCACTCTTCATAATATTCTGGAGTATATGCAAATTGCCATCATACAAACTGAGGCAGCAGACTTTGTGAAAATTAATATTTGTGTCATTCTCAAAACTTTTGGCAACGATTGTATTAAAGAAGTTAAAAGTTTATAATTTGGTCCCATAACCCCAGTGACGACATCCAGCTTGTATTTGGTCCCATAACCCCAGTGACGACATCCAGCTTGTATTTGGTCCCATAACCCCAGTGACGACATCCAGCTTGTATTTGGTCCCATAACCCCAGTGACGACATCCAGACTGTATAATTGTAATACATACATGCAGACACAGAGTCATTCAAAGACTGGAGTTTGATACTCCTGGTATTGGAGTGAAAAACCATCTCAAAAACATTCATACCTAAACTGCACCTTTATTTGCCATGGTGATAACTACAGTACATCAGTGAATATATTAAATGTACAGGCTACAATGTGGGGATCTCATGCATGGTGATAACTACAGTACATCAGTGAATATATTCAATGTACAGGCTACAATGTGGAGATCTCATGCATGGTAATAACTACAGTACATGATCAGTGAATATATTCAATGTACAGGCTACAATGTGGGGATCTCATGCATGGTAATAACTACAGTACATGATCAGTGAATATATTCAATGTACAGGCTACAATGTGGGGATCTCATGCATGGTAATAACTACAGTACATGATCAGTGAATATATTCAATGTACAGGCTACAATGTGGAGATCTCATGCATGGTAATAACTACAGTACATGATCAGTGAATATATTCAATGTACAGGCTACAATGTGGGGACCTCATGCATGGTGATAACTACAGTACATGATCAGTGAATATATTCAATGTACAGGCTACAATGTGGGGATCTCATGCATGGTAATAACTACAGTACATGATCAGTGAATATATTCAATGTACAGGCTACAATGTGGGGATCTCATGCATGGTAATAACTACAGTACATGATCAGTGAATATATTCAATGTACAGGCTACAATGTGGGGATCTCATGCATGGTAATAACTACAGTACATGATCAGTGAATATATTCAATGTACAGGCTACAATGTGGGGATCTCATGCATGGTGATAACTACAGTACATGATCAGTGAATATATTCAATGTACAGGCTACAATGTGGGGATCTCATGCATGGTAATAACTACATGTATATAGGACTTGCATCCTTGTCACAAAGTTATATTATATTCTACTCAATCCATAGTCTTCATTAATGTCATTCAGGCTGTTTTGAAGTTGATACAACTGGCTAGGTTCATAACTAGGTTCTGAACTAATGAACCAAACGTGTCAGGGATTTCCTCCTCTTCTTCCGATGAGGGCAAAAGGATCAGAGGACCAATATTCGGCGTGGTCCATGGTTCTTTTAATATGTAAACATGAACAACTGATTACAAAAAACAAGAAACGTGTGAAACCCTCAACAGTCCTATCTGGTGCAAAACACAGAGACAGGAACAATCACCCACAAACACACAGTGACACCCAGGCTACCTAAATATGATTCTCAATCAGAGACAACTAATGACACCTGCCTCTGATTGAGAACCATACTAGGCCGAAACATAGAAATACCCAAATTATAGAAAAACAAACATAGACTGCCCACCCAACTCACACCCTGACCATACTAAATAATGACAAAACAAAGGAAATAAAGGTCAGAACGTGACAAAACGTTTTAGGGTTTATACACAGATTGGCTACATTTATTTATTTTTTATTTCACCTTTATTTAACCAGGTAGGCTAGTTGAGAACACCTTTATTTAACCAGGTAGGCTAGTTGAGAACACCTTTATTTAACCAGGTAGGCTAGTTGAGAACACCTTTATTTAACCAGGTAGGCTAGTTGAGAACACCTTTATTTAACCAGGTAGGCTAGTTGAGAACACCTTTATTTAACCAGGTAGGCTAGTTGAGAACACCTTTATTTAACCAGGTAGGCTAGTTGAGAACACCTTTATTTAACCAGGTAGGCTAGTTGAGAACACCTTTATTTAACCAGGTAGGCTAGTTGAGAACACCTTTATTTAACCAGGTAGGCTAGTTGAGAACACCTTTATTTAACCAGGTAGGCTAGTTGAGAACACCTTTATTTAACCAGGTAGGCTAGTTGAGAACACCTTTATTTAACCAGGTAGGCCAGTTGAGAACAAGTTCTCATTTACAACTGTGACCTGGCCAAGATAAAGCAAAGCAGTGCGACACAAACAACAACACAGAGTTACACATGGAATAAACAAACATACAGTCAATAATACAGTAGAGAAAAAAGAAAGACTATATACAGTGTGTGCAAATGGTGTGAGGAGGTAAGGCAATAAATAGGCCATAATAGCAAAGTAATTACAATTTAGCAAATTAACACTGGAGTGATAGATGAGCAGATGATGATGTGGAAGTAGAAATACTGGTGTGCAAAAGAGCAGAAAAACAAAAACAAATATGGGGATGAGGTTAGTTGGTTGGATGGGTTATTTACAGATGGGCTGTGTACAGCTGCAGCAATCGGTAAGCTGCTCTGACAGCTGGTGCTTAAAGTTAGTCAGGGTGATATAAGTCTCCAGCTTCAGCGAATTTTGCAATTCGTCCAGTCATTGGAGCAGAGAACTGGAAGGAGAGGCGGCCAAAGGAGGTGTTGTCTTTGGGGGTGGCCAGTGAAATATACCTGCTGGAGCGAGTGCTACTGGTAGGTATTGCTATGGTGACCAGTGAGCTGAGATAAGGCGGCGCTATACCTAGCAAAGACTTATAGATCACGATTTTCATAAATTAACTTTATGACAAAGAAATATGCATAATCGTCTGTCTCTAACTAACATATTCCTCTCAACAGTATTTTCTTTTGCATGATTAGTTATGACGTTATAATCACTTACATCTGCTTACATCCTAGTACTTTTGTCAGCCATCTTTGCTGAAGAAAGTCTCCAACCTTGGGTCGCATAGCGTCAAATTCGTCATGGCAACCACTCGATGTGATTGGTCATCGCCCAGCTGGTGATTTGCATACAGTTGGGAATCTTTTTCACCGCCTCCGGAAGTGAGAGGTGATTTGCAGTTGGAGTTTGGCAATAGGGGGCATGATTTGTTGACTTAATTGTAAACCTTAATTTACCCGTTGTGACTCACTGAGGTTCCTGTTTCATCCCCGGTTAAAGGAAGTGAGTTCTCTTTCGTTCTTAGACAAACTCCACAGCATAAAGCGTTAACATCACTAAGGCGGTTTATTTCCAACACGACAGCGGACACAACACAGCCGAAGTGTGTAGAAGGGAGGTTCCTAGATGTGAGAAGTGTGTAGAAGGGAGGTTCCTAGATGTGAGAAGTGTGTAGAAGGGAGGTTCCTAGATGTGAGAAGTGTGTAGAAGGGAGGTTCCTAGATGTGAGAAGTGTGTAGAAGGGAGGTTCCTAGATGTGAGAAGTGTGTAGAAGGGAGGTTCCTAGATGTGAGAAGTGTGTAGAAGGGAGGTTCCTAGATGTGAGAAGTGTGTAGAAGGGAGGTTCCTAGATGTGAGAAGTGTGTAGAAGAGAGGTTCCTAGATGTGAGAAGTGTGTAGAAGAGAGGTTCCTAGATGTGAGAAGTGTGTACAAGGGAGATTCCTAGATGTGAGAAGTGTTTAGAAGGGAGGTTCCTAGATGTGAGAAGTGTGTAGAAGGGAGGTTCCTAGATGTGAGAAGTGTGTAGAAGGGAGGTTCCTAGATGTGAGAAGTGTGTAGAAGGGAGGTTCCTAGATGTGAGAAGTGTGTAGAAGGGAGGTTCCTAGATGTGAGAAGTGTGTAGAAGGGAGGTTCATAGATGTGAGAAGTGTGTAGAAGGGAGGTTCCTAGATGTGAGAAGTGTGTAGAAGGGAGGTTCCTATGTGGCAGCAGTGTGTAGAAGGGAGGTTCCTAGATGTGAGAAGTGTGTAGAAGGGAGGTTCCTATGTGGCAGCAGTGTGTAGAAGGGAGGTTCCTAGATGTGAGAAGTGTGTACAAAGGAGGTTCCTAGATGTGAGAAGTGTTTAGAAGAGAGGTTCCTAGATGTGAGAAGTGTGTAGAAGGGAGGTTCCTACATGTGAGAAGTGTGTAGAAGGGCATGAGATAAAGGAATGTGTAGCATTGGGGAAAGAAAAGGTATGTGTTAATTGTAGGGGTGCTCATGGGGCTGGGGATCAGAAATGTGCCATGAGAAAGAGGCAGGTTGAGGTTTCCAGGGTTAGAGTAGTGCAGAAGTTGTCATATGCTGAGGCAGTGAAGAAAGTAGAGGAAGATGGTTCAAGGTGGAGGGATCCTGAGAGGAGTGGTGTGACTAGTAGATCTGTACCAGAACAGAGGGATAAACCAACAAATCTACTAGTCACACCACTCCTCTCAGGATCCCTCCACCTTGAACCATCTTCCTCTACTGGGGTGGCAGGGTAGCCTAGTGGTTAGTGTGTTGGACTAGTAACTGAAAGGTTGCAAGTTCATATCCCCGAGCTGACAAGGTACAAATCTGTCATTCAACCCCTTAACAGGCATTTCCTAGGCTGTCATTGAAAATAAGAATTTGTTCTTAACTGACTTGCCTTGTTAAATAAAGATAAAATACATTTTCTTTTCCCAATGCTACACATTAAGATTGGATTTATAGCATTTATAGTAATGGTTATCAACTGTACTGCAGGGATAAAACGTAAGTCTCAGACAATAGAGATTGTGGTGGCAGCTGCAGAGAGGTGTTTGGGTGTGTGAGACATCAGGAGAGTTACAGGGTGGGTTCAGTGGTGGTGGCAGCTGCAGAGAGGTGTTTAGGTGTGTGAGACATCAGGAGAGTTACAGGGTGTGTTCAGTGGTGGTGGCAGCTGCAGAGAGGTGTTTGGGTGTGTGAGACATCAGGAGAGTTACAGGGTGGGTTCAGTGGTGGTGGCAGCTGCAGAGAGGTGTTTAGGTGTGTGAGACATCAGGAGAGTTACAGGGTGTGTTCAGTGGTGGTGGCAGCTGCAGAGAGGTGTTTGGGTGTGTGAGACATCAGGAGAGTTACAGGGTGGGTTCAGTGGTGGTGGCAGCTGCAGAGAGGTGTTTAGGTGTGTGAGACATCAGGAGAGTTACAGGGTGTGTTCAGTGGTGGTGGCAGCTGCAGAGAGGTGTTTAGGTGTGTGAGACATCGGGAGAGTAACAGGGTGGGTTCAGTGGTGGTGGCAGCTGCAGAGAGGTGTTTGGGTGTGTGAGACATCAGGAGAGTAACAGGGTGTGTTCAGTGGTGATGGCAGCTGCAGAGAGGTGTTTGGGTGTGTGAGACATCAGGAGAGTAACAGGGTGGGTTCAGTGGTGGTGTCAGCTGCAGAGAGGTGTTTAGGTGTGTGAGACATCAGGAGAGTAACAGGGTGGGTTCAGTGGTGGTGGCAGCTGCAGAGAGGTCTTTGCATACAGTTGGGAATCTTTTTCACCGCCTCCGGAAGTGAGAGGTGATTTGCAGTTGGAGTTTGGCAATAGGGGGCATGATTTGTTGACTTAATTGTAAACCTTAATTTACCCGTTGTGACTCACTGAGGTTCCTGTTTCATCCCCGGTTAAAGGAAGTTCTCTTTCGTTCTTACAGACAAACTCCACAGCATAAAGCGTTAACATCACTAAGGCGGTTTATTTCCAACACGACAGCGGACACAACACAGCCGAAGTGTGTAGAAGGGAGGTTCCTAGATGTGAGAAGTGTGTAGAAGGGTGGTTCCTAGATGTGAGAAGTGTGTAGAAGGGAGATTCCTAGATGTGAGAAGTGTGTAGAAGGGAGGTTCCTAGATGTGAGAGGTGTGTAGAAGGGAGATTCCTAGATGTGAGAAGTGTGTAGAAGGGAGGTTCCTAGATGTGAGAGGTGTGTAGAAGGGAGATTCCTAGATGTGAGAAGTGTGTAGAAGGGAGGTTCCTAGATGTGAGAAGTGTGTAGAAGGGAGATTCCTAGATGTGAGAAGTGTGTAGAAGGGAGGTTCCTAGATGTGAGAAGTGTGTAGAAGGGAGGTTCCTAGATGTGAGAAGTGTGGAGAAGGGAGGTTCCTAGATGTGAGAAGTGTGTAGAAGGGAGGTTCCTAGATGTGAGAAGTGTGGAGAAGGGAGGTTCCTAGATGTGAGAAGTGTGTAGAAGGGAGGTTCCTAGATGTGAGAAGTGTATAGAAGGGAGGTTCCTATGTGGCAGCAGTGTGTAGAAGGGAGGTTCCTAGATGTGAGAAGTGTGTAGAAGGGAGGTTCCTAGATGTGAGAAGTGTGTAGAAGGGAGGTTCCTATGTGGCAGCAGTGTGTAGAAGGGAGGTTCCTAGATGTGAGAAGTGTGTAGAAGGGCATGTGGAAAAGGAATGTGTAGCATTGGGAAAAGAAAAGGTATGTGTTAATTGTAGGGGTGCTCATGGGGCTGGGGATCAGAAATGTGCCGTGTGAAAGAGGCAGGTTGAGGTTTCCAGGGTTAGAGTAGTGCAGAAGTTGTCATATGCTGAGGCAGTGAAGAAAGTAGAGGAAGATGGTTCAAGGTGGAGGGATCCTGAGAGGAGTGGTGTGACTAGTAGATCTGTACCAGAACAGAGGGATAAACCAACAAATCTGCTAGTCACACCACTCCTCTCAGGATCCCTCCACCTTGAACCATCTTCCTCTACTGGGGCGGCAGGGTAGCCTAGTGGTTAGAGCATTGGACTAGTAACCAGAAGGTTGCAAGTTCATATCCCTGAGCTGACAAGGTACAAATCTGTCGTTCTACCCCTGAACAGGCAGTTAACCCACTGTTCCTAGGCCGTCATGGCACCTGCAGAGAGGTGTTTGGGTGTGTGAGACATCAGGAGAGTTACAGGGTGGGTTCAGTGGTGGTGGCAGCTGCAGAGAGGTGTTTGGGTGTGTGAGACATTAGGAGAGTTACAGGGTGTGTTCAGTGGTGGTGGCAGCTGCAGAGAGGTGTTTAGGTGTGTGAGACATCAGGAGAGTTACAGGGTGTGTTCAGTGGTGGTGGCAGCTGCAGAGAGGTGTTTGGGTGTGTGAGACATCAGGAGAGTAACAGGGTGGGTTCGGTGGTGGCCCATCCTTTTAGGTTGTTGGCCTGAAGTAGGACTAAATAGGTTTAAATAGATGGTATTTATTAATACTCGTTGGGAGTGTAGTGTTAGATGGTAGGGTATTCGCTGTATTCTTTGTTGTTGTTGATTTACTCCAGCCTAGTAGGTGGCAGTAATGCAACATTTATTGGATGCCAACCCGCCGTTAAAACTCAGCATTGTTTTGGAAGAAGAAGAAGAAGCAGAAGAAGAAGAAGAAACGTTCCAGCCAATGAAAATGGGAGAAAGTGGTCTCTTCCAGCCAATGAGAAGTTAGCCCGGAACTCTCCTAACGCCTCTCATATTACAGCAGCAAGCATGGGGAAGACTGGGACACCGGGTGGAAAGATCAACAGACCCAAAACAGTAAGTTACACATATAAGAACTTTATTTTGATATTTACACCAGTACGAGATGTAGAAAGATTACTTCATCATAACCTAGAACCAGAAAGACAGCTCGTTTTATGTTGCTGAAGGTAAAATGACAACAAGAAGTTCGTGTTAGCAAAACGGCTAACTAGCTACGCTGCAGTTAGATCACATGGCGTTATTTCGTTATGACACAGTTCAAAGTAAGCTAGCTACAATGTTTGTTATTTCTAGTAACTACCAGTATGCTACAACGTTGTTATTTCTAGTAACACTGCACCAAAAATGTAACATTTAATTAAGATGTGCATCAATACTGTCTACGTTATGTGTTACCAGCTAGCTAAACCCCCAGAAAGCTTTGCTGCCTCATGTTGAGATGTATGTTCTTCAGGAGCTGGGCAAGAAGCTCTATAAGCGGCGGAGGAATCTGACCCGTGAGAAGAGGAGGAGACACATCAAGGTGGGAGCTGTGGTGGACGAAGGACTCACCACCATCCACCATCTCAGGAAGAGAAAGTAGGTCCTGTTTCCAGACTGTTTGTACTTCATACTGTAAGCCAGTGGTTGTTAACCAGGGCTACCCCTAGGGGATACTTGAAGACTCATGAGACCGGGCAGAGACAAATGTACTTGGTGGTTCGGTCATAGATATAATAAAACAGTGGTATATTTATGGGGAGATTAACCAACAAAGATGGAGAACAACAAGCATGAGCAAACTGCCTGACCAATGGGCCTGTATTCTGAATGTGGTTGTCCAGGATCCTGACCAGGTGAAATGTTATTGTTGTTGTCCAGGATCCTGACCAGGTGAAGTGTTGTTGTTGTTGTCCAGGATCCTGACCAGGTGAAGTGTTGTTGTTGTTGTTGTTGTCCAGGATCCTGACCAGGTGAAGTGCTGTTGTTGTTGTCCAGGATCCTGACCAGGTAAAGTGCTGTTGTTGTTGTCCAGGATCCTGACCAGGTAAAGTGTTTTTGTTGTTGTCCAGGATCCTGACCAGGTAAAGTGTTTTTGTTGTTGTTCAGGATCCTGACCAGGTGAAGTGTTGTTGTTGTTGTCCAGGATCCTGACCAGGTGAAGTGTTGTTGTTGTTGTCCAGGATCCTGACCAGGTAAAGTGTTTTTGTTGTTGTCCAGGATCCTAACCAGGTGAAGTGTTGTTGTTGACCAGGATCCTGACCAGGTGAAGTGCTGTTGTTGTTGTCCAGGATCCTGACCAGGTGTAGTGTTGTGGTTGTTGTCCAGGATCCTGACCAGTTAGTGTTGTGATTGTTTTGAGTCCTAGGGTGTATGGTAGTAGTACCCAGGTCTTTGTTGAATGCTGCTGTTCCAGTTTCAACTGACCTGAGCCCTAGGACCATGCCCCAGGACTACCTGACATGATGACTCCTTGCTGTCCCCAGTCTACCTGGCCATGCTGCTGCTCCAGTTTCAACTTCCACCTGACTGTGCTGCTGCTCCAGTTTCAACTGTTCTGCCTTATTATTATTCGACCATGCTGGTCATTTATGAACATTTGAACATCTTGGCCATGTTCTGTTATAATCTCCACCCGGCACAGCCAGAAGAGGACTGGCCACCCCACATAGCCTGGTTCCTCTCTAGGTTTCTTCCTAGGTTTTGGCCTTTCTAGGGAGTTTTTCCTAGCCACCGTGCTTCTACACCTGCATTGCTTGCTGTTTGGGGTTTTAGGCTGGGTTTCTGTACAGCACTTTGAGATATCAGCTGATGTACGAAGGGCTATATAAATACATTTGATTTGATTTGTGTGGTCTGATTGGCTTGTTGAGCTGCTGTGTTTGTTCCTTCGCTCCATCATCATTGCCATGTTGCAGTCTGAAAGTGATGTTGTTGATTGTCGTCCCTGCTCAGCTCCAGAGCCAACATCACTCTGTAGTCTGAAAGTGATGTTGTTGATTCTCGTCCCTGCTCAGCCCCAGAGCCAACATCACTCTGTAGTCTGAAAGTGATGTTGTTGATTCTCGTCCTGCTCAGCTCCAGCCCCAGAGCCAACATCACTCTGTAGTCTGATGTTGTTGTTGTTGTCCCTGCTCAGCTCCAGCCCCAGAGCCAACATCACTCTGTAGTCTGATGTTGTTGTTGTCGTCCCTGCTCAGCCCCAGAGCCAACATCACTCTGTAGTCTGATGTTGTTGTTGTTGTCATCCCTGCTCAGCTCCAGCCCCAGAGCCAACATCACTCTGTAGTCTGATGTTGTTGTTGTTGTCGTCCCTGCTCAGCTCCAGCCCCAGGGCCAACATCACTCTGTCTGGGAAGAAGAAACGCAAGCTGCTCAAACAGCTGCAACACATGAAAGCAGAGAAGGCCGCTATGGAAGGTAAGAAGTGAATAACTATACATTTTAAACTGGGTTGTTGAATCACATTTCCTCTGAGTTGTCATGTGCTCTCATATCCACTTCAGAAAGGATAAACTCTCCACCTGTCAATCACAATGTAGCTGAGTTTAGTCACCCCTCACAATGTAGAGTAGCCGACTTTAGTCACCCCTCACAATGTAGAGCAGCTGACTTTAGTCACCCCTCACAATGTAGAGTAGCCGACTTTAGTCACCCCTCACAATGTAGAGTAGCTGAGTTTAGTCACCCCTCACAATGTAGAGTAGCTGAGTTTAGTCACCCCTCACAATGTAGAGTAGCTGAGTTTAGTCACCCCTCACAATGTAGAGCAGCTGACTAGTGACCCCTCACAATGTAGAGCAGCTGACTTTAGTCACCCCTCACAATGTAGAGTAGCCGACTTTAGTCACCCCTCACAATGTAGAGTAGCTGACTTTAGTCACCCCTCACAATGTAGAGTAGCTGACTTTAGTCACCCCTCACAATGTAGAGTAGCTGAGTTTAGTCACCCCTCACAATGTAGAGTAGCTGACTTTAGTCACCCCTCACAATGTAGAGTAGCTGAGTTTAGTCACCCCTCACAATGTAGAGTAGCTGAGTTTAGTCACCCCTCACAATGTAGAGCAGCTGACTTTAGTCACTCCTCACAATGTAGAGCAGCTGACTTTAGTTACCCCTCACAATGTAGAGCAGCTGACTTTAGTCACCCCTCACAATGTAGAGCAGCTGACTTTAGTCACCCCTCACAATGTAGAGTAGCCGACTTTAGTCACCCCTCACAATGTAGAGTAGCTGACTTTAGTCACCCCTCACAATGTAGAGCAGCTGACTAGTGACCCCTCACAATGTAGAGCAGCTGACTAGTGACCCCTCACAATGTAGAGTAGCTGACTTTAGTCACCCCTCACAATGTAGAGCAGCTGACTAGTGACCCCTCACAATGTAGAGTAGCTGACTTTAGTCACCCCTCACAATGTAGAGTAGCCGAGTTTAGTCACCCCTCACAATGTAGAGTAGCTGAGTTTAGTCACCCCTCACAATGTAGAGCAGCTGACTTTAGTCGCCCCTCACAATGTAGAGCAGCTGACTTTAGTCACCCCTCACAATGTAGAGCAGCTGACTTTAGTCACCCCTCACAATGTAGAGCAGCTGACTTTAGTCACCCCTCACAATGTAGAGCAGCTGACTTTAGTCACCCCTCACAATGTAGAGCAGCTGACTTTAGTCACCCCTCACAATGTAGAGCAGCTGACTTTAGTCGCCCCTCACAATGTAGAGCAGCTGACTTTAGTCGCCCCTCACAATGTAGAGCAGCTGACTTTAGTTACCCCTCACAATGTAGAGTAGCTGAGTTTAGTCACCCCTCACAATGTAGAGCAGCTGACTTTAGTCGCCCCTCACAATGTAGAGCAGCTGACTTTAGTCACCCCTCACAATGTAGAGCAGCTGACTTTAGTCACCCCTCATAATGTAGAGCAGCTGACTTTAGTCACCCCTCATAATGTAGAGTAGCTCACCTCATCATCTGAACCGTCTCGTTGTTCGTTCAGTCCAGTCCATGTAGACGGCCATGCACGCATTAATCAGCATATGAAGAGACCCTGACGTATTGAGGCTGTTCTGAGGGCAAAGGGGGGTGTTCCTAATGTTTGGACCCATTGTATGGCCATTTTATTAGGTACACCCATCTAATACCTGGTCAGACCCCTCTTTGCCTCCAGAACAGCCTGACTTCTTCAGGCATGGATTCTACAAGTTCGGGGAAACGTTCCACAGGGATGTTGGTCCATGCTGACGTGATGTCATCGCGCAGTTGCTGCTGATTGGCCGGCGGTACAGTCATGCTGCCAACAGCCCCGTTCCATCTCAACCCAGAGATAATCTATTGGGGTTTGGACAGCAACGATGTTCACAGATGCTGTGGCGTTCAAACGTTTCTCAGTCGGTATCAAGGGGACCTAACGTGTGCCAGGGAAACATTCCCTGCAGCATTACACCACCACTACTGTTGAAACCAGACAAGACGGAGACACGGACTCCTGACTCTGCCATCAGCATGCCTCAACAGGAAGTGGGATTCGTGCGGAACCAGACAAGACGGAGACATGGGCTCCTGACTCTGCCATCAGCATGACTCAACAGGAAGTGGGATTCGGGCGGAACCAGACAAGACGGAGACACGGACTCCTAACTCTGCCATCAGCATGACTCAACAGGAAGTAGGATTCGGGCGGAACCAGACAAGACGGAGACACGGACTCCTGACTCTGCCATCAGCATGACTCAACAGGAAGTGGGATTCGGGCGGAACCAGACAAGACGGAGACATGGACTCCTGACTCTGCCATCAGCATGACTCAACAGGAAGTGGGATTCGTGCGGAACCAGACAAGACGGAGACATGGACTCCTGACTCTGCCATCAGCATGACTCAACAGGAAGTGGGATTCGCCCGGAACAAGACAAGACGGAGACATGGACTCCTGACTCTGCCATCAGCATGACTCAACAGGAAGTGGGATTCGTGCGGAACCAGACAAGACGGAGACATGGACTCCTGACTCTGCCATCAGCATGACTCAACAGGAAGTGGGATTCGTGCAGACCCAGATGGTGTTTCCACCCCCCAGTTGTCCAGTGTCGGTGATGTCCACTGGGGCCGTTGCTTCTTGTTTTTAGCTGATAGGAACCCGGTCGTGCTGTCACCTGTCCGCGACGAGGACTGGCGAGTTGTGTGTTCTGGGAGGCTGTTCTGCACAACGCTGTTGTACTGCACCTTATCCTTTAGGTGAACGGGGTAGTGTACCTAATAAACTGGCCTGTTAGCTGGCACCATTCTTCTCCTTTAGGTGAACCTAATAAACTGGTCTGTGTATAGGCTATATATATCTCTCTGTGTGCAGCATCTGAGGTATCTCTCTCTCTCTCTCTCTGCATGCAACATCTGAGGTTTGTCTCTCTCTCTCTCTCTCTCTCTGTGTGTGTGCAGCATCTGAGGTCTGTCTCTCTCTCCCTCCTTAGTTGAGGCAGCAACAAACAAGACGAAGGCAGCAGCACCAACAAAGGCAGCAGCACCAACAAAGGCAGCAGCACCAACGAAGGCAGCCAGAGGCCAGAAAGGGGGTGTGTCCCAGGGGATGTGGACATGGCAGATATGGAATGAGAAGAGGATGAGAGACTGTTCTGTTGGCCCCATGCCAAGGCCAGACCGGGCCCCGTATTTAGACCAGGCCACGTATTTAGAGCAGGCCCCGTATTCAGACTGGGCCCTGTATTCAGACCGGTCCCCATATTCAGACCAGGCCCCATATTCAGACCAGGCCACGTATTTAGAGCAGGCCCCGTATTCAGTCCAGGTCCCATATTCAGATCAGGCCCCATATATATATGAATATGATTTTATGGGCGGGGGGCTGATCCTGGATCAGTCTTAGCCTTTTATACCTAATTAATATGATTACATGGACAGGGGAGGCCTGCTCCTGGATCAGTCTTAGCCTTTTAGACCTAATGAAAATGATTACATGGACGGGGAGGCCTGCTCCTGGATCAGTCTTAGCCTTTTAGACCTAATTAATATGATTGCATGGACGGGGAGGCCTGCTCCTGGATCAGTCTTAGCCTTTTAGACCTAATGAATATGATTACATGGACAGGGGAGGCCTGATCCTGGATCAGTCTTAGCCTTTTAGACCTATTGAATATGATTACATGGATGGGGGAGGCCTGATCCTGAGCCAGAGAGTGTTTGTGTATCTGAATGCCGTCATTGTAAATACGAATTTGTTCTTAACTGACTTGCCTAGTTTAAATCAAATAAAAAACAGACAGAATGGGGGATTGGTTTTTTCCTCCCAACTACAAAGGAGGAATGAATGTGGAATCTGATCTGGAGTCAGTGGCCTTGTTCAAACATGGTGGAAGTTATGTCTGCATCCCAAATGGCTCCCTGTTCCCTGAGGCCCGTCGGACTCAGAAGTAGTGAATTGTATTGGGGATAGATACCATATGGGATCGAACCCAATGACTACAGCCTCCTGTCATACCTGTAGTTAAACCAAGGTGACCTGTTCATACCTGTAGGTAAACCAAGGTGACCTGTTAACATGCAGTCTCCCTTCATGCCTGTAGGTAAACTAAGGTGACCTGTTCATGCCTGTAGATAAACCAAGGTGACCTGTAGATAAACCAAGGTGACCTGTTCATGCCTGTAGATAAACCAAGGTGACCTGTTCATACCTGTAGGTAAACCAAGGTGACCTGTAGATAAACCAAGGTGACCTGTAGATAAACCAAGGTGACCTGTAGATAAACCAAGGTGACCTGTAGGTAAACCAAGGTCACCTGTTCATGCCTGTAGATAAACCAAGGTGACCTGTTCATACCTGTAGGTAAACCAAGGTGACCTGTAGATAAACCAAGGTGACCTGTAGATAAACCAAGGTGACCTGTAGGTAAACCAAGGTGACCTGTTCATGCCTGTAGATAAACCAAGGTGACCTGTTCATACCTGTAGGTAAACCAAGGTGACCTGTTCATACCTGTAGGTAAACCAAGGTCACCTGTTCATACCTGTAGGTAAACCAAGGTGACCTGTTCATACCTGTAGATAAACCAAGGTGACCTGTTCATACCTGTAGGTAACCCAAGGTGACCTGTTCATACCTGTAGATAAACCAAGGTGACCTGTTCATACCTGTAGATAAACCAAGGTGACCTGTTCATACCTGTAGATAAACCAAGGTGACCTGTAGATAAACCAAGGTGACCTGTAGATAAACCAAGGTGACCTGTAGATAAACCAAGGTGACCTGTAGATAAACCAAGGTGACCTGTAGGTAAACCAAGGTGACCTGTAGATAAACCAAGGTGACCTGTTCATGCCTGTAGATAAACCAAGGTGACCTGTTCATACCTGTAGGAAAACCAAGGTGATCTGTTCATACCTGTAGGTAAACCAAGGTGACCTGTTCATACCTGTAGGTAAACCAAGGTGACCTGTTCATACCTGTAGGTAAACCAAGGTGACCTGTTCATGCCTGTAGATAAACCAAGGTGACCTGTTCATACCTGTAGGTAAACCAAGGTGACCTGTAGATAAACCAAGGTGACCTGTAGGTAAACCAAGGTGACCTGTAGGTAAACCAAGGTGACCTGTAGATAAACCAAGGTGACCTGTAGGTAAACCAAGGTGACCTGTAGATAAACCAAGGTGACCTGTAGATAAACCAAGGTGACCTGTAGATAAACCAAGGTGACCTGTAGGTAAACCAAGGTGACCTGTAGATAAACCAAGGTGACCTGTTCATGCCTGTAGATAAACCAAGGTGACCTGTTCATGCCTGTAGATAAACCAAGGTGACCTGTTCATACCTGTAGGTAAACCAAGATGACCTGTTCATACCTGTAGGTAAACCAAGGTGACCTGTAGATAAACCAAGGTGACCTGTAGGTAAACCAAGGTGACCTGTAGGTAGACCAAGGTGACCTGTAGATAAACCAAGGTGACCTGTAGGTAAACCAAGGTGACCTGTAGGTAAACCAAGGTGAACTGTAGATAAACCAAGGTGACCTGTAGATAAACCAAGGTGACCTGTAGATAAACCAAGGTGACCTGTAGATAAACCAAGGTGACCTGTCCATGCCTGTAGATAAACCAAGGTGACCTGTTCATACCTGTAGGTAAACCAAGGTGACCTGTAGGTAAACCAAGGTGACCTGTAGGTAAACCAAGGTGACCTGTAGGTAAACCAAGGTGACCTGTAGATAAACCAAGGTGACCTGTAGATAAACCAAGGTGACCTGTAGATAAACCAAGGTGACCTGTTCATGCCTGTAGATAAACCAAGGTGACCTGTTCATGCCTGTAGATAAACCAAGGTGACCTGTTCATACCTGTAGGAAAACCAAGGTGATCTGTTCATACCTGTAGGTAAACCAAGGTGACCTGTTCATACCTGTAGGTAAACCAAGGTGACCTGTTCATACCTGTAGGTAAACCAAGGTGACCTGTTCATGCCTGTAGATAAACCAAGGTGACCTGTAGATAAACCAAGGTGACCTGTAGATAAACCAAGGTGACCTGTAGATAAACCAAGGTGACCTGTAGGTAAACCAAGGTGACCTGTAGATAAACCAGGTGACCTGTAGGTAAACCAAGGTGACCTGTAGATAAACCAAGGTGACCTGTAGGTAAACCAAGGTGACCTGTAGATAAACCAAGGTGACCTGTAGATAAACCAAGGTGACCTGTAGGTAAACCAAGGTGACCTGTAGATAAACCAAGGTGACCTGTTCATGCCTGTAGATAAACCAAGGTGACCTGTTCATACCTGTAGGTAAACCAAGGTGACCTGTTCATACCTGTAGGTAAACCAAGGTGACCTGTTCATACCTGTAGGTAAACCAAGGTGACCTGTTCATACCTGTAGGTAAACCAAGGTGACCTGTTCATACCTGTAGGAAAACCAAGGTGACCTGTTCATACCTGTAGGTAAACCAAGGAGACCTGTTCATACCTGTAGGTAAACCAAGGTGACCTGTTCATACCTGTAGGTAAACCAAGGTGACCTGTTCATGCCTGTAGATAAACCAAGGTGACCTGTTCATACCTGTAGGTAAACCAAGATGACCTGTTCATACCTGTAGGTAAACCAAGGTGACCTGTAGATAAACCAAGGTGACCTGTAGGTAAACCAAGGTGACCTGTAGGTAGACCAAGGTGACCTGTAGATAAACCAAGGTGACCTGTAGGTAAACCAAGGTGACCTGTAGGTAAACCAAGGTGAACTGTAGATAAACCAAGGTGACCTGTAGATAAACCAAGGTGACCTGTAGATAAACCAAGGTGACCTGTAGATAAACCAAGGTGACCTGTCCATGCCTGTAGATAAACCAAGGTGACCTGTTCATACCTGTAGGTAAACCAAGGTGACCTGTAGGTAAACCAAGGTGACCTGTAGATAAACCAAGGTGACCTGTAGATAAACCAAGGTGACCTGTAGATAAACCAAGGTGACCTGTAGATAAACCAAGGTGACCTGTTCATGCCTGTAGATAAACCAAGGTGACCTGTTCATGCCTGTAGATAAACCAAGGTGACCTGTTCATACCTGTAGGAAAACCAAGGTGATCTGTTCATACCTGTAGGTAAACCAAGGTGACCTGTTCATACCTGTAGGTAAACCAAGGTGACCTGTTCATACCTGTAGGTAAACCAAGGTGACCTGTTCATGCCTGTAGATAAACCAAGGTGACCTGTAGATAAACCAAGGTGACCTGTAGATAAACCAAGGTGACCTGTAGATAAACCAAGGTGACCTGTAGGTAAACCAAGGTGACCTGTAGATAAACCAGGTGACCTGTAGGTAAACCAAGGTGACCTGTAGATAAACCAAGGTGACCTGTAGATAAACCAAGGTGACCTGTAGGTAAACCAAGGTGACCTGTAGATAAACCAAGGTGACCTGTTCATGCCTGTAGATAAACCAAGGTGACCTGTTCATGCCTGTAGATAAACCAAGGTGACCTGTTCATACCTGTAGGTAAACCAAGGTGACCTGTTCATACCTGTAGGTAAACCAAGGTGACCTGTTCATACCTGTAGGTAAACCAAGGTGACCTGTTCACACCTGTAGGTAAACCAAGGTGACCTGTTCATACCTGTAGGAAAACCAAGGTGACCTGTTCATACCTGTAGGTAAACCAAGGTGACCTGTTCATACCTGTAGGTAAACCAAGGTGACCTGTTCATACCTGTAGGTAAACCAAGGTGACCTGTTCATGCCTGTAGATAAACCAAGGTGACCTGTTCATACCTGTAGGTAAACCAAGGTGACCTGTAGGTAAACCAAGGTGACCTGTTCATGCCTGTAGATAAACCAAGGTGACCTGTAGGTAAACCAAGGTGACCTGTAGATAAGCCAAGGTGACCTGTTCATGCCTGTAGATAAACCAAGGTGACCTGTTCATACCTGTAGGTAAACCAAGGTGACCTGTTCATACCTGTAGGTAAACCAAGGTGACCTGTTCATACCTGTACGTAAACCAAGGTGACCTGTTAACATGCAGTCTCCCTTCATACCTGTAGATAAACCAAGGTGACCTGTAGATAAACCAAGGTGACCTGTAGATAAACCAAGGTGACCTGTAGATAAACCAAGGTGACCTGTAGGTAAACCAAGGTGACCTGTAGATAAACCAAGGTGACCTGTTCATGCCTGTAGATAAACCAAGGTGACCTGTTCATACCTGTAGGAAAACCAAGGTGATCTGTTCATACCTGTAGGTAAACCAAGGTGACCTGTTCATACCTGTAGGTAAACCAAGGTGACCTGTTCATACCTGTAGGTAAACCAAGGTGACCTGTTCATGCCTGTAGATAAACCAAGGTGACCTGTTCATACCTGTAGGTAAACCAAGGTGACCTGTAGATAAACCAAGGTGACCTGTAGGTAAACCAAGGTGACCTGTAGGTAAACCAAGGTGACCTGTAGATAAACCAAGGTGACCTGTAGGTAAACCAAGGTGACCTGTAGATAAACCAAGGTGACCTGTAGATAAACCAAGGTGACCTGTAGATAAACCAAGGTGACCTGTAGATAAACCAAGGTGACCTGTAGGTAAACCAAGGTGACCTGTAGATAACCAAGGTGACCTGTTCATGCCTGTAGATAAACCAAGGTGACCTGTTCATGCCTGTAGATAAACCAAGGTGACCTGTTCATACCTGTAGGTAAACCAAGATGACCTGTTCATACCTGTAGGTAAACCAAGGTGACCTGTAGATAAACCAAGGTGACCTGTAGGTAAACCAAGGTGACCTGTAGGTAGACCAAGGTGACCTGTAGATAAACCAAGGTGACCTGTAGGTAAACCAAGGTGACCTGTAGGTAAACCAAGGTGAACTGTAGATAAACCAAGGTGACCTGTAGATAAACCAAGGTGACCTGTAGATAAACCAAGGTGACCTGTAGATAAACCAAGGTGACCTGTCCATGCCTGTAGATAAACCAAGGTGACCTGTTCATACCTGTAGGTAAACCAAGGTGACCTGTAGGTAAACCAAGGTGACCTGTAGGTAAACCAAGGTGACCTGTAGATAAACCAAGGTGACCTGTAGATAAACCAAGGTGACCTGTAGATAAACCAAGGTGACCTGTTCATGCCTGTAGATAAACCAAGGTGACCTGTTCATGCCTGTAGATAAACCAAGGTGACCTGTTCATACCTGTAGGAAAACCAAGGTGATCTGTTCATACCTGTAGGTAAACCAAGGTGACCTGTTCATACCTGTAGGTAAACCAAGGTGACCTGTTCATACCTGTAGGTAAACCAAGGTGACCTGTTCATGCCTGTAGATAAACCAAGGTGACCTGTAGATAAACCAAGGTGACCTGTAGATAAACCAAGGTGACCTGTAGATAAACCAAGGTGACCTGTAGGTAAACCAAGGTGACCTGTAGATAAACCAGGTGACCTGTAGGTAAACCAAGGTGACCTGTAGATAAACCAAGGTGACCTGTAGGTAAACCAAGGTGACCTGTAGATAAACCAAGGTGACCTGTAGATAAACCAAGGTGACCTGTAGGTAAACCAAGGTGACCTGTAGATAAACCAAGGTGACCTGTCAATGCCTGTAGATAAACCAAGGTGACCTGTTCATACCTGTAGGTAAACCAAGGTGACCTGTTCATACCTGTAGGTAAACCAAGGTGACCTGTTCATACCTGTAGGTAAACCAAGGTGACCTGTTCATACCTGTAGGTAAACCAAGGTGACCTGTTCATACCTGTAGGAAAACCAAGGTGACCTGTTCATACCTGTAGGTAAACCAAGGAGACCTGTTCATACCTGTAGGTAAACCAAGGTGACCTGTTCATACCTGTAGGTAAACCAAGGTGACCTGTTCATGCCTGTAGATAAACCAAGGTGACCTGTTCATACCTGTAGGTAAACCAAGATGACCTGTTCATACCTGTAGGTAAACCAAGGTGACCTGTAGATAAACCAAGGTGACCTGTAGGTAAACCAAGGTGACCTGTAGGTAGACCAAGGTGACCTGTAGATAAACCAAGGTGACCTGTAGGTAAACCAAGGTGACCTGTAGGTAAACCAAGGTGAACTGTAGATAAACCAAGGTGACCTGTAGATAAACCAAGGTGACCTGTAGATAAACCAAGGTGACCTGTAGATAAACCAAGGTGACCTGTCCATGCCTGTAGATAAACCAAGGTGACCTGTTCATACCTGTAGGTAAACCAAGGTGACCTGTAGGTAAACCAAGGTGACCTGTAGGTAAACCAAGGTGACCTGTAGATAAACCAAGGTGACCTGTAGATAAACCAAGGTGACCTGTAGATAAACCAAGGTGACCTGTAGATAAACCAAGGTGACCTGTTCATGCCTGTAGATAAACCAAGGTGACCTGTTCATGCCTGTAGATAAACCAAGGTGACCTGTTCATACCTGTAGGAAAACCAAGGTGATCTGTTCATACCTGTAGGTAAACCAAGGTGACCTGTTCATACCTGTAGGTAAACCAAGGTGACCTGTTCATACCTGTAGGTAAACCAAGGTGACCTGTTCATGCCTGTAGATAAACCAAGGTGACCTGTAGATAAACCAAGGTGACCTGTAGATAAACCAAGGTGACCTGTAGATAAACCAAGGTGACCTGTAGGTAAACCAAGGTGACCTGTAGATAAACCAGGTGACCTGTAGGTAAACCAAGGTGACCTGTAGATAAACCAAGGTGACCTGTAGATAAACCAAGGTGACCTGTAGGTAAACCAAGGTGACCTGTAGATAAACCAAGGTGACCTGTTCATGCCTGTAGATAAACCAAGGTGACCTGTTCATGCCTGTAGATAAACCAAGGTGACCTGTTCATACCTGTAGGTAAACCAAGGTGACCTGTTCATACCTGTAGGTAAACCAAGGTGACCTGTTCATACCTGTAGGTAAACCAAGGTGACCTGTTCACACCTGTAGGTAAACCAAGGTGACCTGTTCATACCTGTAGGAAAACCAAGGTGACCTGTTCATACCTGTAGGTAAACCAAGGTGACCTGTTCATACCTGTAGGTAAACCAAGGTGACCTGTTCATACCTGTAGGTAAACCAAGGTGACCTGTTCATGCCTGTAGATAAACCAAGGTGACCTGTTCATACCTGTAGGTAAACCAAGGTGACCTGTAGGTAAACCAAGGTGACCTGTTCATGCCTGTAGATAAACCAAGGTGACCTGTAGGTAAACCAAGGTGACCTGTAGATAAGCCAAGGTGACCTGTTCATGCCTGTAGATAAACCAAGGTGACCTGTTCATACCTGTAGGTAAACCAAGGTGACCTGTTCATACCTGTAGGTAAACCAAGGTGACCTGTTCATACCTGTACGTAAACCAAGGTGACCTGTTAACATGCAGTCTCCCTTCATACCTGTAGGTAAACCAAGGTGACCTGTTCATACCTGTAGGTAAACCAAGGTGACCTGTTCATACCTGTACGTAAACCAAGGTGACCTGTTAACATGCAGTCTCCCTTCATACCTGTAGGTAAACCAAGGTGACCTGTAGATAAACCAAGGTGACCTGTAGATAAACCAAGGTGACCTGTAGATAAACCAAGGTGACCTGTAGATAAACCAAGGTGACCTGTAGGTAAACCAAGGTCACCTGTTCATGCCTGTAGGTAAACCAAGGTGACCTGTAGATAAACCAAGGTGACCTGTAGGTAAACCAAGGTGACCTGTAGGTAAACCAAGGTGACCTGTAGATGAACCAAGGTGACCTGTAGGTAAACCAAGGTGACCTGTAGGTAAACCAAGGTGACCTGTAGATGAACCAAGGTGACCTGTTCATGCCTGTAGATAAACCAAGGTGACCTGTTCATGCCTGTAGATAAACCAAGGTGACCTGTTCATACCTGTAGGTAAACCAAGGTGACCTGTTCATACCTGTAGGTAGACCAAGGTGACCTGTTCATACCTGTAGGTAAACCAAGGTGACCTGTAGATAAACCAAGGTGACCTGTAGGTAAACCAAGGTGACCTGTAGGTAGACCAAGGTGACCTGTAGATAAACCAAGGTGACCTGTAGGTAAACCAAGTTGACCTGTAGGTAAACCAAGGTGACCTGTAGATAAACCAAGGTGACCTGTAGATAAACCAAGGTGACCTGTAGATAAACCAAGGTGACCTGTAGATAAACCAAGGTGACCTGTCCATGCCTGTAGGTAAACCAAAGTGACCTGTAGATAAACCAAGGTGACCTGTCCATGCCTGTAGGTAAACCAAAGTGACCTGTAGATAAACCAAGGTGACCTGTAGATAAACCAAGGTGACCTGTAGATAAACCAAGGTGACCTGTAGATAAACCAAGGTGACCTGTAGATAAACCAAGGTGACCTGTAGGTAAACCAAGGTGACCTGTAGGTAAACCAAGGTGAACTGTAGATAAACCAAGGTGACCTGTAGATAAACCAAGGTGACCTGTAGATAAACCAAGGTGACCTGTCCATGCCTGTAGATAAACCAAGGTGACCTGTTCATACCTGTAGGTAAACCAAGGTGACCTGTAGGTAAACCAAGGTGACCTGTAGATAAACCAAGGTGACCTGTAGATAAACCAAGGTGACCTGTAGATAAACCAAGGTGACCTGTAGGTAAACCAAGGTGACCTGTAGATAAACCAAGGTGACCTGTTCATGCCTGTAGATAAACCAAGGTGACCTGTTCATGCCTGTAGATAAACCAAGGTGACCTGTTCATACCTGTAGGAAAACCAAGGTGATCTGTTCATACCTGTAGGTAAACCAAGGTGACCTGTTCATACCTGTAGGTAAACCAAGGTGACCTGTTCATACCTGTAGGTAAACCAAGGTGACCTGTTCATGCCTGTAGATAAACCAAGGTGACCTGTAGATAAACCAAGGTGACCTGTAGATAAACCAAGGTGACCTGTAGATAAACCAAGGTGACCTGTAGATAAACCAAGGTGACCTGTAGGTAAACCAAGGTGACCTGTAGGTAAACCAAGGTGACCTGTAGATAAACCAAGGTGACCTGTTCATGCCTGTAGATAAACCAAGGTGACCTGTTCATACCTGTAGGTAAACCAAGGTGACCTGTTCATACCTGTAGATAAACCAAGGTGACCTGTTCATGCCTGTAGATAAACCAAGGTGACCTGTAGATAAACCAAGGTGACCTGTAGGTAAACCAAGGTGACCTGTAGATAAACCAAGGTGACCTGTTCATGCCTGTAGATAAACCAAGGTGACCTGTTCATGCCTGTAGATAAACCAAGGTGACCTGTTCATACCTGTAGGTAAACCAAGGTGACCTGTTCATACCTGTAGGTAAACCAAGGTGACCTGTTCATACCTGTAGGTAAACCAAGGTGACCTGTTCATACCTGTAGGTAAACCAAGGTGACCTGTTCATACCTGTAGGAAAACCAAGGTGACCTGTTCATACCTGTAGGTAAACCAAGGTGACCTGTTCATACCTGTAGGTAAACCAAGGTGACCTGTTCATACCTGTAGGTAAACCAAGGTGACCTGTTCATCCTGTAGATAAACCAAGGTGACCTGTTCATACCTGTAGGTAAACCAAGGTGACCTGTAGGTAAACCAAGGTGACCTGTTCATGCCTGTAGATAAACCAAGGTGACCTGTAGGTAAACCAAGGTGACCTGTAGATAAGCCAAGGTGACCTGTTCATGCCTGTAGATAAACCAAGGTGACCTGTTCATACCTGTAGGTAAACCAAGGTGACCTGTTCATACCTGTAGGTAAACCAAGGTGACCTGTTCATACCTGTACGTAAACCAAGGTGACCTGTTAACATGCAGTCTCCCTTCATACCTGTAGGTAAACCAAGGTGACCTGTTCATACCTGTAGGTAAACCAAGGTGACCTGTTCATACCTGTACGTAAACCAAGGTGACCTGTTAACATGCAGTCTCCCTTCATACCTGTAGGTAAACCAAGGTGACCTGTAGATAAACCAAGGTGACCTGTAGATAAACCAAGGTGACCTGTAGATAACCAAGGTGACCTGTAGGTAAACCAAGGTGACCTGTAGGTAAACCAAGGTGACCTGTAGATAAACCAAGGTGACCTGTTCATGCCTGTAGATAAACCAAGGTGACCTGTTCATACCTGTAGGTAAACCAAGGTGACCTGTTCATACCTGTAGGTAAACCAAGGTGACCTGTAGATAAACCAAGGTGACCTGTAGGTAAACCAAGGTGACCTGTAGGTAGACCAAGGTGACCTGTAGGTAAACCAAGTTGACCTGTAGGTAAACCAAGTTGACCTGTAGGTAAACCAAGGTGACCTGTAGATAAACCAAGGTGACCTGTAGATAAACCAAGGTGACCTGTAGATAAACCAAGGTGACCTGTAGATAAACCAAGGTGACCTGTCCATGCCTGTAGGTAAACCAAGGTGACCTGTAGATAAGCCAAGGTGACCTGTTCATGCCTGTAGATAAACCAAGGTGACCTGTTCATACCTGTAGGTAAACCAAGGTGACCTGTTCATACCTGTAGGTAAACCAAGGTGACCTGTTCATACCTGTACGTAAACCAAGGTGACCTGTTAACATGCAGTCTCCCTTCATACCTGTAGGTAAACCAAGGTGACCTGTTCATACCTGTAGGTAAACCAAGGTGACCTGTTCATACCTGTACGTAAACCAAGGTGACCTGTTAACATGCAGTCTCCCTTCATACCTGTAGGTAAACCAAGGTGACCTGTAGATAAACCAAGGTGACCTGTAGATAAACCAAGGTGACCTGTAGATAAACCAAGGTGACCTGTAGGTAAACCAAGGTGACCTGTAGGTAAACCAAGGTGACCTGTAGATAAACCAAGGTGACCTGTAGATAAACCAAGGTGACCTGTAGATAAACCAAGGTGACCTGTAGATAAACCAAGGTGACCTGTCCATGCCTGTAGGTAAACCAAAGTGACCTGTAGATAAACCAAGGTGACCTGTAGATAAACCAAGGTGACCTGTAGATAAACCAAGGTGACCTGTAGATAAACCAAGGTGACCTGTAGATAAACCAAGGTGACCTGTAGGTAAACCAAGGTGACCTGTAGGTAAACCAAGGTGAACTGTAGATAAACCAAGGTGACCTGTAGATAAACCAAGGTGACCTGTAGATAAACCAAGGTGACCTGTCCATGCCTGTAGATAAACCAAGGTGACCTGTTCATACCTGTAGGTAAACCAAGGTGACCTGTAGGTAAACCAAGGTGACCTGTAGATAAACCAAGGTGACCTGTAGATAAACCAAGGTGACCTGTAGATAAACCAAGGTGACCTGTAGGTAAACCAAGGTGACCTGTAGATAAACCAAGGTGACCTGTTCATGCCTGTAGATAAACCAAGGTGACCTGTTCATGCCTGTAGATAAACCAAGGTGACCTGTTCATACCTGTAGGAAAACCAAGGTGATCTGTTCATACCTGTAGGTAAACCAAGGTGACCTGTTCATACCTGTAGGTAAACCAAGGTGACCTGTTCATACCTGTAGGTAAACCAAGGTGACCTGTTCATGCCTGTAGATAAACCAAGGTGACCTGTAGATAAACCAAGGTGACCTGTAGATAAACCAAGGTGACCTGTAGATAAACCAAGGTGACCTGTAGATAAACCAAGGTGACCTGTAGGTAAACCAAGGTGACCTGTAGGTAAACCAAGGTGACCTGTAGATAAACCAAGGTGACCTGTTCATGCCTGTAGATAAACCAAGGTGACCTGTTCATACCTGTAGGTAAACCAAGGTGACCTGTTCATACCTGTAGGTAAACCAAGGTGACCTGTAGATAAACCAAGGTGACCTGTAGGTAAACCAAGGTGACCTGTAGGTAGACCAAGGTGACCTGTAGATAAACCAAGGTGACCTGTAGGTAAACCAAGGTGACCTGTAGGTAAACCAAGGTGACCTGTTCATAAACCAAGGTGACCTGTAGATAAACCAAGGTGACCTGTAGATAAACCAAGGTGACCTGTCCATGCCTGTAGGTAAACCAAAGTGACCTGTAGATAAACCAAGGTGACCTGTAGATAAACCAAGGTGACCTGTAGACAAACCAAGGTGACCTGTAGATAAACCAAGGTGACCTGTAGATAAACCAAGGTGACCTGTAGGTAAACCAAGGTGACCTGTAGGTAAACCAAGGTGAACTGTAGATAAACCAAGGTGACCTGTAGATAAACCAAGGTGACCTGTAGATAAACCAAGGTGACCTGTCCATGCCTGTAGATAAACCAAGGTGACCTGTTCATACCTGTAGGTAAACCAAGGTGACCTGTAGGTAAACCAAGGTGACCTGTAGATAAACCAAGGTGACCTGTAGATAAACCAAGGTGACCTGTTCATGCCTGTAGATAAACCAAGGTGACCTGTTCATGCCTGTAGATAAACCAAGGTGACCTGTTCATATCTGTAGGAAAACCAAGGTGATCTGTTCATACCTGTAGGTAAACCAAGGTGACCTGTTCATACCTGTAGGTAAACCAAGGTGACCTGTTCATACCTGTAGGTAAACCAAGGTGACCTGTTCATGCCTGTAGATAAACCAAGGTGACCTGTAGATAAACCAAGGTGACCTGTAGATAAACCAAGGTGACCTGTAGATAACCAAGGTGACCTGTAGGTAAACCAAGGTGACCTGTAGATAAACCAGGTGACCTGTAGGTAAACCAAGGTGACCTGTAGATAAACCAAGGTGACCTGTAGGTAAACCAAGGTGACCTGTAGATAAACCAAGGTGACCTGTAGATAAACCAAGGTGACCTGTAGGTAAACCAAGGTGACCTGTAGATAAACCAAGGTGACCTGTAGGTAAACCAAGGTGACCTGTAGGTAGACCAAGGTGACCTGTAGATAAACCAAGGTGACCTGTAGGTAGACCAAGGTGACCTGTTCATACCTGTAGGTAAACCAAGGTGACCTGTAGATAAACCAAGGTGACCTGTAGGTAAACCAAGGTGACCTGTAGGTAGACCAAGGTGACCTGTAGATAAACCAAGGTGACCTGTAGGTAAACCAAGTTGACCTGTAGGTAAACCAAGGTGACCTGTAGATAAACCAAGGTGACCTGTAGATAAACCAAGGTGACCTGTAGATAAACCAAGGTGACCTGTAGATAAACCAAGGTGACCTGTCCATGCCTGTAGGTAAACCAAAGTGACCTGTAGATAAACCAAGGTGACCTGTAGATAAACCAAGGTGACCTGTAGATAAACCAAGGTGACCTGTAGATAAACCAAGGTGACCTGTAGGTAAACCAAGGTGACCTGTAGATAAACCAAGGTGACCTGTTCATGCCTGTAGATAAACCAAGGTGACCTGTTCATACCTGTAGGAAAACCAAGGTGATCTGTTCATACCTGTAGGTAAACCAAGGTGACCTGTTCATACCTGTAGGTAAACCAAGGTGACCTGTTCATACCTGTAGGTAAACCAAGGTGACCTGTAGGTAAACCAAGGTGACCTGTTCATGCCTGTAGGTAAACCAAGGTGACCTGTTCATACCTGTAGGTAAACCAAGGTGACCTGTAGATAAACCAAGGTGACCTGTAGGTAAACCAAGGTGACCTGTAGGTAAACCAAGGTGACCTGTAGATAAACCAAGGTGACCTGTAGGTAAACCAAGGTGACCTGTAGATAAACCAAGGTGACCTGTAGATAAACCAAGGTGACCTGTAGGTAAACCAAGGTGACCTGTAGATAAACCAAGGTGACCTGTTCATGCCTGTAGATAAACCAAGGTGACCTGTTCATGCCTGTAGATAAACCAAGGTGACCTGTTCATACCTGTAGGTAAACCAAGGTGACCTGTTCATACCTGTAGGTAAACCAAGGTGACCTGTTCATACCTGTAGGTAAACCAAGGTGACCTGTTCATACCTGTAGATAAACCAAGGTGACCTGTTCATACCTGTAGGAAAACCAAGGTGACCTGTTCATACCTGTAGGTAAACCAAGGTGACCTGTTCATACCTGTAGGTAAACCAAGGTGACCTGTTCATACCTGTAGGTAAACCAAGGTGACCTGTTCATGCCTGTAGATAAACCAAGGTGACCTGTTCATACCTGTAGGTAAACCAAGGTGACCTGTAGGTAAACCAAGGTGACCTGTTCATGCCTGTAGATAAACCAAGGTGACCTGTAGGTAAACCAAGGTGACCTGTAGATAAGCCAAGGTGACCTGTTCATGCCTGTAGATAAACCAAGGTGACCTGTTCATACCTGTAGGTAAACCAAGGTGACCTGTTCATACCTGTAGGTAAACCAAGGTGACCTGTTCATACCTGTACGTAAACCAAGGTGACCTGTTAACATGCAGTCTCCCTTCATACCTGTAGGTAAACCAAGGTGACCTGTTCATACCTGTAGGTAAACCAAGGTGACCTGTTCATACCTGTACGTAAACCAAGGTGACCTGTTAACATGCAGTCTCCCTTCATACCTGTAGGTAAACCAAGGTGACCTGTAGATAAACCAAGGTGACCTGTAGATAAACCAAGGTGACCTGTAGATAAACCAAGATGACCTGTAGATAAACCAAGGTGACCTGTAGGTAAACCAAGGTGACCTGTAGGTAAACCAAGGTGACCTGTAGATAAACCAAGGTGACCTGTTCATGCCTGTAGATAAACCAAGGTGACCTGTTCATACCTGTAGGTAAACCAAGGTGACCTGTTCATACCTGTAGGTAAACCAAGGTGACCTGTAGATAAACCAAGGTGACCTGTAGGTAAACCAAGGTGACCTGTAGGTAGACCAAGGTGACCTGTAGATAAACCAAGGTGACCTGTAGGTAAACCAAGTTGACCTGTAGGTAAACCAAGGTGACCTGTAGATAAACCAAGGTGACCTGTAGATAAACCAAGGTGACCTGTAGATAAACCAAGGTGACCTGTAGATAAACCAAGGTGACCTGTCCATGCCTGTAGGTAAACCAAAGTGACCTGTAGATAAACCAAGGTGACCTGTAGATAAACCAAGGTGACCTGTAGATAAACCAAGGTGACCTGTAGATAAACCAAGGTGACCTGTAGATAAACCAAGGTGACCTGTAGGTAAACCAAGGTGACCTGTAGATAAACCAAGGTGACCTGTTCATGCCTGTAGATAAACCAAGGTGACCTGTTCATACCTGTAGGAAAACCAAGGTGATCTGTTCATACCTGTAGGTAAACCAAGGTGACCTGTTCATACCTGTAGGTAAACCAAGGTGACCTGTTCATACCTGTAGGTAAACCAAGGTGACCTGTAGGTAAACCAAGGTGACCTGTTCATGCCTGTAGATAAACCAAGGTGACCTGTTCATACCTGTAGGTAAACCAAGGTGACCTGTAGATAAACCAAGGTGACCTGTAGGTAAACCAAGGTGACCTGTAGATAAACCAAGGTGACCTGTAGGTAAACCAAGGTGACCTGTAGATAAACCAAGGTGACCTGTAGATAAACCAAGGTGACCTGTAGGTAAACCAAGGTGACCTGTAGATAAACCAAGGTGACCTGTTCATGCCTGTAGATAAACCAAGGTGACCTGTTCATGCCTGTAGATAAACCAAGGTGACCTGTTCATGCCTGTAGATAAACCAAGGTGACCCCTTCATACCTGTAGGTAAACCAAGATGACCTGTTCATACCTGTAGGTAAACCAAGGTGACCTGTAGATAAACCAAGGTGACCTGTAGGTAAACCAAGGTGACCTGTAGGTAGACCAAGGTGACCTGTAGATAAACCAAGGTGACCTGTAGGTAAACCAAGGTGACCTGTAGGTAAACCAAGGTGAACTGTAGATAAACCAAGGTGACCTGTAGATAAACCAAGGTGACCTGTCCATGCCTGTAGATAAACCAAGGTGACCTGTTCATACCTGTAGGTAAACCAAGGTGACCTGTAGGTAAACCAAGGTGACCTGTAGATAAACCAAGGTGACCTGTAGATAAACCAAGGTGACCTGTAGATAAACCAAGGAACCTGTAGGTAAACCAAGGTGACCTGTAGATAAACCAAGGTGACCTGTTCATGCCTGTAGATAAACCAAGGTGACCTGTTCATGCCTGTAGATAAACCAAGGTGACCTGTTCATACCTGTAGGAAAACCAAGGTGATCTGTTCATACCTGTAGGTAAACCAAGGTGACCTGTTCATACCTGTAGGTAAACCAAGGTGACCTGTTCATACCTGTAGGTAAACCAAGGTGACCTGTAGGTAAACCAAGGTGACCTGTTCATGCCTGTAGATAAACCAAGGTGACCTGTAGATAAACCAAGGTGACCTGTAGATAAACCAAGGTGACCTGTAGATAAACCAAGGTGACCTGTAGGTAAACCAAGGTGACCTGTAGATAACCAGGTGACCTGTAGGTAAACCAAGGTGACCTGTAGGTAAACCAAGGTGACCTGTAGATAAACCAAGGTGACCTGTAGGTAAACCAAGGTGACCTGTAGATAAACCAAGGTGACCTGTAGGTAAACCAAGGTGACCTGTAGATAAACCAAGGTGACCTGTAGATAAACCAAGGTGACCTGTAGGTAACCAAGGTGACCTGTAGATAAACCAAGGTGACCTGTTCATGCCTGTAGATAAACCAAGGTGACCTGTTCATGCCTGTAGATAAACCAAGGTGACCTGTTCATACCTGTAGGTAACCAAGGTGACCTGTAGGTAAACCAAGGTGACCTGTTCATGCCTGTAGATAAACCAAGGTGACCTGTAGGTAAACCAAGGTGACCTGTAGATAAGCCAAGGTGACCTGTTCATGCCTGTAGATAAACCAAGGTGACCTGTTCATACCTGTAGGTAAACCAAGGTGACCTGTTCATACCTGTAGGTAAACCAAGGTGACCTGTTCATACCTGTACGTAAACCAAGGTGACCTGTTAACATGCAGTCTCCCTTCATACCTGTAGGTAAACCAAGGTGACCTGTTCATACCTGTAGGTAAACCAAGGTGACCTGTTCATACCTGTACGTAAACCAAGGTGACCTGTTAACATGCAGTCTCCCTTCATACCTGTAGGTAAACCAAGGTGACCTGTAGATAAACCAAGGTGACCTGTAGATAAACCAAGGTGACCTGTAGATAAACCAAGGTGACCTGTAGGTAAACCAAGGTGACCTGTAGGTAAACCAAGGTGACCTGTAGATAAACCAAGGTGACCTGTTCATGCCTGTAGATAAACCAAGGTGACCTGTTCATACCTGTAGGTAAACCAAGGTGACCTGTTCATACCTGTAGGTAAACCAAGGTGACCTGTAGATAAACCAAGGTGACCTGTAGGTAAACCAAGGTGACCTGTAGGTAGACCAAGGTGACCTGTAGATAAACCAAGGTGACCTGTAGGTAAACCAAGTTGACCTGTAGGTAAACCAAGGTGACCTGTAGATAAACCAAGGTGACCTGTAGATAAACCAAGGTGACCTGTAGATAAACCAAGGTGACCTGTAGATAAACCAAGGTGACCTGTCCATGCCTGTAGGTAAACCAAAGTGACCTGTAGATAAACCAAGGTGACCTGTAGATAAACCAAGGTGACCTGTAGATAAACCAAGGAGACCTGTAGATAAACCAAGGTGACCTGTAGATAAACCAAGGTGACCTGTAGGTAAACCAAGGTGACCTGTAGATAAACCAAGGTGACCTGTTCATGCCTGTAGATAAACCAAGGTGACCTGTTCATACCTGTAGGAAAACCAAGGTGATCTGTTCATACCTGTAGGTAAACCAAGGTGACCTGTTCATACCTGTAGGTAAACCAAGGTGACCTGTTCATACCTGTAGGTAAACCAAGGTGACCTGTAGGTAAACCAAGGTGACCTGTTCATGCCTGTAGATAAACCAAGGTGACCTGTTCATACCTGTAGGTAAACCAAGGTGACCTGTTGATAAACCAAGGTGACCTGTAGGTAAACCAAGGTGACCTGTAGGTAAACCAAGGTGACCTGTAGATAAACCAAGGTGACCTGTAGGTAAACCAAGGTGACCTGTAGATAAACCAAGGTGACCTGTAGATAAACCAAGGTGACCTGTAGGTAAACCAAGGTGACCTGTAGATAAACCAAGGTGACCTGTTCATGCCTGTAGATAAACCAAGGTGACCTGTTCATGCCTGTAGATAAACCAAGGTGACCTGTTCATGCCTGTAGATAAACCAAGGTGACCTGTTCATACCTGTAGGTAAACCAAGATGACCTGTTCATACCTGTAGGTAAACCAAGGTGACCTGTAGATAAACCAAGGTGACCTGTAGGTAAACCAAGGTGACCTGTAGGTAGACCAAGGTGACCTGTAGATAAACCAAGGTGACCTGTAGGTAAACCAAGGTGACCTGTAGGTAAACCAAGGTGAACTGTAGATAAACCAAGGTGACCTGTAGATAAACCAAGGTGACCTGTCCATGCCTGTAGATAAACCAAGGTGACCTGTTCATACCTGTAGGTAAACCAAGGTGACCTGTAGGTAAACCAAGGTGACCTGTAGATAAACCAAGGTGACCTGTAGATAAACCAAGGTGACCTGTAGATAAACCAAGGTGACCTGTAGGTAAACCAAGGTGACCTGTAGATAAACCAAGGTGACCTGTTCATGCCTGTAGATAAACCAAGGTGACCTGTTCATGCCTGTAGATAAACCAAGGTGACCTGTTCATACCTGTAGGAAAACCAAGGTGATCTGTTCATACCTGTAGGTAAACCAAGGTGACCTGTTCATACCTGTAGGTAAACCAAGGTGACCTGTTCATACCTGTAGGTAAACCAAGGTGACCTGTAGGTAAACCAAGGTGACCTGTTCATGCCTGTAGATAAACCAAGGTGACCTGTAGATAAACCAAGGTGACCTGTAGATAAACCAAGGTGACCTGTAGGTAAACCAAGGTGACCTGTAGATAAACCAGGTGACCTGTAGGTAAACCAAGGTTACCTGTAGGTAAACCAAGGTGACCTGTAGATAAACCAAGGTGACCTGTAGGTAAACCAAGGTGACCTGTAGATAAACCAAGGTGACCTGTAGATAAACCAAGGTGACCTGTAGGTAAACCAAGGTGACCTGTAGATAAACCAAGGTGACCTGTTCATGCCTGTAGATAAACCAAGGTGACCTGTTCATGCCTGTAGATAAACCAAGGTGACCTGTTCATACCTGTAGGTAAACCAAGGTGACCTGTTCATACCTGTAGGTAAACCAAGGTGACCTGTTCATACCTGTAGGTAAACCAAGGTGACCTGTTCATACCTGTAGGTAAACCAAGGTGACCTGTTCATACCTGTAGGAAAACCAAGGTGACCTGTTCATACCTGTAGGTAAACCAAGGTGACCTGTTCATACCTGTAGGTAAACCAAGGTGACCTGTAGGTAAACCAAGGTGACCTGTTCATGCCTGTAGATAAACCAAGGTGACCTGTAGGTAAACCAAGGTGACCTGTAGATAAGCCAAGGTGACCTGTTCATGCCTGTAGATAAACCAAGGTGACCTGTTCATACCTGTAGGTAAACCAAGGTGACCTGTTCATACCTGTAGGTAAACCAAGGTGACCTGTTCATACCTGTACGTAAACCAAGGTGACCTGTTAACATGCAGTCTCCCTTCATACCTGTAGGTAAACCAAGGTGACCTGTTCATACCTGTAGGTAAACCAAGGTGACCTGTTCATACCTGTACGTAAACCAAGGTGACCTGTTAACATGCAGTCTCCCTTCATACCTGTAGGTAAACTAAGGTGACCTGTTCATACCTGTAGGTAAACCAAGGTGACCTGTTCATACCTGTAGGTAAACCAAGGTGACCTGTTCATACCTGTAGGTATGTGTGTAACAGGAAAGGGTTGGCCTAGCTTCACACAGACCGGATATGTAACAGGAAAGGGTTGGCCTAGCAACACACAGACAGGATCTGTAACAGGAAATGGTTGGCCTGGCTACACACAGACAGGGTATGTAACAGGAAAGGGTTGGGTTGGCCTAGCTACACACAGACAGGAGATGTAACAGGAAAGGGTTGGCCTAGCAACACACAGACAGGGTATGTAACAGGAAAGGGTTGGCCTAGCAAAACACAGACAGAATATGTAACAGGAAAGGGTTGGCCTAGAAACACACAGACAGGATATGTAACAGGAAAGGGTTGACCTAGCTACACACAGACAGGATATGTAACAGGAAAGGGTTGGCCTAGCTACACTCAGCTACACACAGACAGTATATGTAACAGGAAAGGGTTGGCCTAGCAACACACAGACAGGGTATGTAACAGGAAAGGGTTGGCCTAGCAACACACAGACAGGATATGTAACAGGAAAGGGTTGACCTAGCTACACACAGACAAGATATGTAACAGGAAAGGGTTGGCCTAGCAACACACAGACAGGATATGTAACAAAAGGGTTGGCCTAGCAACACACAGACAGGGTATATAACAGGAAAGGGTTGGCCTAGCTACACACAGACAGGGTATATAACAGGAAAGGGTTGGCCTAGCTACACACAGATAGGATCTGTAACAGGAAAGGGTTGGCCTAGCAACACACAGACAGGGTATGTAACAGGAAAGGGTTGTGTTGGCCTAGCTACACACAGACAGGATATGTAACAGGAAAGGGTTGGCCTAGCTACACACAGACAGGATATGTAACAGGAAAGGGTTGGCCTAGCTACACACAGACAGGATGTGTAACAGGAAAGGGTTGGCCTAGCTACACACAGACAGGATATGTAACAGGAAAGGGTTGGCCTAGCTACACACAGACAGGAGATGTAAAAGGAAAGGGTTGGCCTAGCTACACACAGACAGAATATGTAACAGGAAAGGGTTGGCCTAGCTACACACAGACATGATATGTAACAGGAAAGGGTTGGCCTAGCTACACACAGACAGGAGATGTAACAGGAAAGGGTTGGCCTAGCTACACACAGACAGAATATGTAACAGGAAAGGGTTGGCCTAGCTACACACAGACAGGATATGTAACAGGAAAGGGTTGGCCTAGCTACACACAGACAGGATATGTAACAGGAAAGGGTTGGCCTAGCTACACACATACAGGATATGTAACAGGAAAGGGTTGGCCTAGCTACACACAGACAGGATATGTAACAGGAAAGGGTTGGCCTAGCAACACACAGACAGGAGATGTAACAGGAAAGGGTTGGCCTAGCTACACTCAGCTACACACAGACAGTATATGTAACAGGAAAGGGTTGGCCTAGCTACACACAGACAGGATATGTAACAGGAAAGGGTTGGCCTAGCTACACTCAGCTACACACAGACAGGATATGTAACAGGAAAGGGTTGGCCTACATACAGACAGGATATGTAACAGGAAAGGGTTGGCCTAGCTACACTCAGCTACACACAGACAGGAGATGTAACAGGAAAGGGTTGGCCTACATACAGACAGGATATGTAACAGGAAAGGGTTGGCCTAGCTACATACAGACAGGATATGTAACAGGAAAGGGTTGGCCTAGCTACACACAGACAGGATATGTAACAGGAAAGGGTTGGCCTACATACAGACAGGATATGTAACAGGAAAGGGTTGGCCTAGCTACAGACAGGATATGTAACAGGAAAGGGTTGGCCTAGCTACACACAGGATATGTAACAGGAAAGGGTTGGCCTAGCTACACACAGGAGATGTAACAGGAAAGGGTTGGCCTAGCTACACTCAGCTACACACAGACAGGGTATATAACAGGAAAGGGTTGGCCTACATACAGACAGGAGATGTAACAGGAAAGGGTTGGCCTACATACAGACAGGAGATGTAACAGGAAAGGGTTGGCCTACATACAGACAGGAGATGTAACAGGAAAGGGTTGGCCTACATACAGACAGGAGATGTAACAGGAAAGGGTTGGCCTAGCTACACTCAGCTACATACAGACAGGAGATGTAACAGGAAAGGGTTGGCCTACATACAGACAGGAGAATCTAGTTGTATAAATATTGCTCCTGTATCTTCAGTGGTTAATTTGAGTGGTGTTATGACAGATTGTCTTTTTACATCCCAAATGGCATCCTATTCCCTGCATAGAGCACTAAGTAGTGCACTATACAGTAGTAGTAGTGCACTATACAGTAGTAGTAGTACACTATACAGTAGTAGTAGTGCACTATACAGTAGTAGTAGTACACTATAAGGTAGTAGTAGTACACTATACAGTAGTAGTAGTGCACTATACAGTAGTAGTAGTGCACTATACAGTAGTAGTAGTGCACTATACAGTAGTAGTAGTGCACTATACAGTAGTAGTAGTGCACTATGTATAGAATAGGGGGCCATATAGGACTCTACCTTAGTCTCTGTCTCAGTGCTTCAGCCCCACAGGCTGGTTTATAGGACTCTACCTTAGTCTCTGTCAGTCTCAGTGCTTCAGCCCCACAGGCTGGTTTATAGGACTCTACCTCAGTCTCTGTCTGTCTCAGCGCTACAGCCCCACAGGCTGGTTTATAGGACTCTACCTTAGTCTCTGTCTGTCTCAGTGCTTCAGCCCCACAGGCTGGTTTATAGGACTCTACCTTAGTCTCTGTCTGTCTCAGTGCTACAGCCCCACAGGCTGGTTTATAGGACTCTACCTTAGTCTCTGTCTGTCTCAGTGCTACAGCCCCACAGGCTGGTTTATAGGACTCTACCTTAGTCTCTGTCTCAGTGCTACAGCCCCACAGGCTGGTTTATAGGACTCTACCTTAGTCTCTGTCTCAGTGCTTCAGCCCCACAGGCTGGTTTATAGGACTCTACCTTAGTCTCTGTCTCAGTGCTTCAGCCCCACAGGCTGGTTTATAGGACTCTACCTTAGTCTCTGTCTGTCTCAGTGCTACAGCCCCACAGGCTGGTTTATAGGACTCTACCTTAGTCTCTGTCTGTCTCAGTGCTTCAGCCCCACAGGCTGGTTTATAGGACTCTACCTTAGTCTCTGTCTGTCTCAGTGCTACAGCCCCACAGGCTGGTTTATAGGACTCTACCTTAGTCTCTGTCTGTCTCAGTGCTTCAGCCCCACAGGCTGGTTTATAGGACTCTACCTTAGTCTCTGTCTCAGTGCTACAGCCCCACAGGCTGGTTTATAGGACTCTACCTTAGTCTCTGTCTCAGTGCTACAGCCCCACAGGCTGGTTTATAGGACTCTACCTTAGTCTCTGTCTCAGTGCTTCAGCCCCACAGGCTGGTTTATAGGACTCTAACTTAGTCTCTGTCTGTCTCAGTGCTTCAGCCCCACAGGCTGGTTTATAGGACTCTACCTTAGTCTCTGTCTCAGTGCTTCAGCCCCACAGGCTGGTTTATAGGACTCTACCTTAGTCTCTGTCTCAGTGCTTCAGCCCCACAGGCTGGTTTATAGGACTCTACCTTAGTCTCTGTCTGTCTCAGTGCTTCAGACCCACAGGCTGGTTTATAGGACTCTACCTTAGTCTCTGTCTGTCTCAGTGCTTCAGCCCCACAGGCTGGTTTATAGGACTCTACCTTAGTCTCTGTCTGTCTCAGTGCTTCAGACCCACAGGCTGGTTTATAGGACTCTACCTTAGTCTCTGTCTCAGTGCTACAGCCCCACAGGCTGGTTTATAGGACTCTACCTTAGTCTCTGTCTCAGTGCTACAGCCCCACAGGCTGGTTTATAGGACTCTACCTTAGTCTCTGTCTCAGTGCTACAGCCCCACAGGCTGGTTTATAGGACTCTACCTTAGTCTCTGTCTCAGTGCTACAGCCCCACAGGCTGGTTTATAGGACTCTACCTTAGTCTCTGTCTCAGTGCTACAGCCCCACAGGCTGGTTTATAGGACTCTACCTTAGTCTCTGTCTGTCTCAGTGCTACAGCCCCACAGGCTGGTTTATAGGACTCTACTGGAATGGTAGATTTGCAGTATAACTGAAACGTAGGAGGAGACATGCAGATATATCGTGTATTCTAGGAGTTATTTCAGGGTTTGGAGTTGGGCTGGTTCATCGACCGTTTTGTTTACCCAATTATTAATAAACCCGTTCCTTGGGAATTGTGGAATTAAAATGTTTGATTTACTATGTAACTACAAGTTACTGAGTCGAGATATGAGATATTTGAGGTGTGCAGCGAATAGGCTATTTTACTTCTGTAATTTAGATATTTTGGGTGAAACCCAAGGTAATGTGTGATAAAGATAGTGCTGCTGGCTGGTATGGGGGCAGAGCAGGGAACATTCCTCCCACTTACTGCCGCTAGTCGCTCTGAGGACAAAGAATCAAATGGGTCAGGCTGGAGAAACCAGGATCTGTCGCTGCCGGAAACGTTATAGCTCCTGCTACAAACGTTACTGTAGGCCACAGACATATCCAGAGCTCATCCGAAGTCCCGTTTTATTGTTGACGTTTGTTGTGGATACAATTTTTAGTTTTTCCTCTTCTGAGAATGAAGATGGTTATTTCACATTGTCGAAGGTTTGCGCCGCAGTTTTAAAGGGACGGAGGCAAGGCGCTCTCTTCCTCCTCCTCGGACAGACGAGGAAGAGCCTGGAAACCGCTTGGGAATGTAAAACATACTCCGCGTCAATGTTCTCAACGTGGCTCTCTGGATGATGTATCCTCTGGGACCTCGTTTCAATGGTGCACTTGTCTGGTGTGGATGTTAATGTTTCCTGAACCAACGACCTATAGCCGATAAGAGCACCCGTTACCGAAAGTGTGCCCGTTATCATCCGTCTATTCTCATCTAGAGACAACTACTACTTGGTTGAAATGAATGGGCCACAATACAAACTGCGTATGTGTCTAATCAACAGAAAACGCTTGTAGGAATCTTAGCCTACTTCCCGACCACCGGTTATTAGGTTACTTTGACCAGCACACAGACAAGGTAGGTGGACAACCTCACAGCTGATGTCCTGTATATTACAACACGGATGGGATGTTTTAAGGTATTACGCGTTGTATCTGGGATGGGGATGATATCTCAACAAATAATAAGCTTATGTTTTTGTTTTTTTATCAAATGAAAAAGACGTATTTCATAAAGATTGCATCACGAGGAGGTCGTACTTCGGATACAGTTGATGATGGGTAGCGTGATGCTGGTCTGGCCGTGGACCGTTATTTATGTATGTCCGGGAGGAGG